>NC_081301.1:73605031-73908062 GCF_030435805.1 Mustela lutreola
GTCCTACTTTACATCCTTTTAGTTGTTGAAATCCTTGACTAATATCTAAAGATATACTGATTTTACAGCTTCTGTGCCTTATAAGAGATGCCTGAGGGGCACAGTCAGTTGGGTATCCAACTCTCGGTTTCATCTCAAGCTGTAATCTCAGAGACGTGAGAATGAGCCCTAAGTGGGCTCCACCTCAGTGCAGAGTCTGTAAAGGCTCTCTCTCCCCAGTCCATCCCCTAAAATAAATAATAAATCTTTAAAAAAGTAGTGGCCTCATTAAGAAGAGGCTCTGTGGCGACCTATAGTACAATGTCTCCCATTCAACAGAACCTGGTGCTTTAGGGTATCTCCTATGTGTGTTATGTGCACCCTACCTGTTGTGATTGAGCCATGTTTGTCTTTAGTGCAGTCATCTGCAATGGCTCTCTTTGCCTTCTGTGGACAAAGTTTGGTCCTTTGTTATTTGTGGGACAGTCTGGTGCCGCCCTGGGCTTGAGCTGGGTCAGACTAGGCATTTGCCAGAGCCATGGTCACACAATACTGCAGGCTACTTTCCCTGTGTCATCCCTTGAGCATTTTTTTTGGTGGGCAGCACCTGTAATCAGACCCTATGTGTGCTCCCAACCCATTATGGGGCTGCAGTTGGATCAGGGTTGTGGTTTCTTGCCCTCTCCCCAGGATAAGAGTCACTTTGAGGGGCCCTGATCCTTGTGGGGGATGACTGCACACTGCCATGCTTACAGTGCCACTTTGGATGGATTCCAGTTGAGGATGTGTTAGCAGGGGTGGGTCTGCAAGTGAATACAAGGAGGGGCACACAGAGTTAGCATGGTTTGTGACACTCTGCTGTGGTATGGTAATAGAGAGGCTTTGGGAAAACTCCTGCAGTGATTGTGTTGGAGGGGGCAGGTCTGAAGAGCATGGGGTTGGGATATGCTGTTAGTAAGCTAGATGAAGAGGTGTGCAGCACTGGTTCTCACAGGTGTCTGTTTCCAGCTGGGTAGGCCGGGAAAATGGCACCTAGTAGCTCTTTTGTTTTTAGAAAAGTCTCCTACAGATCCCTGCCCTTGCAGCACACTTCTGAGTCCAGCAAATAAATTTTGTTCTGCTTCTAATTCAAGATTAGAAATCATTCCCCCGCCCCCAGCAAATAAATTTTACAACTGCTGCTTCTATGCTATATCCGAGCAGGGCTGTTATATTGCCTCTTGAAGGACAGGGACTCAGTTTCCTATTGCCCTCTAGCTCAGCGCTAAACCTAATGACTTTTAAAGTTCTGGGTGTTAAGACCCACTGATTTTAAGAATGCAATAAGCTAAACCCCTCTGGTTTTTAAAGCCAAATGTTATGGGGATTCATCTTTCTTGCCTAGGTCCCTCAGGCCTCCATGTGGGGTCTGCTTCTCTCCCCTCTCTGTATCCTTGGTGTTCCTCAACCCTGCAGATAGCTCCAAGAGTCTGTTTAGCTTCTGACCATGTCTCTGACCTTCCTACCCTCTTCCATGTGGTCTCTTCTCTATATTTAGCTGTGGAGAGTCTGTTCTGCCAGTCTTCAGGTAATTTTCTTGGTTATTTACACTGATGTGGGTGTTATAAAGTTATCTGTGAAATGAGGTGAGCCTAGGATCCTCCTACTCTGCCATCTTCCCCCAGAATCCCCTTAGTACCTTGTTTTAACGGAGCATATATACCGGTAATATCTTCAAAAGCTTTGGGAGATTAATTTTGAGACTTTACCTACAATTATCTTTCTTCACAATTAAATGACAGTTTGAAACTAGGATTCAAGATTGCAAACCATCCCCCGACCCAAATTCTGAAAACACTGTTCCATCTTCTTTTAATCACAACTCTGAGATATAATTAATATAAAATTCATCTATTAAAAGTGTACAATTTAGAGAATATAAATACCTCATTATAATGGGTTTTAAGAATCACAATTGTTACATATGAGTTAAAATGTTAACTCAGGGGATGCCTGGGTGGCTTAGTCGGTTAAATGTCTGCCTTTGGCTCAGGTCATGATCCCAGAGCCCTGCGTCAGGTGCCCTGATCAGTGGAAAGCCTGCTTCTCCCTCTCTCTCTGCCCCTCCCCCAATTTGTGCTCTATCTCAAATAAAATCTTTAAAAAGAAAAATAAAATAGTATGTTAACTCAACAACTTATACAACAAACATAAATTATTCCTTTCGTTTTAAGAAATATTTCATGAGGGGCACCTGGGTGGCTCAGTGGGTTAAGCCTCTGCCTTCAGCTCAGGTCATGATCTCAGGGTCCTGGGATCAAGCCCCACATCAGGCTCTCTGCTCAGCAGGGAGCCTGCTTCCTCCTCTCTCTCTGCCAGCCTCTATGCCTACTTGTGATCACTCTCTCTCTCTCTCTGTCAAATAAATAAAATCTTAAAAAAAAAATATTTCATGAATAAGATCTACCATCAGCAATGTGCTAAGCACCATAGAGATACACAAATAAGGCAGTTTCTGGCCTAAAATATTGTCATGGAAAAACAAACAGGTAAACAACTACAATATGATGTACTAAAAAATTCTGTAATAAGAGGTATGAGTGCAAGGAGACCACAGAGGGTATAGCCCCAGTATTCAGAGAATACTGTGTAATTGAGGTGATGATCTCTCAAAGGAGTAAAGGAGAGAGGTGATTAAAAAAGAATGTACTGATGACATCACAGAATGATCACCTGACAGTAAATATTCAGAGCCTAAACAGTAAGACACATACAGGAAATGGTCAAGTTTTATAGTACAATTTTTGGTCTATAACATCTTTAAAAGAAAGCATAAACACTATATAAGTTTATGGAGTAAAACATTCCAAGGTCCAAACAGATGGATCGACACATGAATTTAGAACAAAGGAGACTCTATATAATCTGGATGGGTAAGGAAAAAGAGTAGGAGTAAAACAATTACCTCCTTTTGTCGTATCATTCTGAGCCTGGATGCCATGATGCAATGAATTATGAATGGCAGAAAGAAGATCTGCTGCTTGAACCATCAATTTTTGAGCTTCTGCAACAGCACTGGTCTAGCAAACAAATCACCAAAAACATTCTTACATATTCTTTCACTGAAAGATATACATTAAATAGGAAAATCCTATAAACAATAATGAAATTAAATATCATAATGACATCGGTTTTCACAACCTATTCACTTAATATAAGATGCTCAGATCCTGTTAGGATAGAAAATTTTTTTTAATCCATTTCTATTCTTGTAAGAGCCATTAAAAAATAATAGGAAACATTTCTAGCTTGTTCTGTTCATCTTACAGATTAAAAAAAGAAAAAAGAAAAAAAGCTGAGTTTCAGTCAATTGAAAATTTCAACATTTGCACTGTGCCATTCATAAATGTGAAAATAAAAATAAAAACAGGAAAAAAGAGACTTAGAAGTTAGATCAATGGAAAAGGTTGGATTTCTACTCACCACTTTCTAATTATCCACAAATTAGTCTGTAATTGACTTAAATTAATGCAAATACACATGAAGAGAAAATATTTACCATCTAGGACTTTTTGGTTCTACACAAATCCAACAGTTAATTATTGAACTGAATGAAAGAAGAGGTCTACCTAAAATTCCCATTTTTGCTTTCTCCTTTTTAATCCACAAAACAGGACTACATACAAGCAAATTCAGTTTCTATTATTATACCACTAGTAAGTAATATAAAATATTTTTCTATATCAACAACAGACACAGATATGTTATGGAGCAGAATGTAAATTCATGTGACTTTTTGAGAAATTATCTAGTATTTCTAATATACGTAAATATCTCTAATAACTCTAAATATCTCTAATATAATACACATAAAATATACCAAATGCTGAATGCTGTATATGTGTGATCAGAGGCATTTCAATGGAAAAGTCTCAGAACTAGTTCAATAACACACTATATCCTGCCCCCCACCAAAAGCCCACTGAAATAGATTAAATGCTCTTACCTCTTTCTTAGTAAAGGCTATAAGCACTGTCAGTAACACTCGAGTGAATTTCACTCTGCTGAATACGGCTAAACACTGTTGGTGCTAAAAAATAAGAAAGGACTAAAAGTTAAAAGATGCAAAGTCTGTCAAAGGAATTTCATTTTAAAATATAGTATTTTAAGTCCTATATTTTAATGTTAATAACTTACTATACTACAAACACCTTCACTTACAGTCTTTTAAATGCCTGAAAATGAGCTGCAGAAAATAAAACAAAGCTTGTTCTACCAAAATAGAAATATAAAGTAAAGCTCCTATATCAATGGGATGGATTTTCTTTTAAGTAAGAAGTTAGACTATCATCTCAAAAACTAATTTAATTAGCATTTTAAACAGAATTGATGAAAAGATGCTTTAAGCAGAGTCAGAGAATTAAGGCTCTCGACAAAGGATTAGTACTTTTCATACTGTCCAAGCTCTTGAGTTTTGCCATGTTTTGATGCACCATCTGTAAAAAATAATTTTTCTTCCTACCTCACAGGAATATTGAAGAGCTTTGAAATCAAGTATTATTATTCTATCAAAACAAATACAAGGGAAATAAAATCCCTTGCAATGTCCAACTTTTAAAGAAATACCTTAAAAAGGGCTTCCATAAATTATAACGCAGTTCATAAAACTACAACATTAAGAGGTAGACTTCTCTGTTATTATCTACCAGAAAATAAGTTCAATTACTTCTAGTTCAACTTCTGGATCTCTTTCTTCTCCTTGTCGACTTCGAGTACTCTAAAATTTTAAAAAACGTGAATTAAAATAAACACAAACTTGTAGAAATATTAGCTTATAAATATACAAAGTGCTAAATCAATTTTTTGAGTACATAGGAATCCATTTTTAAGAAAAATATTTGGAAGAAGAAAGTTGTATCTAGTTTTATTTTCCTATTAATACTATATATAAAAAGTCCATTTTGATAGAAATTATTAGGATCAAACAGAAGAATAAGGGATTAAAAACAGCAAAAGCAAAACAATGTAATAAGATAAGTACATGGCACATGGTACTGCTTTCTTTTTTAAAAAGGATGTATTAATTGAAAGTCTCGAAGCTCTCAAAACTAACCCTGTTAGAAAAAAATAGTAACCTTTATACAAATCACATCATAAAGTCACACTGTAAATACTGATTGTTCTGTACTAATATGCAAAACTTCTTATATGAGTAACAATATGACTGACTATTCTGACAACTGTAGGGCAGTTACAACAACAAGATACAGCAGAAGACCTGGGTTCGAGCCCTGCGCTGCCATTCCTAGTGGCATGCCCTTCAGTACACTCAGTTTATTTAACTCTTTTAAGCTGTATTTTCCTCACCTAAAACTAGGGCACTGAGTGCATTTTATTGCCTAATTCACTGCTTAATTATAAATATCAGCTAAGGCAATAATATAAAACTGCTGTGACAACCATGTTGTGTTATCCAAGCACAGAAGAACGGGCAGAAATAGAACTTTTCCCCTTTTTAAAAAATCTCTGTGAGAACCAAACTGTTAGCGCCATCTGGCTGAAGGACATCATTCATAGAAGTCTTTGACCAGATCTGGGATACTGAGGTCCTCTACTGTGTTGCAGACTTTGTAACAGCTGTTGAAGAAGATCATCCTTACCTTTGAGGAACTTAAAATTCTAGATTATTGCTTTTCTTAAAGGAGCATACTATAATTCTAAAACATTGGCAAAAATATTGAAAAATCTTCAAGGTTAAATTTTCAGTAAAGGGACATTAATTCACCAGAAATAACTACTATAGCTGTTTTCAAGTTAATTGCAAAAAAGGCAGAGCATATATATAAAGGAAGCTGGTGGCCGTCCCTACACTAGCTGTTTGTAATTAGCTAAAGTTAATGACATTTAGAGGAATGCGAAAATCCTATACCAAAGCAAAGAGAAAAGAAATCTACCTTTACTCTTCTTTGCATGTCATCCTCCACATCTTTTAGCATGCCTAGAAAGAGAGACAATGAGTTTAAACAAGAAACAAATACAAATACAAAACTTGTATATCATCTTATAAATGTTTTACCTGTAACTCGAAGGTCTGTCACACTGTTAGCCATTTTAAATCCATAAGTCATTGATTGAAAATCTTCCTGTATGGGAAAGGAATAATTAGGCCCTTGAGTAGAAGCAAAACCTTTCATTACATTCCTCTTGCAAAATCACTATTTGCTAGTCTGAACACAGTAATGAAATGTCATCCTGCTTGTCTAAATATTGCTATCATACAGCCATACTTTCCCTACTGTGTATCTTTAAAACACCATATTCTAATGCTACCTCCACCTTTAATTGTTTGCCCTTAGACTATTTAAATACACTTGCATTTAGTATGTTCATATGCAAAATAAGGTAATGTTAATATCGGAAAGTAGTAATTCACACTTACAAAGTATTCTAGTATTCACAAGTGAACAGTAAATACACAGTAATTACCACATGATGATAAGTTTGCAAGATTTATAGAAGACTTTTACTTCAAAAATTATCAAAAGCTTGTTTATACACTGTTAGGCCACAAAACTGAAGCCTTCTCCAACAGAATTACTCAAAGAGATAGCAAAAGCATATTTCCACTTCAGCCTCAATGTAAAGAAAAAATTATTCATAAATATAAGGATTCCCACCCTCAAAGTCATTAACAAATTAAGTAGTTCACTAGATTCATTTTAAAAACTGAATTTAATATCATTTGGCTGATTCAATTAAGTTACCAGCTCTACTAAAAGAATGTTTCTGATGAATTATAATTCTTATAAAAATGTGCACAGAAGGGGCTCAGTGTGTTAAGCCTCTGCCTTCACCTCAGGTAATGATTTCAGGGTCCTGGCATCAAGCTCTGCATCGGGCTCTATGCTCAGCAGGGAGCCTGCTTCCCCCTCTCTCTCTGCCTACTTCTCTGCCCACTTGTGATCTCTACCTGTCAAATAAACAAATAAAATCTTTTAAAAAATGTACATAGAAGCCTAATATACTGGAATAATAGGCATTTGCAGCAGTAGCCAGAGCTATGGCAACATTTCTGTGGATTCTTAACAAAAACATAACTGAGTACACAATCCATATCATGAACTATATGTTATGAACAGAGGGGAAAAAAAAAAAAAAAACAACGTCTCTGGGTTCAAAGAACTGTTGTTAGTGGTATAGGACTAACAGGATTGGGTCTTTTAAAAATCTCAGATTGTATTACAGAGCTATAAGCTTATCTCTAGGTAGAGTTTATACTCTATCCCTACTCGGATGCCAAACAGGATTCTCAGGTTTTACATGTCTAAAAAGGAACTCTCCCAGTGTTTACAGTGTTGCTAAATGGCACCTCCATTCATCCACAGTAACTCTGGCTGATAACCTACACTTCAATTCCTCTAGTTTTTCTTTCTTCTTCTTCTTCTTTTTTTTTTTTTTTTAAGAGAGCAAGCAAGTGAGCAGGGGAGAAGGGAAAGAGAATTTCAAGCAGACTCCATGCCTAGTGTGGATTAAGCCCGATGCAGGGCTTAATCTTAAAACCCTGAGATCATGACCTCACCCCAAATCGAGTTGGACACTTAACCAAGTGACCCACCCTCCTCTCATTTTCTCCCGCCTTGTATCAAATCATCAGAAAACCCATTAAGTCCCACCTTTCACAATTATCTCTATCCAGTGAAGTCACCACCCCCCTTCACTTCCACAGCTGCTTCCACACAGGTCACCCCACCTTCCACACTTGTCCCTGCTACAATTTTTCACTGCCAGAAGCCAAAGAGGTTGTTTTACAGTAACTCATTTCACATCACTTCCCACTTAAAACCTTGAGTTCCCTGCTCACAGGAAAATCCAAAACCCCACATGAACTGAGAGCCCCACCACCCGTTACCATGCAGATCTGGCCTCCCTCTTCCACCTCAGTTCCTTGCACCTGCCATTCTTCTCCACATTCACTGCACTGCTGTTACGCAAGGATTCTTGTCATCCTTCGGACACATCAAAACATTCTCCTCTCAGGACCTCTGTACTTGCTGACCCCTCCCCACAAAGTTTCGTCCTAAAATTTCCAGAGTCTCATCCCTCCCTATATTCTAACCTCTGTTCTGATGTCAATTTCTCATATGGAGGTTTCCCCTGTACATTCTAAAACAGCACCCTTCACCAACCTATATGCCCTCTCCCTGCTTCATTCTTCTTCACACAACACCTGACATTATGTGTTTACTGACACACTGACCCTCTCTCCCAAGGATGCAAAATCAATGACATCAAGGTTCTGTTGTATTCACTGCTTTATCTCCAGGGTTTAGAATTATACTCGGCACAAAGTACTGTTAAAAAAATATTTGTCGGGGTTTGGTATGTTGGGTGACCGACCCTTGCTCTCCAGCTCCTGAATTTAAGCCCCATGTTAAAAAATAAAAAGTAAAATGATTTAAAAAATAAAAATAAAAATATGTCAAGTGAATGATGACCTACTGTATGGCACAGCCATGCCTTGTCATCTTCCTAAGTAGATCAGTTGACTACAAGATACCTGGGGGAATGGTGGAGGAGACAGACTATGGCAAGCTGAAAAACACACACTTCATGTAAAGGAAGCCAGCCACTACTTATCCTGTTGAGTAATGAACGCAAGGCTAGTGTTATTCAGTACAAAAAAAAATCTAATGTAAAATCCTCCAATTTTTAAATGTTACTAATTTTTTAAAAATTAAGTAAGACAACACTATGAAGACAAAACACTTCAGTTAAGTCCTATCTATGCGTTGCTTTTCATAAGGCATCTAAGGAAATACATTTATGCGATAGAATATCACAGATCTGTGTTATAAATAGTCACCTCAGTAACAAGAACTTAATCTCAATCATTGGAGGACTGAAGCAGAGAAGTTATATAAACAGATGCTACCATTAAAAGATCATTCTTAAAACCCTGTAGATTTAACAAGGACAAAAGTCAAAGTCAAACCAAGGGAGACCAGCTACTGGACACCATCCAATAATGCAAGCAACTGGATTGAGATTATAACTGGAAATGATGAGAAGTTGTTGAAATCAAGATATATTGAAAAAGCAACACGGGCGCCTGGGTGGCTCAGTTGGTTGGACGACTGCCTTCGGCTCAGGTCATGATCCTGGAGTCCCGGGATCGAGTCCCACATCGGGCTCCCAGCTCCATGGGGAGTCTGCTTCTCCCTCTGACCTTCTCCCCTCTCATGTGCTCTCTCTGTCTCTCTCTCAAATAAATAAATAAAATTTAAAAAAAAAAAAAAAAAAAAAAGCAACACCAACATGATGTGCCAATGAAGTGAATGTGGGGTATAAGGCAAGTTGTGCAATCAAGGATCATTTTTAGATGTCTGGTCTGAGGAACTGGTATATAATGGTACAATTTATTGAGATAGGGCAGAAATGGAGTACAATTTTAGTTAAGTTTATGATTTCTTTAGTTATCCAAGTGAAGATTTCAGGAAGGTACTTCTGTGACTCTGAAAGTTCCTTCCAGGGTAGAAATCAGGACTAGAGATATAAATTTGGGCTTCATAAGCACAGAGTTGGTATTAAAAGGTGCAAAACTAGAGGACATCCACTGAAGCAGAAGGTACAGAAGACCCCAGAGTAGTCCCAGCTATCTAGAGAAGCAAGCCCAAGAAATGGGCTAACCAGTGAGGAAGAAAACCAGGAGACAGCTGTACCAGGAAAATGAGGAAAAGGAACTCTTTCAAAGAGAGGTCACTTGGGTCTAATGACACAAGTAGTTAGAGAGCAAGAGGTAAGAACAAAGGATTTAGCAAGATGGGTATTATTAAGGACCTTGTTAAGACCAGCTTCTGTGCAGCTGTACAGAAGAATGTCTAATAAGAGAGTGAGAAGAGATAAGAAAAATAAATATTAATTCAAGGCGTTTTTTGCATAGGATAGCAGAGAAACGACACTAGTGTAAGGAGCCAAAAGAATAATGTAGTAGGGAAGGAGACACTAATAATGCAATACAAAGAAGGGTTAATGATTGCAGCAGGCAAGAGGGGAGAGAATTTAGAACACAAGAGGCTGATCTTAGATTGTCAGGGTACTTGCATTGTCATAAGACAGAAGGCAGATGATGTGAGTACCAACACGGTTTAACACATGTGATTATGAGAAGATAGGGTACTTCGGCCCACATCTGATTCCATATAAAATTTCATTAAGGTACAATGTAAGCTGATAGAGAGGAGCATTGGCAATGGAGGTTTTGAGAAGTAAAAGATGTGGAGAAGTCACTGAGAGGCTGTTAAAGAAAGCTTACCACAGAAGGATAGGGCTGTCTCTAGTGCTAAATGCCCATCTGAGATTTGCAGTCCTAAAATTAAAGTGAGAATAGACACACAGATGTGGGTTTTCTCTAGCAGCCGTCTGCTGTTTGGGTGCAAGCAGCAAGTAGACAGATGGTTGGGGTTTTGCCATATAAGTGACACATTATGATGAGATGAGAGGGGCAAGGGAATTAAGGGTGTTTGAGAAAGAATGATTTCACCAGTGGACCATGGAAATGAGGACACAACAGAAGTAACAGAGAAAACTAAAGGAAAAGCATCTGGGAACTGGAAGTCCCTATGGAACTGAGGAGCGCTGGAGTTGGTAAATCAGAGTAAGGAAGCCAAAAAGTATGTGGTAGCCATCAAAGGGTTTTTGTTTTTGTTTTGTTTTGTTTTTGAAATCAAGAATTCGGAGGTATAGACTAGTAAGGAAAATTTTCTCCTCACTTATTCATTTCTGAACCATTTTCTTTCAGACCACACAATGTGGGCTGGTATAGGCTAGATACCCAGGGCTACAATGGCAAAATACAATCACAGCCATTAGGGTGATGAAGACATCCTGAGAGAAAAAGCCCCATGTTCTTTATTATATTTTATAATGTCTTTACACTACTGCCAAGATATAACTGCAGAAAGTTATCAGGGGTATTTTATAAAACACAACATTTAAAACATGTAGCCCACAAAGAAATCTGGAATAATAAAACATTTACAATCATAACTGTAGTAGAATACCCAATACCAGTACTAAATGTGATTCCAACCAAACCACGGATCTTAACTGTACTAATAATGTAATATTCTAATAAAGTAAAATTTTTTGAACCCCTTCTAAAACAACAATTACCAATGTATATTGGCTACAACTTATCACTGCTTTAAAAACTAATTTCACAGATAAAGTACTTTGCATAAAGATTTCCGGTGCTCCTGAAATGACCAGATTTTCAATCAAACCTGAGTACCTTCTGTAGACTAGATACTGAGTAACACAGTAAAGCTACAAGTAAGAGTAAAACATGCCCACAATGATTCAGATTAAGACTTCAAGCAAATTAAATGTCCACTAATTTACTGTAAATATACAATGGAATACAAATGATAATAACAGCTAACATTATTAAGTACTATGTGCCAGGCACTGTTCTAAACATTTTACTTGAATAACTTCATTAACTCTCAAAATAATGCTCTGAGGTGGGAACTATTACAAACTATATTTTATAAATGAGGACACTGAGGCACAGAAACTTAAATTCCCAAACACTACAAAGCATATAAGTGACAGAGAAAGAACACACACTTAGGCGTTATCAATCCCCAGAGGCTGTTTTTAAAATTTTTATTTTGAAGAAATTTCAGAATACAAAAATAGTACAGAGAAGTTCCATATTCTTCCCAATATTCTTCAAATGATAATATTTTACCACATTTGCATTATCATTCTCTATACTTTTTCTTAAACATTTGAGACTAAGTTATAGACTTAGTCTATAACTTAAACATTTGAGACTAAGTTATAGACTGTGATGCCACCTTACCTCTAAATACTTCAGTGTGATTTCCCAAAACCATAAATCACTCTCTTACGTAACCATAGTTCAGTGATCAAATCTGGGAATTTGTGTCTCTTTAATGTGGAGCACTTCCTTGGTCCTTATCTTCCATGTCCTGACATTTTGGAATAGTACAGGCCGAAATTATTTTTTAACAACTACATCCCTCAATATGGGATTGCCTTATGTTTCTCTAAGATTAAATCCACTTTCTGTTGTATTTAACAGGAATACCACAGAAGTGATGTTTTGTTCTTTCATGGAGCACTGTGTCTGGAAGCACAACGTGAACCGTCCCGTTATTGGTGATAGTAAGTCTGACCATTTAGCTAAGGTGGTATCTGTCATGTTTCTTCACTGTAAATGGATCATTTTCCTTAATTAATATTTTGTGGGAAGATACTTGGAGGCTAGGTACAAATCCTGTGCTTGTTATACTTCTGTTTAATAGTTTTAGCATCCTTTAATAATTCTTGCCAGAAATACTCAAAACCTGTACTCTTAACATGATGCTATGCAGCCAATAAAAAACAATGAGGTAGTTCTCTACCCACAACATATTGGTATATAAAGAAATCTATTTCCTATTGTCTGTGGAAAAAAGTTGCAAATAGTTTACATAATTCCATGTTAAGTAAAATACATGTGTGTATATATATTACAGAAAATATTTGGTGAAATACACACCAAATGTATAAACATGTTTACTCTTCACCAGGCAAACCAGACTTTTATAATTTACTTATTTTTGTATTAAAACTATGTTTGGTTGCAAATACGAGGAAAATCCAACTACAGTGACTTAAGTGATGCATACTTACTTCTATCATGCCAAGTAACACAATATCAGAAGTAATCTTTCTGCTTCAACATCCTAAGCTCTGAGGCTGTTCTTAGATTTACATGTTTACAAAATGAAGCAGGATCTACCTCCAAACATCACATCCACGTTCAAAAAACGACAGAAGGGGTGGACCATACCATTATTACTCAAACTGGCATACCACTGCGAGTAAAAGGGGATGCTATTAATAACTATTCCAGGATAAATGGTGCCAAGAAGTACTGTTTCACACAAACCAGTGTGTAGGCATCAGTTATAACAGAAGAATATGTTAAGAAAGGCAAAGAAGAAAACTGAAGTCTGTATGGACAAGTCAGGAGACTGGGATCCAAGTCTAAAGATAAGTAGGACTTTTCCCTAAAAAGGAGAGATGGCATAAGAGCCAGGAAGCACACCCTCAGTGTCCCTCCACCCTCACCCTGCACAGCAAAGCTATATATCCTGTCATTACAGGTGCAGAATCCACCCAGTAGCACTTGGGCCAATGCTTGGTACTAATTAAAGAAATAAATTAATTAAACAAATAAACAGAGATTATCAGTCAAGGATATATATATTTTACATTTTGCAAGCCAAGAGGTAAAATAGAGATACTATGTAGGTACTTATATATTAAATGTAACTATTTATAACACAAAAAACAGGGGTTTCTGGGTGGCTCAGGCAGTTAAGTGTCTACCTTTAGCTCAGGTCATGATCCCGGGGTCAGGCTCCCTGCTCAGTGGGGAGTGTGCTTCTCCCTCTCCCTCTGCCCCCATTCCCCCGCCTTGTGCTCGTGCTCTCTCTGAAATGAATAAATAATCTTAAATAAAAAACTTGAAAAAAAATTTTAAAAACACAAAAAACATTCTTAGCACCAGGGCTATAAAAAACATAGACAACAGGCTGGGTAGGCCAGCAAGTTGTTGACTGCCAAACTTTGGTCCACAGGACTTCCTGAGGGTTTAGATGTGAGGTATGAGACAAAGAGAAGAATCAAGGATGACTCCAAAGTTTCTGTTCTGCCCAACAAGAAGAACAGAGCTCCATTTGCTGAGATTTGAGAAGACTACAGAAGGAGGAAGTTGGGAGGGAAGGGGAAAACCAGCATGTGAAGTCTGAGATAGGCAGGTGGAAATGTAGAATAGGCAGTAGCTCATGTGAGTCTGAGATTTAGGGAAGTCTATA
This sequence comes from Mustela lutreola, assembly GCF_030435805.1. Classification (NCBI taxonomy): domain Eukaryota; kingdom Metazoa; phylum Chordata; class Mammalia; order Carnivora; family Mustelidae; genus Mustela; species Mustela lutreola. Next base: position 73,618,882 of record NC_081301.1, read on the forward strand.
AAGTTTAAGCTGAAGATACTAACTTGGGATTCACTAGCAGAGACAGAATTTAAGTCTATGGAACTGCATGAGCTCATCAGGGGAATGAAACAGAGAAGAGGTGTAAAGATGGGGCCTGAGCCACACCAGTGCTTAGAACTATGCTGACCCATTTGGCCATCGCACAGCCAATTAAATAGTGAGCACCTGAAATGTGGATAGTTCAAACTGAGATGTGCTATAACATATATAACATGCTTAGAATACTTGCTACAAAAAGACCCCCATAGTTTTACATCTCATTAATTTTTATTTAAATTCAAGTTACTTAACATATAGTGTATTATTAGTTTCAGGGTAGAGTTCAGTGATTCATCAGTTGCATATAACACCCAGTGCTCATGACATTAAGTGCCCTACTTAAGGCACCCAAATACCTCAGGCCCCCACCCACTTTCTCTCCAGCAACCCTTTGTTGCCTATAGTTAAGAATCTCTTGGGGCACCTAGTGGCTCAGTGAATTAAGCATCTGACTCTTGATTTCAGCTCAGGTCACGATCTTGGGATCCTGAGATCACGCCCCACATTGGGTTCTGTGCTCAGTGTGGCATCTGCTTCTTGCCCTCTCTCTTCCCCTCCCCCCTGCTTGCATGCACTCTCTAAATGAATAAATCTTAAAAAAAAAAAAAAGAGTCTCTTATGGTTTGCCTGTTTTTATCTTATTTTATTTTTCCTTTCCTCTTCCTTTGTTCATCTATTTTGTTTAAGTTCAACATATGAGTGAAATATGCTATTTGTCTTTCTCTGTCTTTCTCTCAGCATAATATACTCCAGTTGCATTCACATCGTTGCAAACGGCAAGATTTCCTTCTTTTAGATGGCTGAGTAATATTCCACATGTATGTATGTGTGTGTGTGTGTGTGTGTGTATCACGTCCTCTTTTTTTTTTTTTAGTTAATTTTTAATCTTTTTTTTTTTTAAGATTTTATTTATTTATTTGACACAGAGAGAGAGATCACAAGTAGGCAGAGATTCAGGCAGAGAGAGAAGGAGAAGCAGGCTCCCCGCTGAGCAGAGAGCCCAATGTGGGGCTCGATCCCAGGACACTGAGATCATGACCTGAGCCGAAGGCAGCAGCTTAATCCACTGAGCCACCCAGGTGCCCCTATCACATCTTCTTTATCCATTCATCCATCAGTGGACATCTGAGCTCTTTGCATTTTTTGGCAATTCTCATTAATATTTTATAAAAGATTATATATTGAAATATTATTTATATTTATTATATATAAATATTCAGTCATAGGCTACTAGAACATTTTAAATGATGTATATGGCTTGCATTCTATATCCATTGGATAGTGTTGGCTATCCAACTGATTAAGAATAGAGATTGAGATGACAATAGAGATAAAATAGAGAATGAAATACAATAGTGAATGAGATGACAAACAAGAACCACCAGTGGGGCAGGAAAACAGGGAAAAAGAACACCTTAAAAGTCAAGAAAATAATCTGTTTCAAGTATGGACTCCATGTCAAAAATCTGATGACCAATAAAGTTTAAGACCAAATATTAACCAATGGGTTTAGCAACACTAAGGTCTAAGATGACCATGACAATAAAGTTTTGGCGGAACACCATTCAAAGCCTGACTGGAGTGGATTTAGGAGAGAATGGAAACCTTTTAATTATTGCTGAAAAGAACTGCATAATATGGGGGCAGAAGCTAAAGTTCTGTTATGCCAGGAAACAGTATTTTTAAGATTGAGGAAGAAAAGCCATGTTAACATGCTGATGGGAATGATCCAGTAGAGGGACATATTCATGATGCAAGGGACAGAGCAGAGGATTGCTAGAGGAATATTTTTTAATAAGACAGGGTACGGAATCCAATGCACAAGCAGAAGAGATCACCCTTGGATGAAAGATTCATCTAGACAGATAAAAGGGCCAAAGAACATAGGGCACCTGTGCAGGTAGGTGAGATTACTTCCACTTATTTAGTGCAGTAGGAAGGTAGGTTTGCTTCCAGTGAGGATGGTACAAGTGTTAGAAGTCTAAGAGGGAGAATGACCTAGGAAGAAGCATTCATGGCCAATCTGAAGTTAGTGGTGATGAACTGAAAGTAGGACCAATCAGTGTAAATGTATTTTTCTCTAGTTACACTGAGATGTGTAAGTATAAAGACATGGTAGATAGAGGGCTAGACTCAACTAGAATTGATGTACAATAAGGCATGAGAGTAAGACAGCTGCAAGTACAGGAAAGGAAGTAACTGTCATGAAGGAAGATGGATTTTAGGTCAAAGATAGTCAAAAGGATACTGACAGTAAAAAAGTGATATAATAAACTGGAGTTCCAAGTAGGGGTGAACTGCAGAAATCAGAACATAGGCAATATATAAACAGATGGTGGTCTGAGAATAGGATACTTCAAACTGAGATCAGAAAAGGGTTGTAATGACCAAATCTAAAGTGTAATCATTAGAAAGAAAAATCCTAAAAGTTTCCAAAGAGAAAACATGGGTCACATATAAAGGAGCAGGATGGCAACACTAAAAATAAGAGTCAGTGGAGTAATGCCTATGTAATTCTGAGAAAAATGATTTTCCAACCTAAGAATCTATTACAACGAAACTTTTAATCAAGTGTGAGGATAGGAAAGACATTTTCAGACATCTAAGTTCTCAAAAAAACAATTGCAATTCCAACCCTGTCTCTCCCCATGGAACTGGAAATACTATACCACACAATGTAATAAACTAAGAAAATAGGCATGAAATCCAGATAACTAGACAACAAAAAAATTTTTTGAAAGGGAAATGGAATTCCCAGGAGAATAGAACCAAGGATCACAGCTGTACAGTGTAACACCTAGAAGAGAACTGATCCAGCCTGACACTAGAGAACAAAGGAGCTAAGAAGAATTTAAAAAAATACATAGGGGCGCCTGGGTGGCTCAGTGGGTTGAACTGCTGCCTTCGGCTCAGGTCATGATCTCAGGGTCCTGGGATCGAGTCCCGCATCGGGCTCTCTGCTCAGCGGGGAGCCTGCTTCCTCCTCTCTCTCTCTCTCTGCCTGCCTTTCTGTCTACTTGTGATCTCTCTCAGTAAAATAAATAAATAAATAAATCTTTAAAAAAATACATAAACTGATAGACTATCTGATGGTGTTTTATAATAATGGGAAGGGAAGAATCAAGGAGAAGTACACAGAAAACTAAGCAAACCAAAAAGAAGCAGTTATCACCTCCAAGAAAAATAAAAGTCTGTACGAGAAAAGAAATGTATGCTTATACCACTAGGGCTCATTTGTCATTAGTATTTATACAATCACTATAACATCAACACTGATTACTATTGGTAAGTAAGAGGGGTTAATATGTGAATGTCAGTTATATGCTAAAAATGTGCTGATATATCCCAGTTAAAATTGTTAAAACTGTATAATATTGTTAAAATTAACTGTATAGAATTGCTTACATCTAGAAATTAGAATAGAAGTCTATTATCCAGAAATATGGAGCGGTGCCTGGGTGGCTCAGTCATTAAGTGTCTTCGGCTCAGGTCATGATCCCAGGGTCCTGGGATGGAGCTAAGCAGGGAGCCTGCTTCTCCCTCTCCCATTACCCCTGCTGCTGTTCCCTTTCTTCCTGTTAGGTGATAGGAAGGAAGGAAGGGGCGCCTGAGTGGCTCAGTGGGTTAAAGCCTCTGCCTTCGGCTCAGGTCATGATCCCAGGGTCCTGGGATCGAGGCCCGCATCAGGCTGTCTGCTTGGCTGGGAGCCTGCTTCCCTTCTTCTCTCTCTGCCTGTCTCTCTGCCTACCTGTGATCTCCATCTGTCAAATAAATAAATAAAAATCTTTAGATAACCCTGTAGATACCATTGCAAGATGTAGAATGCAAGACGACCAGTGGTTTAATGGGGGAACAGTGGTTCCCATTTTGTACAGGTCTACAGGATATTATATTAAGACAGACACATGTCTCCAGTTCAGGAGTAAAATCGAGCAAAGACACATTTGAGGGCAAAATAAACCAGCACCTAGGAACTTCGGTTACTTCCAGAAGCAGCCATTTCAAAGAAATGATCTGTTTATTACACTTCATTCTTACTTATTCATTACCAGGTCTCTTAAGGACTATTCAATAGGCAACCAATTCTTTTTCTAATTATAAGACCAAGACAAACTCACCAGGAAAAACCTGAAAAGTTTACAGAAACAAGAAAGCACAATTTTTCCAGCCCAAGAACTTTATATTTCTTTCCAGTCTTCTTTATTATCACATAGTTGGTTATACTGTGTGCTGCTTTCCTAACCCTCCGAAGTATACAGTCTCTCATGATTTTTTTTTTTAGAAGATTTTACTTGAGAGACGTGCACAGAAGCATGGAGGAGTGACAGAGAGAGAGGGAGAAACAGGCTCCCCAATAAGCAAGGAGACCTTCTTGGGGCTCGATCCCAGGACCCTACCTAAGATCATTAGTGAGCCAAAGGCAGACACTTAATTAAGCCACTCAGGTGCCTCCACTCTCCCATGATTTTAGGCATGTTTTCACTATCATTCTATATAATAAATTATGTGTAATAAATTATCCATAATTTAATTCAAGCAAACCCTAATGGTGGCATTTTGGTTGATGCCAACTTTCACTATTAAAAACTGATTAAAGTGTTTTTGCATAAAGTATCCACATTTAAGGCTGAATTCTAAAGATGAATTAATTAGTTCCAGCTGTGCTAATGCATACTGCCACTAATAAAAACCAAATGATAACTTACTGCATTCTTACCAATACTGAATATTCTCACTTAAAAATATATTTGGTAGATGAGAAGTGATTTTAACTGTATTTCTTGGATGACACGGAGACTAAAGTTTTAAATGCTACTGTTATTTATTACCCTCCTCCAAGAGTAAGCTGCTTATTTTACTGCCCAGTTACTCACTTGGACTTCAGTGTTATGCTTTATTTGAATGAGATCTTAATACATATAATTTTTGTTATCTAGATTTCTCCAAAAATTTTTCTATCAGCTTTTTCCTATTGGTCTTTTCCTTTATGAGCTCTCCCATTTGTTATGTCCTTCATCCAGAGAATATGCAGAATTTCAATTGTAATTATTTACATTACAAAAAGTTTATTTTCATTCCCTTTTAAAACAAACTCATCAAGGCACATAATAAAAACTCTAACAGCACACACAAATCTATCCCAAGTTTCAAGATTCCAGTTATCTTATGTATGAAGATTTAGCTACTCCCCATTTTTAAAAAGAAACCTATACATTTCTTTTATTTATTTATCTGACAGAGAGAGATCACAAGTGGGCAGAGAGGCAAGCAGAGAGAGAGAGGAGGAAGCAGGCTCCCTGCTGAGCAGAGAGCCCGATGCGGGACTCGATCCCAGGACCCTGAGATCATGACCCGAGCCGAAGGCAGCAGCTTAACCCACTGAGCCACCCAGGCGCCCCGAAACCTATACATTTCTATACCTAACTTATTTTACTTTATTTTGGAGGTCTAATCTTACTTGTACACATAAGACTACCTCCTTCTTTGTAAAGGGTGCGTAATACTCCACTGTATGAAGGTAGCTTCATTTAACAAGTCTATGTTGGACGTTAAGGTAGTTTCTAGACTTTCATTACTACAAACAAAACTACAATTAATGTCCTTGTACATAAGTCTTTGTACACAGCACAGATCTATTTGTAGAATAAATCCCTAAAAGTGAATCTGCTGAGTTAAGTCACATACACTTTAACTTACGTTATTACCAACTGCTCTTTGAAACAGTTAAGTGAGTTTGTAATGCCATAAAAATGTCTGAGTCTTGCTTACAGTGGAAACCGGAGCCCTAATAAACATGGAGGGCATGCTAATGTGAGAAAATCATCATTTTGCAGCCATCACAGTGAAGATTAGTCCAACCAAGAATCCATGGATGCTAAATATAGGGAAAGATTTTAATGAGCAGGATATTTGTATGATCTTAAAGAGTTTCCCTATGGCAGGCTTACTACACACCAGGGGAGAAAACAATAACCATAGAGTAATCAGAAAACATCTTGGAACAATATAATATCACCACTGAGTGGGTGTATGCCTTACCTGTGACACCAGAAGGAGGACACAATATCACTTATATCATACTCCTAGCAGGACCGCATAATCTAATTTAGCCACGAGGAAAAACACACAAGCTTCAGTGAGGAATACTCTTAAAAAGACAAACTAGGAAAGGCCTACATTCTCCAAAAACATCCATGACCTGGAGACAAAGAAAGGCTGAGGAACTGTTATAGATTAAAGGATACTAAAGAGACAAGCAACTAAATGCAGGACATGATCCTAGACTGGATCCCAAACCGTAGGGGGAAAAAAACACTAAAAAGGATATTGGTAGGTCACCTAACAGGAACAGAATATGGAGAGTGGACTGTTACTACAGATTCACTGAGGTTGAGAACTGTACTGCAGTTGTGTATTTTAAGTACCCTTTTTCTTAGGAGATGCACACTGAGAAGTGTTTGTGGGGAGAAGGTAATAATGTATGCAACTTACCCTCTGCTGGTTCAAGAAAAAAACATACATGAGAGAGAAATTGAGAAAGTAAATGGGACAATGGATTAATAGAGCTGAATCAAGGTAAGGAATATATGCTGTTCTTTGTGCTCACTATAACTTGTTAATTTGAAATTAAAGATTAAAAAGAGCGAGGCAATGACTATTCATCTCTCACACACATAGCCCATGTGAATGCCCGTTTCTCACCTTCATCAATATGTACATTATACAAAATTGCTCATCTTTGCCAATAATGGGTAAAAAATGGTATCTCTGTTTTAATCTGCATGTCTCTTAAGTTATGCACCTTTTCTCGTGTTTAAAGGTCATTTCATTTTCTACAATCTTCTTAACTTTTTTACACTTAAAATACTTCAACTATATTCAATTTATTTTGATGTTGTCATAGACTGAGTGTTTGTGTCCCTCCACAATTCATATGTTAAGTCCTAACACCCAATGTGATAGTATCTGGAGGTCCGCCTTTGGAAGGTGATTAGGTCTGCCCCCATGAATGGGATCAGTGATCTTATAAAAGAGACCAAGGGAGTTCCCTTGCACTTTCTCCCAAGTGAGGACATGGTGCAAAGATGACCATCCTGAACTAGAAGGCAAGCCCTCACCAGACACTGAAGCTGCTGGTGCCTTGATCTTGGGACTTCTTGGTCTCTGGAACTATAAGAAATAAACTTCTGTTGTTTACAAGCCACTCCATCTATGGTATTCTGCTACAATAACTCAACAGATTAAGGCAGATGTAAAATGATGATAAGTTAATTTTTAAGGGTGCTAACCAACTACTGTAGCACTGTTTGCTATATGAAACCTTTCTCTGCCTAAGATCAGGATTTTTAACGTCCTTTTGGGTGTACTGTGAGAATGCAAGTATTCATATGTATATCTCTTCTCACTTGTTAATGCTAATCTTTTTAAAATTTTCAAGCAAGTGGAAAAGATTTTCCATGATACCGATAGCAATTAAAATAAGTAGCTAAATAACCAATGAGTGTGTAAAAAGTAGACAGTATTTCATACACAACTCACAAGCCATATATTCAAATGTGAAGTCATATTAGCTCATAATATTCTCATATTATTAATATAAATTTAGAAAAACTATACATACTATAGACTGAACCACTGAAGGAGACTAAGATATTTATTTTGGATTAGTAACAGTGTTAAAAAGAAACATGTTTCAACAAAAGGAAGAATTAAAAATACTTATCAATAATTTTTTTTAAAAGATTTTATTTATTTATTTGACAGACAGAGATCACAAGTAGGCAGGGAAGCAGGCAAATAAAGAGGAGGAAGCAGGCTCCCTGCTGAGCAGAGAGCCTGATGCAGGGCTCGATCCCAGGACCCTGGAATCATGACCCGAGCCAAAGGCAGAACCCACTGAGCCACCCAGGCGCCCCCTTATCAATAATTTTAAATGTTATTACATTTCCCCTTAAAATTATCAGAACCTAAAACCTTATTTTTCTCATAAGGAGAAAAACATCTTTCCAAGTTTAAAACTCAAAATACTTCCTCAAGGCAAGGTACTTCGTACAAACTGGAAGTATGTTTATGCCCTAAAATATTCCTCAAAACTCTGTTTTCCTTAGCTCCCTCTTATCCAATGACTGAAAGTACAGCACTTCTGTGTAATATCTTACAAGAGACTTGAGGAAAGAAGCTATGTCTGTTATTTTCTTTGTGAATTCCCACAACACCCAGAATAATCTGCACATAATGGATACTCAATGCATGGTAGCAATGGCAAGAATATAGAGTGAAATTAATGTTCTTTCTTCAAACTGGATTACTTCAGCCAATATATTTGTAAACAACATACCATCACTTTTAAAAACAGTTTTTACCTATATTTGTTGATAAAAATAAGTATCACATATCATTTAAATACATCACAATAAATAAGGTGGTCAAAGGAGCTTCAGGAATTCTCATATTACAAAATCTTACCTCTTCAAAAACAGCAGCTTTATTTACTTTTTCCCGTGCAATGTCACAGATTTTCAGGATTCCCAGAGCAAAAGCTTTCATGGCAGGATCTTCTATAAAGTCTGGATTGTGAATGTAAAGGCACGTAAATACTGTCTGTGCCAAGGAATGGCCTTCTAACCATGTTATCTATAAAGAGATAAAAAGTATGTGTATGTTTAAGACAACACACAGTCTGCAAAGTCTAAACTGACCCAGGCTTGACTGCCACAGACCCAAATAAATATAGTATTAATCATGGCATTTCAAAGATAATTAAAAGGAAGGTCAGAGGAAACAAAAGAATTATAATTCACTTTCACTGACTTTAGTTTTTCAAGAATCATATACCATAAATATGATTAGCTATCTAATGAAAGTATTCTTATATAGAACAGTCTGCAATATATTTGAAGACTAATGAAATTACAATGCTGCCTTACAGACCATTCAAAAGCAATTAATTCCACAATGAAGTCAATAGAAATCCATTATGTAAGGAATTCACAATTTTAGAACTAAGCAGTCCTTAGCCACTCATTTAACTTTTCTTTTTCATATTCACTACTACTAACTAGTTGAGAGCTTCACATCCCACCTAGATTACTGCAAGAATCTGCACAAGTTTTCGGGCCTTCCATCTCCAATTTAATAACCCCCAACCAGAGGAACTTTCTGGGAAGTCACAGTTTTTAGATTTAACCAAGTGTTATTTTAACTCTTACCAAACAGCAAAAACAAGTATCCATTATCCCTATCAATTCAGGCAAGGTGAGGTCTTTAATTTTAATGGTGCCATCCTAAAAAGGAAGAGAAATAGGACATATGAGCAGAAGTTTTTTTATAAATTTATGGTTTCTATGTCCAATAATATTTTGCCTTCCAAAAATTGAAGATTTTAAAAATAAAAATTCTAGAACTGTATCATCGGATAAAAAACTGAGACACAGGGTGTGCACAGGGTACAGGGTAGAAGCAGAGAGAACCTCAAGCAGACTCCCCACTGAGCATGGAGACGAAGGTGGGGTTCAATCTCATAACCCTGAGATCATAACCTGAATGGAAATCAAGAAGCAGATGCTTAACCAACTGAGCCAGCCAGATGCCCCAAGAAAAGTAAACGTTTTTAAGTTAACTATATTACTTGTAAATTTTGTTTAGCAACTCTTTTCTCATAAAATATGCAAAACTAACTCTCTGTCAACGATGAATGAATTTATAAGTCAATCCTCACAGAGTTAATTTCAAATTCACAACCATAAGCACTTTGCTTAATATATTAATATCCAATTTTAATCCCTTAATCAACTACCCTGGTATTTAAATATATACTGAAATGCTTTCAAAAATTAAAGAACAGGGCACCTGGGTGGCTCAGTGGGTTAAGCATCTGCCTTCGGCTCAGGTCACGACCCTGGGGTCCTGGGACTGAGCCCCCTGTCAGGTTCCTTGCTCAGTGAGGAATCTGCTTCTCCCTCTCCCCCTGCCCCTTTCCCTACTTGTGCTCTCTCTCTGAAACAAATAAATAAAATCTTTTAAAAAAAATTAATAAACACATACAAATTTAGAGCAAGCTTGTAATGAACACCCTAAACAATTTTTAGATTTAACAGATTTCAAAGGAGATCAATAAATAAAGGTTATAACTAATTTTTATTTTTATACCTGAAATGCCTTTAAAAATTATACTTTAATATGCCAAGTTTGATTTTCATTGTTTTAACATATGAAATAACAAATGATAAAACACAAAAGCACAATGGTAATTACCTTGATAGCTTGTTCAAAATTGAGAACTTTTCGATTAACTTGGTTTCCAATCATGCCAGCATCCATCTTGGGATCCATCATTTCAATGGCAGACATGGCTTCAAAAAGACCAAATCTGCAAATAAAAAACATGACCACACAAATTGTTCTTGAACCAGTTAAGTTTACCCAGATTCTCACAATGATATAAAAATTATTACAGTGCTTTAAATTAACTATAGTATATAGTTATAGTTATAGTATATAGTATAGTATTCTATGTATTTAATCTTCCCAATTTGCTACCACTTCTATTTCAACTAAATAGAAACATAACATAAAAATTATTCCATGTATTTGTCATTCAAATTATTTTATAAGCACTGTGGGAGAAAAAAGAAAACAAAAAATTTTTTTGTATTTCTTTCAAAAAGGTCGCACATCAGAAATTTTGGAAAAAAGATCAACTGATCTATAATGGATTTCACTTTGCCTTTAAATAATATTTCTCCATTTAATATTTAGAAAGCTGTGTTTGGAATAATCATCAAACATTTTCTTTACATATTAAATGATAGTAATAATCTGGCACATTACTGTCTGTAATGACCCAAGTTCTGGCAATAACATAATGAAAAATAATCCAGGAATCCTCTTATTTGTGTCTGGTATTTATGAGTTATTAGCCATAAGAGCAGACAGCTGTGATGCACTGTGGACTGGTTAGGAAGTGTATCATTAACTGAGATATGCCTCAAAAAAATGGGACAGGAACAAAAGAAGCTTAAAAGAAAGTCTGACAGGTGATGAAGCTACTGACTTCATATTTTGCTTAGTCTAAGCTATTAGATTACCAGGAAAATAAAGACATCTACCTTGGTACACTAAATCATTTCTCTCAGAAAGGCAGCAGCAACGAGAAAGCAGCAGCTTTTAGGAAACAGACTCTTTCCTGCAATCCCTCAAATCTCTTAATGCTTCAAGATAATCTGACAATATGAACATGGTATTATTGAAGGCAACTCTAGTATATGCTAATCAAAACCCAAATGGTATTTTTCAAAGAGGTTGTCAAGCCAGAAGAGAAAATATGCAAAAATGGAAGAGAATTTTTTTAGCAAAAACAACAGAGATTCATCAAGTATCAAAGACACTATAAGATATAATAATTGAAAGCATCCTAGAACACACAGGTCAATAAAAAAACAGCCTAAACACCATTGCTGAAAAAATTATATGTGATAAAAGTAGAACTTCAAAGTAGTGAAAAACAATGGGTTAATCAATAAATACTGTTGAGACAAGTGGCTAACCATCTGGAAAAAAGTGAAATCTTTGATTTACACAATTTCAAAAGGTAAACTTCACGCAGATTTAAGTTCTAAACCTAAAACATGCAAACAAAAGACTTTCTAATAATTTATAAAACGAGTTGATATATACAACTGTGTAAATATTTTAAAATTTATATGCGCCAATAATAAGCCATAGCTGGAACTCCATAATTATCTAGGATGGATATTATATAGAGTACAACCACCTGGTATAAATAAATAAGGCAAGTACTCAAAAAAAAAAAAAAAAAAGAGGCAAACATGAAAAAGAAAAAATGCATATTAATAATAATAAAGTGCAAAGCTGCTCAAATTTAAATGTAATCAGGTAATACAAAAAAAAAAAAAAAAAGATAAATTTCTTTGGCCATTCAGAAAGCTTTAAAAACATATTTATTTTTTTTTTCATTGGTGGGAGTGTAAACTGATACAGACTTTTCTTTAGAAAAGCCTGACTCAACCCATTAAAATCCAGTCATTTGATTTCTAGGCTTCCATCCTAAAAATCTTTTGTACATGTATACCAAAAGGCTTGCAGAAATTAAGTGTCTTGAATTTTCCCATGTTACCAAAAATATCGCAATCTAAATGTCCATCAATAGGGATACCACAGAATAAATTACAGTATAGCCGTTTTATAAAATACAAACCAACGTTAAAATGAACAAGGTAGAGCTTATATACTAACATGGAAAGATCTCCAAGATAGATCTCCAAGATATACTGAATTGGGAAGGAATTTTCAAAATAATACATACTGCAGATTCGCATTTACAATTAACTAATATTTTATAGATTTTTACTCATGTAAATATATTCCTTTGTAAGTCTAGAAAAACATGCAACAATCTGATAACAGTGATTATCTCCAGGCAAGGAACAGACATGTGGGGGAGTGGTGGCAGTGTCATGGGAAGTTTTTGTTTCATCCCTGAGGTCTGAATTAGCTTAAAAGTATCCATTTATTACTTATAAGAGAACAACTAAACTAAGTTTTTAATGGCACAATTAAAACCCTAGTGAGGTATCTGCTTAATTAGCAAACCTCTACAGAAACTGTAGTAGCATTAAGTTAGCTATTTCATTCACCCAACAAATACCACAAGCACCTAATATGTGCTAAGCATGGTTCCAGGTACTTAGAATACATAAGTGAGTGAACAAATTTGCCTGCCTTAAGGAAGCTCACATCCAGTGGAAGGAAACGGACAACAAACAATAAAGATAACAGCATGTTAGAAGACTGTATGCTAGGCAGAAAATACAAGACAGCTAAGAAAGATACGAATCACAAGAGTGTAACTTTAATAGATAGATGGTCAGGAGAGGCTGCTGGTAATCATGTTTTCTGGGCTAAGCCTAATACCTTGTGGGAAATGAAGACAGCCTGGTCCCTCTAGCTATCTTCTTACACATCTTGTTCCATGTCAGGAGCCACACTCTTCTGCATTAGCTTGGGATAAGGTTTCATTTTATCTTTCCTAGAATTGCCTGCAGCACCAAAATGATGCCCTAGAATGGTTCTTAGTGTGGTTAGTCCCTGGATCAACAGCATCAACCTCATCAGGGAACTTGGTAGAAATGCAACTACAGCGGTCCCACGCCAGACCTAAAGAAGGATCTCTGGGGGTGGGGCCCAGCAACATGTGTTTTCAATGTGTGGGATGTTTGATTCACACTAGAGTCTGAGAAGAACTAAATTTCAGGGTCTACCCTTGCTTCCTAAATATCCAATCTGGGCCACTAATTAAACATTTTATATTTCTAACCTTGAAATTGAGCCTGGCCAGATCAGTATGGGAACTGAGGATATATCTATGGTAGTATAAATAGAATCAAGCACCTCTCCTTTTTCACCTTTCCAGGGATTCTGGATCTACTTTCATCCAGCCATTATCTCACTTATCTCTCTGGTTATCAGCCAGCCTATTACAGATAACATACAGCCTGTAAGCTTTCTTCAAGAAATTTCACATCCTATATATCTAACTCTCAAGGAAAGAACCATGAGGCAGTTTCCACTAACTATAACCATTTTTATCACAACCAGGGCCAGATACCCCAAAATAACTCACCAATGTTAAAAATATATTCATAAATCATTTTCTTTTTACAGCTTTGAAATGTAATATTACCCAGGTCCCAAGGAACACCACTGCACACAAGGAAAAAACATGGAAATATTACATTACACTATTTCAAATGACATAAATACTTACAGCTTATCATGAAGCAGTTCTCCCAATTTTAATTCTAAAAGAAAAAAAAAAAGAAAAATCCTTTGAATAATACAATCTTAGTATTTAAATTTTAATTCTAAGAAAAAAAGTTTTGTTTGAAAATGAGCTTGCATTAAACTTAATTTTCTTTTTTTTGAAAGACTTTATTTATTTGACAGAGAGAGATCACAAGTAGGCAGAGAGGCAGGCAAACAGAGGGAAGCAGGCTCCCCGCTGAGGAGAGAGCCTGATGCGGGGCTCAATCTCAGGACACTGAGACCATGACCTGAGCCCTAAGGCAGAGGCTCAACCCCCTGAGCCACTAAGGTGCCCCTAAACTTCATTTTCGAAGAAATGATTATTTGTACTCAATTACTAATATAATGCCTTCCACAGAATGAATAAACTCTTTAAGTTGAACTTTTTAGAATTAGCAAACAACCCACCATGGGCCAAAACAATCTAATCAGAATTACCAACCTCATTTTAAAGTATTACTAGTATATTTCCCCCTAAGTATACTTTTTCACAGAACTGATTGCTATTTCACAAGTTGTTTTTAAACTACTTGGTATCAAAATCTAACCTCTATTTGTCCCAGGAACAGTACCAAAGTTGTTTAAAATTACATTTTATTTTAATGTAGAAAACATGAGTAAACAGCTAATCAAAACAGTATTCAAACCCTATAAAACAAGTCCCAACCTTAGGTGCATACTGGTATCAACTCTAGAACTCGGGAAAATCCTAGCATCCAAGCAGCACCCTAAACCAATTAAATTCTAGGGGTGGGGCCTCTGCAGTCGTTTTAAAGCCCTACAGGTGATTTCAATGTGCAGGGAAGGTGAGAACCACTACCACAACATTTTAAGTAGCTTAAGTATTGATGGTCAAATCTTGTCGAGCAAAGCACTAGTTTTCAGCAGTTCTCAAAGATGGTCTGGGAACCCAGGTGGTGTCTGTAATATTAAAATTACTTTCATAGAAATATCAGGGCACAGGGGTGGCTCAGTCAGTTAAGCATCCAACCCTGGATTTCGGCTTAGGTCATGATCTCAGGGTTGTAAGACTGAGCTCCGTGTTGGGCTCCACGGTGAGCACGCGTATGATTCTTTCTCTCCTTCCTCTGCCCCTCCAGCCCTGCTCTGTATCAGTATATTGTGCACATACTGGTGTGCTCCCACTCACTCGCTCTCTCTCTCTCTCGAATAAATAAAAATTACTTTTATAGTAATACTAAAACGTTGTCTTTTTCATTGTGTTGACGTTTGCACTGAGGATGCAAAAGCAATGCATAAAGAGGAAAAATTTTTAAATGGGGGGTGGGGCTACACTACTTTAGTTTCAGCACAAATTCACAGTGGCCCCAAGCTCAACAGTGTATTCTTTACCTCCATGCACTTGTAGTTAAAAAAGACATTTTTTTTTTTTTTAAATTTCACTTAAGAGGTCCTTGATGAAGCAGTAAAATTATTAACCTCAGGACTGGGACCAGGGTACAGCAAGTGAAGCACCTCCCATGCGAAATTTTAAAGAGTGACTCATTTTCAGGTAGCAAATTCTTAAATTTTACACCCTAGGTGCCTCAATCACTTCCTTCTCGTGTGGCCCTGACTTATCTGATTAAATCCCTATCTCTGAGTACATCTTTTAAATATTCTATTTGACAAAATGGAAAGTTACAATCAAACACTTTTGCTACATACCAATGTAAGACGTTGTCTTAAGGAGAAGCACTTGCACAATTATGGAACACCATTTTTACTTGAACGGCCAAAATGTACTTATTCAGATATTAGAATATGTCATTTTCTTGAAAATAAATTAGTTTGTTGCTTTAAGAAAAACAATTGACATTTGTGTTACCAATAATAAAATTTGAGCTTTTAAGCAAAAATTAGAATTTGGAGAGACATATCTGACACTGTGAAACTGATAGATTCCCAATACTTAAAAAAGACTTTTCTGATGATACTGGTGGTGATATTAACAAATGTGCTTTTCAGTATTGTGTAATTTCATCAGCATTTGGAAGATCTGCTTAACTCGGTGAACCATTATTTTCCAAATGGCAACAAATGTTCCAAAATCAGACATGGATAAAAGATCCATTCAAAGTTCAAGGCAGACCAGTGGATTTTAATGTAACAAAGAAAGTCCACTCATATGTCTTCAGATTCCACATCACAACTAATCTTTAAGAAACTACTACCTGTCAAGTTTTGTTGCACTGCCATATCAAAGAAGAGGATCCACAATTATCTTTAACGGTTCCTCCATTTTTCAACTACATATTGGGTGAGGCCAAATTTACCTCATATACTTCAAGCACACACACAGATAGCGAATTCAGGCACCCTCTGTTATGCTGACATTAAAGAGATTTTCAAAAATATAAAACTCCACTCTTGTAAGTCATTCTGCTTTGAAAAATATTGATTTTCATTAAAAAACAACATGCAATGGATTTATATTTGTTTTTAAATGAATTCCTATTTTTAAATTTTGCTTTAAATTTTAATACAGTAAACTATATATATGTTAACACAAACAATTTTTAAGAGTTTAAAAGTGTAATTTTTAAGAGTATAATGGGATCCTAGGGGCTTCTGGGTGACACTGGCTCAGGTCATGATCCCATGGTCCTGGGATCAAGCCCCAAGTACTGCTCTCTGCTTGGCAGGAGGCCTGCTTCCGCCGTCTCTGTCTCTGCCTGTCTCTCTGCCTACTTGTGACCTCTGTCAAATAAATAAATAAAATCTTTAAAAAAAAAAAAAAAGTATAATGGGATCCTGAGACCAAAAACTTGGAGAATTGCTGTAATAATTTATCAAATACTTAAGGTAGATTTGGGTACCAAATAGCTTCATTAAACATAAAACACTCCACAGACCTAAAAACAAGCCAATCACTCTGGGCCTTGGTCTCCTATCTGTAAAATGAAGGGCTGAACTAGCTGACTCTCATTAGGTCCCTCAAAATACCAGTAATCAGAGAGGTCTGGATGCTCAGTTAATTAAGCAACCAATTCTTGATTTTGGCTCAGATCATGATCTCAGATTCCTGGGACTGAGCCCCACCTTGGCTTCACACTCAGTGCAGTCCATTTATCCCTCTCCCTCTGCTCCTCCTCACACATGCATGTGTGTGTGCTCTCTCCCACTCTCTCAAATAAATAAATAACTAAATCTTAAAAGGAAAAAAAGAAAAGAACAGCAATCAGATCACAGTAAACTGTAGGCAGGAAACTTTAAAATTTACTCAACTAAGCAGAGTGCAAGCCCTCTCACTGCATGATCAACAAATGAACACAGAATCATGATATTCTACAGCACTACAGACCTGAGTAGTTTGGGTCTTATCCAACTAGGCTGCAAGTCTCAAAAAATTTAATGAGAAGAATGTTTTACATTTATCATTAACAGTTAGAGCAATGAAATCATCACACATCTTACAGTCCTTGGAAAATTCCACAGTACTAATAAAGAGAATATGAGTCAAAAAAGCAAGTTAACATCTCAGTATTATATGGAAATAGTTTTACCATGGAAATTATTTTGACCTTCCATAACCTTTAAAATGGTCTCGAGGATCCCAGGGATCACAGATATACCTAACTGTTGAACTAAATTAACACAGTGATAAAAAAAATAGTTACTTCTGGAGCGCCTGGGTGGCTCAGTGGGTTAAAGCCTCTGCCTTCGGCTCAGGTCATGATCTCAGGGTCCTGGGATCGAGCCCCGCATTGGGCGTTCTGCCAACAGGGAGCCTGATTCCTCCTCCCTCTCTCTCTCTCTCTCTCTCTCTCTCTGCCTGCCTCTCTGCCTGCTTGTGATCTCTGTCTGTCAAATAAATAAATAAAAATCTTTAAAAATAAATAAAATTTAAAAAAATACATTAAAAATAGTTACTTCTACTTTTATGTAAAGCCTTAAGTAGGTGTAGCAGTACATAATTTAAAACACTCACAGCAAAGGAAAAAATTAAATATAAGGAAAAGCTGATGATTCAAGGGTTTTTTTTGACTACCTTGACAATAAACTGCCTTTTTCTTTTATCCTCACTCTCATTCATATCCTTACTCTCATTCATATTCTCACTCATGAACAGATTTGTTGTGAGAGAAAATTTTTTTTTTTAAAGATTTTATTTATTTATTTGACAGAAAGAGATGACAAGCAGGCAGAGAGGCAGGCACAGAGAGAGGAGGAAGCAGGCTCTCTGCTGAGCAGAGAGCCCGATGCGGGGTTCGATCCCAGGACCCTGAGATCATGACCTGAGCTGAAGGCAGCGGCTTAACCCACTGAGCCACCCAGGCGCCCCTATATGACAAGGCAAATAAATTTTATCATCTTATAAGTGAACAGATCATGTGTAAACTGAAGTTATAGATCATTGAACAGATTTCCACCCATAACATTATAAAGGATGGTTAAGTTCCCAGCTAGGGACCCTATGAACCCCTACTGAATCAATAGGTTGAATGATACAGTTGAAATCAGTATCATTGTAATTGTGATATTTAAACGAACCAATTGAGGTTTACCAGGCAGTAAAGGTGGCAAACTGCAACTACTTTTAATTCCCTCCTGAAATCTCATTAAAACAACCAGAGGAAGAGTGTGTGTGTGTGTGTGTGTGTGTGTGTGTATTTAAGAAAGGTATACACTCCAAAGAAGAAAAACAGGTACAATAAAATTGGGGAAAGTTGTAAATAAAAAGACAAATTAAGTAGTTATTTAGCAAAGTCGAGAAAGCACAATCCTAAAACCAGGAGTGAAGAAAGCAAAAACCAACCCGACTTACCGCTTACAACTAAAAGTGCAGCTAAAGGAAGGCTAAAACATGAAGGACTAAACTGTCAGACAACACAGAACCCTGTCCTATTTACAGAGGATAACTGGCCCTCCCTAACCCCACATACTGAAGACTTTTTTTGAAGAGGGCAAAACCACCTCCGAGACATAAGGTTATTGGAAGGCCAGGTACAGTATGGGAAGAGGGAGCATTAAGCGAATATGTAAGAACCCCAGATCTCTTCCCCACTTAACTGTTAAATGGTAGGCAATCAAGTCAGAGCTTCAACTTCAAGGCAAGAGATTAGATAAATTTGCCAAATACAATTTCTAAGTACAATCTTTAGAAATATTTTTATAGAAATATGGATAGAAATTTCATTTATTTATATTTATGCATTTATTTATTTTTCATATATGAAAAATATTCATTTATCTATTTCTATAATAGCAACAAAATTTATAAATACAATCTTTCCAAGTAGAAAGAGCTAAATAACTTATATCAGATTTTTTTAAATTTAATTTTATTCATATTTATTTTTTAATTTTTAAAAAATTTTTATTAACATATAATGAATTATTAGCCCTAGGGGTACAGGTCTGTGAATTGGCAGGTTTACACACTTCACAGCACTCACCATAGCACATACCTTCCCCAATGTCCATAACCAAACCACCCTCTCCCTCCCCTCTTCCCCTGGCAACCCTCAATTTGTTTTGTGAGAGTCTCTTATGGGGGGCGCCTGGGTGGTTCAGTGGGTTAAGCCTCTGCCTTCGGCTCAGGTCATGGTCCTGGGGTCCTGGGCTCAAGCCCCACATCGGGCTCTCTGCTGAGCAGGGAGCCTGCTTCCCCCTCTCTCTCTGCCTGCCTCTCTGCCTACTTGTGATCTCTGTCTGTTAAATAAATTTTTTAAAAAAAAGAGTCTCTTATGGTTTGTCTCCCTCTATATCAGATGTACTTTACCACAAAGCCAAGCCAGAAAAAAAAGAAAAACAAAAAACAAACAAAAAACAAAGCCAAGTCAGATCACTTGATAGCGATGGTCTGTCAATAAGTCCCACTCAATAATTCAGAACTTCCAATTGGCTTTTTGGTCTCCCACCTTTAGACATGCAACAAAGAATTCTTAGATATCTGAAGTAATGCCCAAAAGATACAAACTAAAGGAAACAAACTAAAAAAAGAAAACACTAGTTGGAGGAAAGTATGTAGAAGAACAAACATTTAAAAGAACTATTATCCTTAGAGAGATAAAAAAGTGCAACCCTGAGACAAAAACAGGACTTTTGACTTTTTTAAAAAAGGGAGAAAGAATATTAAGAAAAAAGAAATCTTAAAAATAAAGAACATTACAGCAGAAAAGAAAAATACAGTAAGTTTGGAAGAGTCTTATTCCATTCAGGTTGCTACAACAACAACAAAATACCTGGGCAGCCTATAAACAATAAACGTTTATTTCTCACAGTTCTAGAATCTGGGAAGTCCAAGATCAAGGCACCAGCAGATATTTGGTGAGGGCCCACTTGCTAGATGGCCATCTTTCTGCAGTAACCTCAAACAGCAAAAGGGACTAATCCCATTCATGTGGGCTCCACTCTCATGATCTAAGCACCTCCCAAAGGTTCAGAATCCAAAAAATAGACACTCCCTAAAGAGAATACAAAAACAAAAACAAAAATAACAAAAAAACCCAATGAGGAAATAGAATAATTAAAGTTTCCTAGAAATGAAGGATAAGATGAGAGGACCTCAGAGCTGTCAACCAGGCAAACCTCAATGAAAGGTGTGTATATAGGATCAAACAGAAATCTTAAAAGGTTATATATGAAAGTTATCAGAATATCATCAAACTTCCTAACAGCAACATCAGTGCAAAAGCATCAATGGGTCATGCCCTCAAAATTATCAAAGGTATCCAGAAATATTATATTATCAATAAAGTGGGAGGACAGAATAAAGACATTTTCAGACATTCAGAGCCTCAAAAAACTATCTCCCATGCTCTCTACTCAGGAGGAGAATAAAGATGTCTAATCTTTTTTTTTTTTTTTTAAAGATTTATTTATTTGACAGAGAGACACAGCGAAAGAGGGAACACCAGCCCTGGGAGTGGGTGAGGGAGAAGGAGGCTCTCCACCAAGCAGGGAGCCTGACCGGGGAGGGGGGTGGGGCTCAATCCCAGGACCCTGAGATCATGACCCGAGCCTAAGGCAAATGCTTAACGACTGAGCCATCCATGGCCCCAAAAATGTCTAATCTTGATAAAGTAAGAAACCCAGGCTGATGACCCTGATGACCTCAGGATTACACGATGTACAAAGGCAAGAAGTCCACACTGGAGCAATAAGTAAGAGGCTTGAGGAGAAATTTCTTCAAAGAGATGAAAATGACAGTTTGTCTGAGGTATGTGAATGTCTCAAGGAGATTTAGAAAAGGGGTAAGGAGACTAAAGTAGAATTAATGATAACTACATAGGTTTTGGGTAAAAAAAAGTTTTGTGTAACACAGAACTGTGCAGGAAGGAAAAAGTAATAAAAACTTTACTCTTTGGCTCAGCCATGGATAATATCTGCATATTCATAATGTAGCTCCAACTACATGGATAGATGTTGGCACCATATGGATAGAAGTCCATAGATGATGCCAAACTGTGAATGCAAGGAATTAAGAAATAGCAGTAAAAGCATACTATCTAGAATTATGGATAGTGAAATAACCAGCCAAAATAGGGAAAGTGATGACTTCTGAAGACACCTTTTCTGTTTACCAAAAATGACCAACATAAAGGAGAATTCACAATACCTGCCTGACTAAAGAGAAAATCTGATAAGACGCATTCAACAATGCAGAAGAGAACTCAAAGTGCATCAAAGGTATCATTCTCTTCCCATAGCCTGCTGTATGTCAAAGCTAGTTGTTAGAGGTGTTAAGACATCCATCCATATGTTCCTTTCCTGAAAAATCCAGAGTCAGAAAGATTAAATGGTAGTTGAATATTATTGAAAATAATCTAAACAGAGTGAACTACATAGCACTACTGACATTTTAAAATAATTTAAATTTAATTTTAAAATAATTACTTCTTTGTGGGGGCTATCCTGTGCAGCATCCTTGGTGTGTACCACCAGACATCAGTAGCAGCCCGCCTCCTACTGTGACAACCAAAAATTTCAAAAGACACTGGGAAATGTTCCTTGCAGGGCAAAATCAATCCTGGCAGATAATCGCTGATCTACAGTGACCCATAATTACCAGTGCTGCCCAGCCCACCTACACTCTTCCATTGAAAACATTCTTGATAAGATGTAACAAGAAAAACATAATTTTCATCACCAAAATCAAAATCACTGGAAAAAAAAAAAGTATTTTACAGGTTGCCCAGATCTTTCACCAAGGCAATTTCTACTCATCTTTTTCTTCTTGGAATAAAGTGCTAACAGCAAATTCCTAGAACAATGATTCTCAAACTGGTGTTTATGAATTCAGAGGAAGAGGAGTCCATGAAAGTTTTATTAAGAATCTACGTTTTTTCTAAGGTAGCTATTAAATGTTATGCAATCAGTTTGATAATTTTTTTTAAAAGATTATAGATTACCAAATGGGTAATAACATTATAACCAAGTACTGCTATAATTTCAGAGCCCAGTCTCGTGTTCATAATTATGTTGGTTTCAGGCAATCACCCAAAATGACAGCATTTAATGTAATGCAGTGGTTCTCAAAACTCTGAAGTACAAGATCCAGATACTCCCTAATTTGAAGAAATATGGCCTTAAAATATTAATTCATTCTTTAAACAAGTATATATTAGGCACCTACAAATGTTCTAAATGAGAGAAGACAATACAGAAAGGAAAAGAAACAAGAAGCTTAAAAATCCTGGATTTTAAAAGAGGGAAGAGAAATTAATAAAAGGGGTTTCCTAAAAGTACTGGGCAAGAGTTGAAGAAACCGGTAGGTGAGGAGGCTTTAAACCAGAGGGCCTGTGAGAAAGACAGACTAAGAATGAATGAGTGAAGCCATCAAAGACAGAAGGACATGGGCTAACAGGACAGACACATGTCGTTCTAGACTAAAGCTCAAAAAGAATGGAAATAATGATAGCCAAACTTGGATTACCTCTGGGTTCTAGACACTTAATGATGTTATCATCCTAAGAGAGATTGTTGGTTATCCACAGAGTGTGTGGAAGAAGGGAATCTGGTAGGTAGAAGAAAGAGCAATGTGTATTTTATGATCATTTGTGTTTAAGTAAAATTTCTAAGTTGTGGGTTTATAGTTCAGAAAGCACCTAACTTTAAACAACGAAATATGTTGTTTCAATACGAAGATAAAAGGCTTTTTACAGGAGTCAATGAGATGGTTTGAATTAGGCAAAGTTTCCTAAAGAAGCAAAGCTCAGAGGTGTTGTTTAGAAAAATGACATGTCATGTATCAGGCACATATAGTACATACAGTAATGACACCATATATTCAAAATAATTTCAGGGGGAAAAAAACAGAAACCAAGTGTCTTAATGTCAGATATAGGAAACATGAAGGGACTGTGTGCCATATGCCTAACAGGAAATAAAAGAAGTGATGAAATTAGAATTTGGTCCAGAAGACTCTGAAGAGTCACTAAAAGAACAAGCAGAAATGTACATTAAAAACACTGTCGTCGCTACACCTGCTTGTGTGCTTGTTTGTTTATTTATTCATTCATTCATTCTGGTACCAAAAAAACAATCACCAAAGTCTAGCCAAATGCCATCACACTATTACTAAAGAGGAAAGACCACTGTAATAGTTAAAGGGTATAACAATATTTGTTTTAAATTTAGTTCTCGGAAAGTTGCTAGAACAGAAGTCTAAACTAAATTGATGCTATGAATTTGATTATTTCAAGAAGAGAAAACAAATATCACAGCTCAAGAGCTGCCAATAGCCTTTAGACCTGTATCTATATGTAAAGGAAAATCACTTCTATATTAACTTTTTAGTTTCAAGTATACCTCATATCCATGCCACTTTAGACAATGCAAGAGATAATTATGGGAGAATTAATAGGATGGTTTGAGGTTGGCAACAAAATGACATGCTAGTCCCCTCTTCCTCCCCCACTCCTCCCCCACTGAAGCAGGTATTAAACCATAATGCCAATTCAAGGTTCCCTCCATGAAGAAGCAAAATTATTCACTCTTCCTCAAACATCAAACTCTCACTGAACTCTGGCTGTAATAGTTCATCTCAGTCTAGAACAATTCTCTCACATTCACATAAAAATTCGACCACTCCCTTAAGGCCCAACTGAAGTCATATGAACTTCATAAAACCTTTTCCATTTAGGTTTAGAATGAGAGCTCTCTAATACAGATCACTTAAACATCAGTGCAAGATGATGGGTATAATCCACGAACAGTTTAAGATCTCTGGGAACAGGGGCGCCTGGGTTGCTCAGTTGTTAAGCAGCTACCTTCAGCTCAGGTCATGATCCTGGGGTCCTGGAATCGAGCCCCGCATCGGGCTCTCTGCTTCTCCCTCTCCCACTCCCCCTGGTTCTGTTCCCTCTCTCACTGTGTTTCTGTCAAAAAAATAAATAAAATCTTAAAAAAAAAAATCTCTGGGAACAAAAATTACACTGTAACTTACACTTCTTTCTCTCTTCCTTGGATAGACAGATATGGGCAGTCCCCCAATTTCCAGTCTAATGTTCTTTCCACAATTTCACGTAGGCATACTTTAACTGGACATGTATTTCAAAACAATAAAAGGACAGGCATATGATTTAACATTTTGCTTATACTCAGCTGGCTCCCTTTCCACCTGCAGCTGCTCCAAGTCTCTACTTCTCCTCTCAAGAGCACTATTCTAAACACTCCGTCTCACCAGCACCAAAGACTTAACCTGATTCAGTGGAAAAAAAAAAAAAAAAGAACTCATCGAGGCATGCATTCCTCCCAATCTGCTGAGAAATATACCTGTTTCAGGCACCTGGGTGGCTCAGTCCATTAGGCATCTGCCTACTGCTCAGATCAAGATCTCAGGACCTGGGATCTAATCTCACATCAGGCTCCCTACTCTACAGGAAGTCTGCTTCTCCCTCTGCCTCTGCCCTCACTCATCCTCATTCTCTCTCAAATAAAATCTTAAAAACATGCGTGTGTGTGTGTGTGTGTGTATGTTTCTTCACCAATCCTAACCTCAGTTCCTCCTGTCTCAGTAATTCCTCATTCTTTTCCCCTAAATTAATTTTTTTAAGATTGTATTTATTCGAGATTAGCGAGAGTGAGAGAGAAAGAGCGCGCATGCACACAAGCAGGGTTAGCAGCAGGCAGTGGGAAAAGGAGGCTCTCCACTGAGCAGGAAGCCCAATGTGGGGCTCAATCCCAGGACTCTGAGATCATGACCTGGGCTGAAGGAAGACGTTCAACCGACTGAGCCACCCAGGTGTCCCTGCCCCCCAACAAGTTAATTTCTCTAGCATGTTCTTGATCCCACCCTCT
This sequence comes from Mustela lutreola, assembly GCF_030435805.1. Classification (NCBI taxonomy): domain Eukaryota; kingdom Metazoa; phylum Chordata; class Mammalia; order Carnivora; family Mustelidae; genus Mustela; species Mustela lutreola. The sequence continues at coordinate 73,644,013 of NC_081301.1, forward strand.
CTTCAAATTCAAGCTCTCATTCTACCATTTTTTTTTAAAGATTTTATTTATTTGAGGGAAAGGCAGAATCCCTGTGCAACATGCAAGAAAACACAAGTGGGGGGAGGGGGAGCGCACAGAACGGAGCGGAAAAAGCAGGCGTTCTGCTCAGCATAGAAGTGGGGCTAAATCCTGGGACCCCAGGATCATGACCTGAGTGGAAGGCAGATGCTTAACCAACTAAGCCACCCAGGCACCCCTCTCACTCCATCATTTGTTCCTTTCTCTTTCCAGTCTCTCCCTAAGGCTCATTCCCCTGCAACAACAAACACGCTCATTTCTCTAATCACTTACGCCTATGCATTTATTAAACTATTACTATGTACCAGGCAACGTTCTGTGTAGTAGGGTTACAGACAAGATATCTGCACTCACAGAGCTTATGTTCCATTGGGTAAGGCCGACAATAAATAAGAAATAACTGAAAGTGACAGTTTCTGACAGTAGATAAATATTATGATAAAAATAAAACAGAGGTGGAGCTGGAAAGAACAGAGTTAAATCTAATTAGATTAGTTGTTTTGAGATATCCTTGCAACCTGCCAGGAAGGAGCCAGCTATGTGAAGACCTAAAGGCAAAGCAGTTTAAGACACAGAAAGAGAAATATGCAGAGGCCCGAGGGGAAACTGCCCTGGTGTGCTTAATGACATAAAAAGGTTGGTGTGACTAACATAATGAACCTAGTGGCACAGTGGTACAAAAATGAAATCAGTGGTAGGCAGGTACCAGACCATACAAGCTATGGGGATGGAATAAAGATTTTATTCTACCTGCAACAGGAAGTCACTGGACCCTCTTGAGCAGTGAATAATGTGACTTTATTATTTAAAAACCTCAACTATACAATACTACTACCATCTTTAGGTCAATACAACTTATATTTCCACAATTTGTAATTATAGCCATGCACTTTCTGTTACTTAAAGCTAGAAAAATTGAAGCAACTGCTTCAACACTAGTATTTCATGCACTATCAAATACTGACTGGCTTTTTTTTTTTTTAAGATTTTATATATTTATTTGACAGAGAGAGAGAGAGATCACAAGTAGGCAGAGGAACAGGCAGAGAGAAAGGGGAAGCAAGCTCCCTGCTGAGCAAAGGCTTGACCCCAGGACCCTGAGACCATGATCCAAGCAGAAGGCAGAGGCTCAAGCCACTGAGCCGCCCAGGCGCCCAGAATACCGACTGGCTTTAAATGAAAGTTAAAATTAGGGGCGCCTGGGTGGCTCAGTGGGTTAAGCCGCTGCCTTCGGCTCAGGTCATGATCTCAGCGTCCTGGGATCGAGTCCCACATCGGGCTCTCTGCTCAGCAGGGAGCCTGCTTCCCTTCCTCTCTCTTTACCTGCCTCTCTGTCTACTTGTGATTTCTCTCTGTCAAATAAATAAATAAAATCTTTAAAAAAAAAAAAAAAAAGAAAGTTAAAATTAGAGGGTAGAGAATGAGTAAGTGTGGTGAACAAACTTGATACGCCACACTTACCTGTTGATTTCATTTACTGAGTTAGTCTACAAATAGCAAGATTTTATTTTACCTTTTTCCAGATTCTGAATTTCTAGTCTAAAAATTCAAACTTACCTCGACAAGCTTCTTCAAAATCTTGGGTTATGTCCACCCAGCTTGTATTGCTTTTTTCCATCTTTTCTGGTATACTGAGCTCCCATCCCGAATCATCATCTTCTACAGAAGCTTTCATGACCATAATGCCTATAAAATTAACACTGGTGTAAAAAGAGACTGTGGCTTTCAGGGCAAGAGTATTTGCAAGCCATGAGTTCAAGTACTGGACAGAAGTCTTACTAAACTACCAGACCTCATCTGAGTTTGAGGATGACACGGGAGGGGGGGGGATCTTAATGCAATTAAATCTTAATATATTAACACTACTGTTGCTTATTTACTAACAGCCCAGCACCTACCAAGGCTTTAAGAGTTTGCCTTCCCACCATCCAAGGAAAAAAATCAGAAGCCACCCCACCACTGATCTAAACAAAATCAACTCGAGCTTCCAACTTTCCACACTGGCCACAAATGACCAAGGCACTCTTCAGAGTCCCCTCTCGCAGCCCGGGGGCCCACGAGGCAACTATATTCAAGTCGGGGTGGTCCCTCACCTTGCCCCAGCTCTCTGGGCCGACCTCTTCCCCCGCCCGGCAGGACCCCCGCACAGCCTCGCACAGTGGGGACGGAGTGCGGGAGCACCGGGCAGGGGACCTAGCCGCCCGGCCAGGGGTGGCAGCGCACCTGAGGCGGGGACCCGCCCCACGTCCGCCCTACGCGGGTCAGCCTGGCCCGGCCCTGGCCCCACACCGTGCGGAAGCAAGGACAGAGCTGTCGTCGCGCGGGAGGGCGGGCACGCCCGGTACCGGGTGGTCGCCCGGGCAACACCGGGCAAGGCCGGGGCCTCGGCGGGCAGCGGACACGGGGGAGCCTGCAGCTCCTACCTGAAGCGCGGCGGGAGGGCCGGGGCCGCAGGGTGACCTGGCGTCCCCAGGGTCCGCAACACGCGCGGGGGGCTGCGGCTCTAGGACACGGGAGGGAGGGAGTCTCAATGCCTCTGCACCGGCGGTCCCTACCTACTTCTCCCGTAGCCACCCGCGCCGCCACGAACCGTCCAGACCGCGGAAATAACGACGCCGCCCCAGCCGCCGCCGCCCCCTCCCCTCTCAGCCCAGCCCGACTGGCCGCGTGCGCGCATGCGTACGCCGGGTGCGCGGGACCCCGCCCCCCTCTCCCTCACTCCTGGGGACTTCGCGCGCCCCGGCCACACCCCCTCCCTCACCACCGCCACCGACGGCAGCCCTCTTCTCTTCTCGCGGGATTAGAGCCAATCGCGAGACCGGAAGCTACCTTCCTTCTCCGGTCTCAAGCCTAGTCCCGGGTAGGGGGCGGGTCCCGGTAAAGGGTGGAGCCAGCGGAGAGAGTCTCAGAGCCTGCCCCGCCCCGCGCGCCTCCCAGGGAAATTCTTCAAAAGGTGATGCTGAGGCGAAAAATAAAAAGAGGAAAGTAATTATAAAACTTAGCAGTTGTGACCGTGCAAGGAGAGCCTAGCTGCGAGCTTCATGGAGCTAGTGCTGCCTGACACAGGATTTGTGTTTTTCTAGAGAGCCTGGAGGGTTCTTGAGGGAAAATAGAAACAAAATATCTGCAGAATCAAGCAAGCCATTTTCTTTCAGACTTGTAAATGTTTTTTAAGTTTTTCTTAAAATTTATTTAAAAAATGATCGATTTTAAATTGGGATTATGTAAGTAGACTGACAGGAGTAAAAAGCCACCTTTATCACTATATTCCCATTAAAATGGCCAAAATTTAAAAGACGACACCAAACGTTGACAAGGACTTGGAGCAACTGGACCTCTCATAGGATTCTGATGAGAATGCAAAACGGTACAATCACTTTAACAGTTTGTCTTTTACCAGAAAATTAATCATGCATTTACCACTTGAAAGTCCACTCCCAGGTATTTTCTTAGGAATATGAAAATGTGTCCAATAGTACATTACTTTTCATAGCTGCATTTTTAATAATCCAAAACTGGAGGGACACGTGGCTGGCTCAGTTGGTTAAGCATTTGCCTTATGCTTAGGTCATGATTGCAGGGTCTGAGATCAGGCACAAAGCCCCACTAACTGCTTCTCTTAAGCACCCGCCTCAATGCTCATGCTCTGTCTCTCTCTCAAATAAAGAAATTTTTTAAAATTTCAATAACCCAAAGCTGGAAACAACCTAAATGTTCATCAACTGGTGAATGGTTAAACATTTTGTAGCATATCTGTACAATGTAATAATAATTACCAACAAAAGGGGGTAAACCGCTTGACTCACAGAAACATGAATCTCCAAAAACATTATATTGAGCAAAGGAAATTAAGAGTATACACAAAAGAATAGGATTCCATTTATACGAAACTCTAAAAAAGAAAAATGTAATCTATAGTGACAAAACACATGTCAAGGAAGGACTAACTAGAATAGGGATAAAAGATCTGAGATGATAGAAATATTCTGTATCTTGATTATGGTAGCAATTATATGGGTGCATACATTTGTAAAACTTCATTGAAATATACACTTATATGCATTTTATTACCTGCAAATCAAACCTCAATCTAGTTGCTTATTTAGTTAGTTATTAGAAAGAGTGCCCAAGAAAAAGAGCATGAGCTGGAGGGGGGGTGCAGAGGGTGAGGGACAAGCAGACTGCCTGCTGAGGGGTGGAGGGGGAGGGTTGGTCCCAGGACTCTGGGATCATGACCTGAGCAAAAGGGAAACACTTAACCTATCCAGCCAACTATAGGGATAGTTGCTTTTTAAAAAATAAAATACACATCTTTATGCTTCTTACAGAATAATAGGTTTTATAAGGGCAGGAACTTTGCCAATTTTGGTCAAAGCTGTATCTACCTCACTTAGGGTGGTTGTTGGCATATGATACGTTCTCACTAAATGCAATGAGGATGAAAGTGTAGGGAAGAATTAAAATAAAACAAATCTTTATTGTTTCTCCAAAACTGAATTTGATGAGCTTTGCAGAAGTCATAAGAAACTTAGAAAAGGATGAACTGATTGCGTCTGAATTATTCAGTATAGTGTGTAGATTGTGACAAAAACTTAGATATAGCAAGAAAACAAAAACAAAACAATACAAATAAAAAACACTAGAACAAGGCAACCAAGTGAAACAGGATTTGCTTAATTTCTTTACTAAAATTTTAACTTATCTGATATCCAGTTTTATTTTTTACAAATTCTAATGACCTCTCCACATTAAAAACCATTTTCTTTGAAAGAGATTTAATTTATGATGACATCCAGTATGCTCCATAGTGTTAAAAAATGATGGGTATTTTAGATATCAGATAGGCTACATGATGAATAAATGAATGCAAAGGAATTCATTGACAAATAGTTGGTCTACCTAAACATGCCTACATATACAGAGGAGATGGGCATTTGGCACCTGGAAAAGAATTCCTATAAGACTGAGTCTTGACTCATAAAATCCTAAGTATTCCATGCCTAAACACTAATGTTGAGAGGAAATTCAGCTTGCTGTCATCATTTTGTACTAATACCAGGAACCAGTGTAGCATGGGTTTGACAAAAGCAAAGCAACCAAAGTGAACTTTATGTCTGATTGTGTTGTTTCAGTGCTACATAAAAGAAATTGAAAACCTGCAGACAGTTCAGAGAAATGCTTTCAAAAAAGCAAATAGAGTAAAGGTATCCCACTGTACCATATGACAGAAAGAAAATGGCATTTTTTAAAAAGATTTTATTTACTTATTTGAGAGAAAGACAGAGAGAGCTGCGTGAGGAGAAGATCAGAGAGAGAAGCAGACTCCCTGTGGAGCTGGGAGTCCCATGCGGGACTCGATCCCGAGACTTCGGGATCATGACCGGAGCCAAAGGCAGTTGTCCAACCAACTGAGCCACCCAGGCGTCCCAAGAAAATGGCATTTTTTAAATTAAGTATTGGCAATATCAGTTAGGCAGTTCTATTGTATTTAATTATTGTTTTTCAAAAGTCTTACATTTATGCATCTTAATACACAGAAAACCAAGATATGAAAGCAACTCAAGTATCCATCCACAGATGAATGGATAAAGAAGATGGGATACACACACATGTGTGTATATGCATATACACAATGGAATATTACTAAGGCATAAACAAGAATGAGAGCTTATCATTTGCAACAACATGGACGGATCTAGAGAGTATTATGCTAAGAGAAATAAGTCAGAAAGACAAATGCCGTTTTTCACTTACATGTGGCACCTAAAAAACAAACCAATAAACCAACAAAACCAGAAACAGACCCCATAAATACAGAGAACAAACTGACGATTACCAGAGAGGAAAAGGTGGGGGGATGGGCAAAATAGGTGAAGGGCAGTGGGAGATACAGGCTTCCAGTTATGGAATGAATAAGTCATGGCAATAAAATGTATAGCATAGGGAATACAATCAATGGTACTGTAATAACATTGTAGGGTGACAGATGGTAGCTACACTTGCGGTGAACAGAGTATAATATATAGACTTGTCAAATCACTCTGCTATACACCTGAAATTAACATTGTGTGTCAATTATACCTCAATAAAAAGAAAAAAAAGAGTACATAGTAATCCAATAAAAAGCTATAAAAAAGTTAAACTTCTGCATTAGGGGATAATGTATAATTATCCTCCATATGTTTATAATGTGTGAGTATTATAAATATATTTTTCTCACACATTTTTCATCAGTTGTTCCTATCAATCACCAATAATTACCACTGTTAGCAAGTCCTATAGTTTCATTTAAATAACAGCATTTAAGTAACAAAATTAGGGGCACCTGGGTGGCTTAGTCGATTAGGCACCCAACTTTTGGTTTCAGCGGAGGTCATGATCTCAGGGTCCTGGAACTGAATCCTGCATCCGCTCCCTGCTCAGTGGGGAGTCTGCTTTCTCCCTCTCCCTGTGTGTGTGCGTGTGTGTGTGTGTGCAAACACACACACTCTCCCCCCCCTCAAGTAAGTAAATAAAATATTTTTTAAAAAGTAACAGAAAATTAAATATAGAACAGTTTCAAATAAACATCCATTTTTCATAACTCCATGTTAAAGTAACAACACATGTGTATATATTGAATATCACTTTTTTCCTGATATGGCTGTGTCCTAGACTGATAGTTCAAAAAGATAGTCTTACTTTACTGAGTAAATGTACCATAATTTATTCAACCAGTTCTCTACTGATGGACATTTAAGTTGTTTCCATGGTTTGACATTATAAATAGTGCCACTGGGAATGGCTCTGTGTCTATGCCTTTTCAGTTTTGCGAGTGTATATTAGGGCTAAATTCCTATAAACAGGTTTTGGGGGCTAGGTATACATACATATATAATCCTGACACTGCCAAATTCCCCTCTACTGAGTGTTTTTTTGTGTTTGTTTTTTTCCTTTTTTAATGTCCACCAGCGAGTGCTAGAGTTCTCATGTTCCCGTTGCCTCATCAATACAGTATGTGGTCAAACTTTGAGAATTTTGCTGGACTGCTACATAATAAAAATGGTATCTCGGTATAGTTTTAATCTGCGTTCTCTTATCATGAGTGTGGTAGAGTTTTTTTTATCTTTTTAAGTGAATTTTACATCTTTTTCTGTGATCTGTCTGCTCTCATCTCTAACTTATTTTTCTGTAGGATTACTGGTTATTTTCTTTTCTGCTTCTAAGAAGCTCTCTATATCTCTGTTTATGATTTAAATTGCAATTGTTTAGCCAATGCAGCATTTGTCTTTTTACTTTGTTTTTGGTTGCTTTTTATACTTGTTACATGAAGGTATTTTCTAGTCAAATTTACCAACAAAGATGTCATTTAGTACCATGGGTATTACTGAGATCCCATAAGAAGATGGCATCAAGAAGGAAGCAGGCTCAAATTTGAGTCCCGAGGAAGTCGAACATACAGAGATAAGGTAGAGGAAGGGGACCTAGCGAAGAGCTCTGAGAATAAAGACCAAAGCTAGAAAAAAAAACCAGGAGAGAGTGTTTAACTGAATCTAAGAGAGATGTCAACTATCAATTATCCCTTTAAAAACGCATATATAACAAATTATAGTATTGTTTTCTTTGTAAAAAATCTTTTCACAATTCCCTTTTATGAATGATTTTCATGCAGTTCCTTCACACTTTTTTTTTTAAGATTTTATTTATTTACTTGACAAAGATCACAAGTAGGCAGAGAGGCAGAGAAAGCGAGAGATAGAGAGAGAGAGGGAAGCAGGCTCACTGCTGAGCAGAGAGTCCGATGCGGGGCTTGATCCCAGGACCCTGAGATCATGACCTGAGCCGAAGGCAGAGGCTTAACCCACTGAGCCACCCAGGCGCCCCTCCTTCACACTTTTTCAAGTGAATTTTCTTGAAATAATTAACCAAAAAAATTAACTACATATGTAATTCCCTTTGAGTTGTCTGATCCAGAGAAATTAAAACTCTTAAACTCCTATCAGAAGGGAAGTGAGCACAGCAGACATCAATCAATTACAGTCAAAATATGAAATTAATTGGAAGAGAAATTCAAAGAATCAAATACTGAAAAAAACCCTTAAGAATTAGATAAACTTTAGATCCTAATGAAATACACTGTAAAGAATTTGAAACTATTAAGCAAACTTGAACACTGCCTGGATTTTTGATATCCAGAAATAAATATTTTTAAGTAGTATAATGACATTGTAGTAATCTTTTGAAAAAACCAATCTATTTTTTAAGAGATCCTAACTGAAACGTTTATAAGCAAAAATATATGGTACCTAGTGTTTGTTTCAAAATCATCAACAGGGTGGGGGTAAATAGAGAGAATAAGATGCATTGATAATTGTGGCAGATGGTGATGGATGTGAGAGTTCATTGTATTATCTATTTTTGGATGGTTCATTTCTTAATAATAAAAATTTCCTTTAATAAAGAAATTAAGAGCCAAATGTTTGTCCTTAATGGCTTTCCTTAGCTCATCCAAGAAGAAAATGATCTTTACTCTGCTGTACTACCATAGTCCCAGCGTGTGAGTGCTGACCATCCTGACTCCATCTTTGACACTCCATCTTATTCATGTTCATTGTCCCTTCTCTCAGGATTACGTCCCAGGCCCCTTGGAGATTAATACACATTCCTTAGAAATGCCCACTAAAGCGAGGAATGTGGGGAGGCTTGCTTTGGCTTCCTAGGACTCTGTTTGACAGAACAGTCTTTCCCCTTCTTGATCCACAGGTGCTGCCAAATGATTAAAGGTTTGCTGTCAGTTAAGTACTCGTGAACACTTTGATCTCACTATAATGCCCTTCTGTGGGTCCCCTCCCTCTATAAAATCTGTGGACTAAAGTCTGGACTTCTTGGAGAATAACTGTGCCTTTACCAAGCATCATCCATCTCCCCAAGAAGCCCCTTAGTAAGTTACCCTGAATAGAACTCCTGTAAACTGAATGGAGTCACCTGCTTCGTTTTCCGATCTCAAAGGTCCTCCTCAGTTTGGGGGATACTTCACTGTCCCTCCCCCACCTTCTAACACCCAGCCATTTAAATAACATGACACACCACAACAAGTAAGTTGCTACAAAATAACACACGTGGGCATAGAACCAGCAAAGTCAAATTGGGAAATTTAAAATTGTTTTCCCTTAAATGTTATACTAAACAGTTACTGTCCAAGACATTTCTGCAAAGAAGACATCCAGATGGCCAACAGACACATGAAAAAGTGCTCAACATCACTCGGCATCAGGGAAATACAAATCAAAACCACAGTGAGATACCACCTCACACCAGTCAGAATGGCTAAAATTAACAAGTCAGGAAACCGCAGGTGTTGGCAAGGATGCAGAGAAAGGGAAACCCTCCTACACTGTTGGTGGGAATGCAAACTAGTGCAGCCACTCTGGAAAACAGGATGGAGGTTTCTCAAAAAATGGAAAATAGAGCTACCCTATGACCCAGCAATCATACCTTAAAGATGCAAATGTAACAATCTGAAGGGGCATGTGCACCGGCATGTTTATAGCAGCAATGTCCACAATAGCTAAACTATGGAAAGAGCCTAGATGTCCATCAACAGAAGAATGGAAGAAGATGTCATATATATATATATACACACACACACATACACACATATATGTATATACACACATATCTACACATACAAATATACAGAATATATATATATGTATAGAATATATATGACATCTGTGTATATATATATTCTGTATGTGTATACACACACACACACAAACACAATGGGATGTTATGCAGCCATCAGAAAATGAAATCTTGCCATTTGCAATGACATGGATGGAACTAGAGGGTATTATGCTAAGCAAAACTAGTCAATCAGAGAAAGACAATTGTCATATGATTTCACTGATATGAGGAATTTGAGAAAAAGAGAGAGGATCACAGGGGAAAGGAGGGAAAAATGAAACAAGATGAAACCAGAGAGGGAGACAAACCATAGAGATTCTTAATCTCAAGAAGCAAACTGAGGGTTGCTGGAGAGGGGGGAGGTGGGAGGGATAGGATGGCTGGGTGATGGACATTGGGGAGGGTATGTGCTATGAAGTGCATAAGACTGATGATTCACAGACCTGTACCCCTGAAACAAATACATTATATGTTAATTTAAAAAAAAAAAACAGTTACTGTCAGTAACCTAAATTTTAAAAAATGTTTATTAAAATTTTTGCCCAATAACCACCAAGTATATTTCTTATAAAACAAAAAATTCCAGATGCCATGTAAGCCAAAACATAAAAATCACTCATAATCCTAGGCTGAATGAGACATGGCCTTTGTTCATACTGTTTATTCATTTTGTCCATGCATATATATGGTTTTATTTTGTCTATTAAAAGTGAGTTCTCGCTGTACATATTGTTTTGTATTCTACTGCTTTTAACTTTGACTGTGAATATCTTTCACTTTAATAAAAATTGTAGTAGAACACTCAGACACCTAAGTATTTTTCCACTCAGCAGTCTTTTAACTCTCACTCATATCTGTGATTACTTCTCCTTTGTGATTTCTGATCTTGGTGATTTTTTTTCCTCATCATGCTTGGAAAAAATAGTAGGAGTCAAACTTCTTACACTTCGCCCCCCCAAAAACCAGTTTTTAATTTTATCTTTTTTGTGTTCTTTCTAATTAATGTCTTATTTTATTCTTAGTAATGCTTTCTCAGGCTATTTTGGTAGTCCTTTCTTAATTTCATGAGCATTTGATTCCTTCGCTTTCCATTGTTTGTATTTAATACTAAGGATATTTGAGATAATACCATTTCCTCCTGTAGGTTTTATTACATATTCCTATTTCCATTGATTCCTCAATTCTATCTCTTTTAAATTCCTCCTTGATCCAAGGTTATTCCAGAGTGTTTAAATATATAACGTATTATGTATTTAACTCTATTGGCTAACAATCAGATAGGATCCTAAAGCACTGAAATTTCATGATGATGTACTAAGGCATAAGTTTATTTCACTTTCATTTCTTTTCCAGGCATTAAGTGGGCCCTTTGAATGTAAAAACACATATCTTTCAGTTCTAGGGAGTTTCCTTAAATTGTGTTTTATTATATCCTGCCCTTTTCCTTCTGACCTCAACTTCTAGAAATATTCTTCAGGTGTCAGATTTCTGGAACTGGTTAATTTTTTAAAAATTCTATTTAAATGGATATGGAAAAATTGTACTTAAAATTTGTTTGTACTTTATTTACTGAATTACCTGAATAAATATTCAGTTTTATCTCAAACTTTCTATCAAGTTTTCATTTTTGTTATCATTTTTTTAAAGATTTATTTGGGGAGTAGGGGAGAGGAAGAATGACTCTCAGTATACTCCCCAGGGAGGAGCCCAATAGGAAACTCCATCTCCTGACCCCAAGATCATGACCTGAGCCAAAACCAAGAGTCAGATGCTTAACTGACCAAGGCACTCAAGCACCCTTCTGCTAGCACATTTCTTAATTTCCAAGAGGTCATTTTGCTCCCTGAATGTTTCTTACCATGATAGAACACTGTTTTCCATATATGTATTATTTTCTCATATCTGATGCAATTGATGGTAATTCTCTTCTTCCTGCATGCATTATTTTTTCTAAGATTTCTTCCTAAGTATTTCAGTCTCTGCTTTCCATATTAGAGACTTCCACAATCTGGTGATTCTTGGCTAGAGGTTCATATTGAAGCATGGGATCTTCAAGAGCAGATCTAAGGTTCTGTTCTCCCAGTAGGGGCTTGAAAAGGGTTGCCTTCACTATTAGGAGACCTGGCTGGGCCTTCTGTTGGTGAATTTCTGACATCATTATCTTTTGGTTCTTGTGTCTTGGACTGGTCCGATTTCTCTGCAAAGGTGCTTTGGATCCAGGGTCTTCATGTATATCTCCATGGGTATCATTCACATAAATGGTGCAGGAAAGGCTTCCCCAGAGCTGTGCAATCTAGTAATTTTTCTTCAAAGATCTGCTGACTGAACAGCCCCTTGGAGTGGAGGAAGGAGGTAAAGGAAGGAGAATCTCAACAACCATTATGATATTTTCATTTAATCTTTTTCCTAAGTTACCCACCCCGCCCCATCTTTTCCAGGATCCTTTCTCTACCCCATGCCCTTACTTCCTTATCCTTTTAATTGTCTGCAGGGATTGAAGGGAAGCAGAGCCATATTGAATTGAAGAGATGTTAGGTCCTGGTGCTTCTGAAACACAATCCCCTGTCTTTAGCTTCACCCTAGCCTCTATCTCTGGAAGCATCTGGGTCTTCTGGGTGTTTCTGTGGTACAAAATGGGTGGCTTCTTGCCTTCCCTTACCAGTAGCTCAATTTCTGGGTCTTCTCAGAGTTTCTGTGTAACAAAGTGGATTCTTGGCTTCCCTCCTACTAGCTCATGATCTGACTTTCTTGGGTCAGCCAAGTCAGTGCCCCCATCCATGTGCTTCGTATCTTCAAAGACATGGCTTTTTCTTTAACCATCCCTTTTGTGCTTGTGACTGTGTTTGTGCCTTTTCACTTTTACGAAGTTAATACCTTTGTCCAGTCCTCCATATTTAACAGGAAGTATGGCGAAGGGATCTCAAGCAAATCTTCCAAACATGTAAATTCCAGACTTACACATGAGATAATGATTTTACATCACTTACAAGGTTGAGAGAATCCATTCTAGTGAACTGTAAAGTGACATAATGTAAATTTTCCTCCCTTCTCTGGTATTTTGGCTATTTGGTACCAGTTGACTAGATTTTTCTAGAAGACTATCTTATACTGAAAGTTAAGTTTCAATACTTCACTTTGTCACACTCAGATGCATGGTTGCTTATCTCATTTTTGAACATCTTTGAGGAAAAGAACCTTTATTGTATACTCCATCTCTTCAAAAATCCATTTCAGCGACATGAGTTTATAAAACTATTGAGGCGCTCATGCTTCAGCTTTTGTACTTTACAAGTACTCAGTGTAGCTGAAAAAAAAATCATTTCAGTTGCCTAAAGAACAGCTTTCAGGTGCTCAAAGATTATAGTAAGCCTCTTATGATGGTCAGTCCAAAATAAAATATAAAACGATTTTTATTCTAAGCTAAACTGAACCGAAATATATATGCTTGTGTGAGACATGATCTTGTAAATTTCTCTTTATCCTTCGGACATGACTTTTAGAAAGCTATAAATGTTCATGTTTACCTTTCCAAAAATATGAAATGCTACTTTAATCTGCGCAGTCCCTAAGTATTTGAAGTCCTCAGAGAACTCTGCCAAAGTTTAAAAAGTCTGGGCAACTCAAATATACAAAATCACGAGAAAACGGTTATTTATAGAATGGTATATTTCCATCTTTCTGTGCCAGTTATTCTTAAAATATGCTTGAGATAAAGGAATATAACATGTGTTGTATTAAGTGAAAATATATAACGTGAAGTTAAAACTAAGAATAAGATTTATTCAAAACTGAATGCAATAAGAATGCAAAATGAAATCTACTCTAACAATCTTTCTTACCAAATGATTACCAAAATAATTTTTAAATAATGCAGATAAAATATACTGGCAAGTGTATGGGGGAAGAAAATGTTCACCTGGTATAAGCTAGGATTAGTAAGTTTTCTAATATCACTCTAGCCTTTTTCTCTTTAGTGACATTCAAGAAATAGGGTTTCTGTAGATATACCAACATATGAAATGTAGAATTCACATTATTATGTAATGGCAGCACATGAGTATTAAAAAAAAATCTAGAGTTCTACTAAAGAATCTGATGCAGCATAACTTCAAGATTCTAGAAGAGTCTAAGCTAGAAGATCAATCCTTCCACATACACATAGATCAATGAAATTGACCATGATATCTGGAAGGTCTTTGGAACACTATTCTTTCCTTATTTGCTCTTTTGGAAATTAAGGTAGGTGGGGCAAGACACAAAATGCCTATTTCATAGGTTTTTTGTATAGAACTTTCATTTCTGCACACCCTTTTTGTTCTGCTAATCACAGCGTACATTCACATCATGGAATCTTTCCACACAACACAGACCCATGAAAAGTGTAGGATTCCTTGAGTCTTCATGTGGTGATGGCCTCTCTATTCCACATGAGAATAATATGAAGAGAAATTATCTTGTTACCAAGTTCTTCATTTCCAACACTACTTTTCAGCTCTGAAACTTTTACTGATTACTTCTATAACTCAACAAATATTTATTACGTGCCCCTTTTTGCCATGTGCTATGCAGTGGCAACATCTCAGAATAAGAAGCCAACAAGATTCTTGTTCTCCAGAAATTACAACTTGAGAAGATTAATTATGCTGGTTTTATTATAAAAATAAATCAAATCCAAGGTTATTCAGAAGAAAGAAAGGCAGGAAAAATGAATTCTACCCCAACACAATTATTATTAGCATTTCAGTTTCTTTGCTTCTAGTTTTTTTTACCCCCCTGTCAGAATTTGTTGTTGATTTCCTTTGTTGGGGGGCTGTGTACGACAGAGTGTTAACATACCATATCCTACATTTTGCTCCTTTTAAACATGTGCCCATGTAACTGCATAATTTTCAAAAGGATCATATTTTAAATAAAGATTTTATTTACTTATTTGACACACACACAGAGATCATAGGTAGGCAGAAAAGCAGGCTCCCCGCTGAGCAGAGAGCCCAATGTGGGATTCAATCCCAGGACTCTAAGATCATGACCTGAGCCAAAGGCAGAGGCTTAATCCACTGAGCCACCCAGGCGCCCAGGATCATTTTTTTAAAAAAAGATTTTATTTTTTTGACAGAAAGTGAGCATGCACAAGCAAGGGGGCAGTGGCAGGCAGAGGGACAAGGAGAAACAGATTCCCAGTTGAGCAGGGAGGCAGATATGGGGCTCAATCCCAGGACCCTGGGATCATGACCTGAGCCGAAGGCAGACGCTTAACCAACTGAGCCACTCAGGCACCCCAAGAGATAGTCATTTTTATAGTTAATACTTTTCAAATATTCACAGTTTCTTGAGACTGGTATTTGGATGGAATCCTGAACTCCAGCTCTTATTCCATCCTTAGGAAAAACTAATCTCTACTGGGGTTTGTGAGAAATGTTCTTTATAATCCAAATCCTTTAACTTCAGTCTTGCTGATCAGGGATCTCTGGGTCTATAATGGGTTTACACAGACAGGGTCCTGTTGATGCTGCTGCCCAATGATATGACATATGCTTTCTCATAGAAATAACATGATGAATAGCACTTCAATTCCCAGGCCAGGCCAGATAGTGAAGGGCTTTGTTGGCCTATGATATACTTAGTGTAGCCTTACCATTAAGCTTCTTCAAAAATTCAAATGGCTTTCAATCCCAGAATTGTGAACAACTACTATCATGTTGGTGCCAGAATATGTTTGGCATTATGAAGGGCTACCATACCAATGAATTTTTAGAATACAACTTATTTATAAACTTTTGTCTGTTGTAGCAATGCTACTTTTCCTTGTTAAAGAAAACAATTGTCGGTAGAAAGAATGAGCTGTGCTCACCCATTTATTTTATCAAGATATAAAATGAGTGGGTTGCCTCTACTTGGAAAAGAAAATCTCTGGCTTTAGTGATGTTATTTGAAATTCTTCAGATAATAAAACCTATAATTTACACCTCAATTCCCAAAGATACTTTGTGTATGTATGTACAGAGAACAATCTAGGTTTCTGGTATGCTAAAAGATATGACTATCAACTGGCTTCTAATGTCAAGGAAGAGAGTTATAGGCTGACAACCACAGCAGGAGCAGTGAAGTAAAGTGCCACGGTAGTGGTAGTAGATTTGAAGAAAATAAAAAGACAACCCAAAGAACAGAAGAAGAGGGCACTTGGGTGGCTCAGTGGGTTAAAGCCTCTGCCTTCAGCTCAGGTCATGACCCCAGGGTCTTGGGATCGATCCCCGTGTCGGGCTCTCTGCTCAGTGGAAAGTGTGTTTCCCCTCTCTCTGCCTGCCTCTCTGCCTACTTGTGATCTCTCTGTGTGTCAAATAAATAAATAAAATATTTTTTTAAAAAAGATTTTTTAAGTCCTTTATCTGACACAGAATTTGTATATAGAGTATATAAGGAACTATAACAACTCAAAAATTTAAAAATGGACAAAAGATTCAAGTAAGATACAGAAATGGCCAATTAGCACACCAAAAGATACTCAACATCTTTAGTCATCAGGAAAATGCAAGTCAAATGAGATTCAAATGAGGTACCACTTCACACTAATAAAAGAGACCAATAATAACAAATGTTGGCAAGGATGTGGAGAAACTGGAACCCTCCTATATTGCTGATAGGAATGTAAAATGGTACAGCAGCTTTGGAAACAGTCTGGAAATTCCTCAAAGGCTAAACTTACGGACACTCTTCTACTCCTAGAATGGCCCCTATCCAAAGAAATGAAAACTTCGGGGCGCCCGGGTGGCTCAGTGGGTTAAGCCGCTGCCTTCGGCTCAGGTCATGATCCCAGAGTCCTGGGATCGAGTCCCGCATCGGGCTCTCTGCTCAGCAGGGAGCCTGCTTCCTCCTCTCTCTCTGCCTGCCTCTCTGTCTACTTGTGATCTCTGTCTGTCAAATAAACAAAAAATCTTAATAAAAAAAAAAAGAAATGAAAACTTCTTTCTACACAAAAACATAGACATGAATGCTCAAAGCAGCATTACTCATAATAGCCAAAGAGTAAAAAATCACCCACATGCCCTCCAACTGAAGAATGGATAAAATGTAGTATATTCATACAATGGAGTATTAGAACACAAAATGAGGTACTAACATGCGCTACAAGATGGATGGACCTTGAAAAGATTAGCCCAGAGGATTCCATCCACGCAGAATACCCAGAGTAGACAAACCGGAAAGAGCTAGAAAGTAGATTAGTGGTTGCCTGAAGCTGGGCAAGATGGAGGGTTGCCGGTGATTGCTAAGAGGTACCGGGTTTCTCTGAGGTAATTAAAATGTTTTAAAATTGATTATGGTGTTCATTGCACAACTGCAATTATACTAAAAGCCAGGGATGTATATACTTTAAGTGGATGAATTATATGATTTGTGGTTTATTGCTCTATAAAGCTGCTTTAAAAAAAATTGGGGTCACAGGATGGGAATGAAGACTGAGTGCAGGTGGTCATGAGGATTCTTTCATGGCTGGTGAAAATGTTGGATTCTGGCAATGGTTTCACAACTCAAAATTTATTAACAATCATCGAAGTATACCTTCAAAATGAATACGGTTTATGGTAAATAAAAATCCGACATAATTTAAGTAAGCTCTCAGAGGATCTAAGATTCCAGTTAAGAGACTAGAAACATTCTTGGTCAGAACCCAGAGTTCCCTGAAGCAGAAATTCTGTAGGGCAGCATAATTTGTGGCCAGCCACAAGGCCCAGAGGTGTTGCTGTTAGCAACTGTATTTCACAAATTCCAGGTAACCAGTCATATGTTGATTTTCAACTGGTTAGGTGGTAAAGAAAGGTAACTTGCACAGCTAAGCACTTCTTCGTGCCCCCAGGTGAACCTCCAGAACACATGACTATAGTAGGCTTCCCAGTACAGCATTGTCATCCAGAGGATCTTCTTACACTGGAGTCCTTCTTGGGACAACAGTTATCGGAGCTTTCTGGAGAGGATGGTTTCCTGGAAGATGAAATGTCCTAATACCTCCAGAGAATGCCAAGGAATCAGAGAGTTGGGGGACAGAGGGAGGTGTTCATCTATACAATGCCAGAAGTCAGAGTTGAGTTTTCATACAAGGGGGAAAATGAAGCAGAGTTGTAGCTAGCTGGTACCCCTTCTCTCTCCTATGCCTGGCATAGATAGGCCCATATGACTAGCCATCGATGCAGGCAGAACTGGATCTATGATCCAGAGACTGGCAAGTCTGACCTTGAACAGCAGTGAAGGAACTATCTGATTACCTGTTTTCTCTGCCAGTCAGGCCTGTTAGGATTCCACTGAGACCACAGAGCAAGACCATGGAATGGGTAAAAACAGGTACCTTAGTGTCTGGTCAAGTATGTAACACTGGTCACTCACTAGAGCGTAGCTATCTACTGTGATAATGACAACAACTCCAGAAGGGTCCCATGAAACCCTTCAGGTAGTACCTGGATAAAATGCTATAGTGTGTATCAGCCTTGGTCTTAGGCTAACAGCTACCAACCCCTGGGAACCAAGCTAATGTGGCCCACCACCTGGTATCTTATCCAAGATTAGTATCACAGCTGGCAATAGGGGGAAACAAAACAAAATATTGACAGAGAAATTAAGTCAAGGGATTACATATTAGTACAGCCTGTCTAATCTGTGTGGGTTGAAGTCCTCAGGCTGAATTAGGGCAAGTCCTTAAGAAAGTAGGATCTCCACAGAAAAGTCAGGAGAGTTGAAAAGGTAGATCTGGGAGTCATCTCGAAGGGTAGGAGGTAGTGATGGCATGATCCTTAGGACTGACTACATGAACCTGGACTTGAGTTCTTACTCAGCCACTTGCTAGCTAAATACCTAAGTAGAAAAGTTTCTTTTCATTCTCTGTAAAACTATCTGCTTTTTAGGTAGGTCAAATATGAAGTAGGAAAATTTTTTTCTGTGTCTCTGAAGCCACAGTATGAAGTGAGACACCCTCTCCCCCTCCCAGCAAAGGCTCAGAATAAGAGGGAAAGAGCAGAAAGGACTAATGATAACAAAAATGGCAAATATGTGGGGACAGGTTTCCTATCTGCTGATAATCAAGAATGAAGCAGGATGAAAATATAGGTTACCAAGATAGGGAAAACAATTTCTGTTTAAATATAAAATGTGACAGGGTGCCTGGGTGACTCAGTTAAGCATCTGCCTTCAGCTCAGGTCAGGCTCCCAGGATCCTGGGATCCAGTCCTGGTCACATTCCCTGCTCAATGGAGAGGCTGCTTCTCCCTCTTCCTCTCCACAACCCCCGCCCGCCACCCCACGCTTGTACATGCACATGCGCACTCCCACTGTAAAATGAATAAAACCCATATATATATATATATATATATATATATATATATATATATATATGACAAACTCTTAAGAAAAAGTCAACAGCAATTGAATGTTTTACGAATGTAGTATTTCAGTGAGTATTTTGAACATGCCTATTTTAAGAATTTTAAGTTACTTTAAATTGAGCTTTAGGTTACTAACTTGCCAATAACCCATTAATTCTGAGAATTGTCATAAATTATGTTATCTATTATGTGACTTCCGGTAGGCATCCAGAGCTCACTGCAAAGTGAAAACAGATTTCTCAGGCAGGTCACAGAGGAACAGATTATTTTTCTACATTGATAGGTGGGTCAGTGGGTAGACAGGACTCTGAATTTGTATCCACCAACACCTGAGTTCTAATTCTGGCTTCAGCATTTACTAGCTCCATGAACTTCAAGTTACAATACCTCCAATCTTTGGTGTTACCATCTTAGAAGTGGTCGTAATACTACCCATCTTTTAGGTTCAGGTTAATGAGGTATCATCAAGGGGTTTGTAAACTTTATTCTACAAAAGGACATAGCACTCTGTCGTGAAGAACAATCAGTTGTTAAATATGTGTTGTTTTTCTGAACCCAATTTGTCCGGTAGGTATATATACTATGATCAAAAGAACACTGGGGCTCATAACCATAATTTAGATAATATTGGTTTCTAGCAAAGTGTAGGATGTTCTAGACTCAGAGGTTCAAACTTAGCTGCACATTAGAATCACCCAGAGGGCTTTAAATATGAAAACCCAAGCCTCCCCATCAGAGATGGTTTTACTTACTCTACAGTATCTTTAGAGTAATAAGACTTCTACAAACTCTCCAGGTGATTCTGTGTGCAGCCAAGCTTGAGACCCACTGCCCTGGAGAAAATTGTCAAATACAAGTTGGGGGAACCAACCCAAGAATTCTACTTTAAATTTAGCTAATCTAACCTGGGTCTAACCTAAAGCAGAGATTAGATTAGCCTGGATGAGCATGAATACAGTGAAGGCTCAGCTTTTTGTTTCAAGACCAGTTCATTAGCAGAAATCACGGAGCTCAAAACACCTTCTTGCAGTCTTCCTCACTAAGTGCCCCAAGAAATGTTGCTTATGGCCAGGCTTGGTTGTGGTTGGGACCATCTATGGTTGTATAAGTCAGGGTTCTCTAAAAAACAGAACCAATAGGATGTATGGTGTGTGTGTGTGTGTGTGTGTGTGTGCGCGTGCACACCAATATTTTAGTTAGTATCTCAAGGCAGTGAAACAAACATATTCCAGCTAGAAGAGAGTCAGGCAGGAAGAGTTTTCCCTTGTGTGCAGGAGGGTCAGCCTTTTTTGTTCTGTTCTTTCAAGTGATAGAATGAGGTCCACCCACATTTGGGAAGGGAGTCTTCTTTATTCAGTCTAGGGATTCAAAGGTTAATCTTATCCAGAAATAAGACAGGATACACAAGCATAATATTTAACCTAATGTCTGGGCACCCTGTGGCCAACTTGACACATAAAATTAACCATCCTAGTGGCATTTGGTCCTTAAGCCTGTCTGTTGCTCTTGAAGGAAGCACAAAAAGGCACCCAGGAGCAGGAGTAAGGAGACTTGGAGACAGCTGTCTGGTTTGTCTACAGCATAGTTTCTTGGCAATTGAGGGGAAAGAATGAGAAATTCACAAATTGCTGTATTATGGACTTCCAGATCTATGTGTTTCTGGATTATTTAATAGTAGTGTCTTCAGGAACTGCTACAACCAATTCTGTTTCTGTCACAAGCATTTGGGTCATTGAAAGCAGAAAATGTCATAGGCAGGACACGAAGGAGTTCTCTCTCTTGCCCTAGAGAAGTTCACTCAGCATTCTTACTTTAATATTACTGAGATACGGCAGTCTCAAATATTCTATTTTACCAAAAGCATTATGGCCACTTAAGAATCTTCACCACTAGATAATTCTATATATAGACACACACACACACACACACACACACACTTCACTTGGGTTCTTTAAGTTTTGCATTAGTTTTTTTCCTCCCTACATACTTCACCTGTGTCACTGGAACTTCTCTGACTACATGGTAAGCTCTATTTGTGAAATAGGAGCTTCTCTCTGCACTCTCACTTTTCTCAAACTCCTACCACCTGCAAATGAAACCGGTCCTCTTAGAAGCTCAATTCTTCTAGGAGCAAGCCAAAGTCAGCTGAAGCCTGATTACTTACTAAAGCAGGAACCAGAAATAGGCTTATGGGAGGCAGAAGGTGACGGTGAGGGTGGGGGCACTATCCTGGGAGGGGGGATAAAACCCGGTTGCAAAATAACACCCAAACCAGGGAGGAAAGCAATTGCCCTAAGTAGCCGTAAATTCATGCATTTCTCCTTTAGGAGGCGCTCTCCAACTCCTCCACCCAACTCCTGCCTCTGTTAGCTTTGAGTATCATTGGTAGTTCTCAAAGTGTGCTTCCCAGAGCTGAGGCCTGAGCTCACCTATGAACCTGTTCCAAACATAAATTCTCAGACACCACCCTAGACCTACACAATTGAAAACTCTGGGAGTGGAGCCCAGCAATCTGCTTTAACAAGTCTTCCACGTGAGGCCGATGTTTATCTTTGTGAAGTTTCACACTACTGAAACCACACTCTGCTTCCTCAGTGCTGTACACCTCTACAAACGAATATTCCTCTCTCTTCCAGCACATTAGGTGGGAAAGATGGTTTCCTATCCCCGTCTGCGGGCTAAGGCTCTTAGTGTTTTACGCAAACAAGCGGAACATCACCTGGCTCCTAGCTGGATTTCTTTTTCTTTTTTCACTTCTTTTCAGCGTAACAGAATTCATTGTTTTTGCACCACACCCAGTGCTCCATGCAATACGTGCCCTCCATAATACCCACCACCTGGCTCCCCCAACCTCCCCTCCCCCCTTCAAAACCCTCAGGTTGTTTTTCAGTCCATAGTCTCTCATGGTTCACCTCCCCTTCCAATTTCCCCTCAACTCCCTTCTCCTCTCCATCTCCCCATGTCCTCCATGTTATTTGTTATGCTCCACAAATAAGTGAAACCATATGATAATTGACTCTCTCTGCTTGACTTATTTCACTCAGCATAATCTCTTCCAGTCCCGTCCATGTTGCTACAAAAGTTGGGTATTCGTCCTTTCTGATGGAGGCATAATACTCCATAGTGCATATGGACCACATCTTCCTTATCCATTCGTCTGTTGAAGGGCATCTTAGTTCCTTCCTTAGTTCCTTAGACCATGGCCATTGCTGCTATAAACATTAGGGTACAGATGACCCTTCTTTTCACTACATCTGTATCTTTGGGGTAAATACCCAGTAGTGCAATTGCAAGGTCATAGGGAAGCTCTGTTTTTAATTTCTTAAGGAATCTCCACACTGTTCTCCAAAGTGGCTGCACCAACTTGCATTCCCACCCACAGTGTAAGAGGGTTCCCCTTTCTCCACATCCCCTCCAACACACCCTCCTCTTCTCCACATCCTCTCTTGCTAATTTTGGCCATTCTAACTGGTGTAAGGTGGTATCTCAATGTGGTTTTAATTTGAATCTCCCTGGTGGTCCTAGCTGAATTTCTGAACAGCACAGCAGTGCAAAGAAGGGAAGGGATGAAGCAACACGAAACAAAAGACGAAAAATCAAAGTTGTGAGGTGAACTCACACCTCTTTTATTCTAACAGGGAAACATTACTATGACTTTTGGCAGGTTTCCATTCTGAATATTTGTTTTTAAGTGATTTTCACATTAGTATACCAGACTTAAAGTCACTGAAGCAGAGATTTTCAAACCCAAGACTCTATCGGAACTCCCTGGGGTGAGGGTCAGGGAAAGGAAGCTTTTCCGAAGGAGGAGTCCTGTCCGTCTCCCCAGAATCCCGATAGGTCTGGGGTGGGAACCATGACTGCATTTCCAGCAAGTTCCCAGGTAAGACCTTGTATTGGTCTTTCAACCACACCCTAGCATCGCACTAGAGGACAGAATCTGTGCCTCAAGCATTTAACAAGTGCCCCATATGTTCACAACCCTACATGAGCTACTTAGAAAAGAAAGAACACACCTGTTTTCAATAGGCTCTTAGTCTTGTAGGAGCAAACAGATATAAAATTTTTTGTTTCATCAAATTTAAATTTATTGAAGAGAAAGTTCTCCTAACATAGGGATAATGATAGTATTCCCTTCATAGCATGATTGAAAAGATTATAAAAGATCAAACATGAAAAGCACAGACCATAAAGAATTTTTCAGCAGTGACTGGCACAGGAAAGGGGAAGTGAGAAGCCATAGCCAATAGTGGGATTCTGAAGAGTCAGCCAAGCAAAGGGGAGCTGGAGTCACTCACCTGTGATTGTGGGTGCACACACTGATGGCCACAGCAGGCAACTGATATGAAACCAAAGCTCTTTTTCAGATACAACATAAAAGCTTCTTCAAACCAAGTGGCAGGGAGCACTTCTTGAAAGTCCAGCAACAGAATTCAGCAGACGGAAGGAAACAGAAATAACTGGAAGAAAGCAAAAATCGTACGCTGGGAAACTTCCAGAAACACGACTGACTGCAGACAACTCATCTCTCCTTTCCGTACCAACTACAACATGGAATGGAGCTAGATTGCCTGCATTTAGAAGGCATGCACCAGGTGAACCAAATAAATCCTTGATTTCTTGATCAATAGGAAGCAGCTGGAAATTATGTTGAATCACAGGAATCAATTCAGGTGATTCTGTTTCCTCTTTCAAAGCCATTGTTTCTATAGAAGCAGGGGTTCTCAGCCTTGATAGCACATTGGAATCACCTAGAGAGCTTGAAAAACTACTGATGGTTGGATCTTATCCCCAGAGACTCTGACTTAAGTAGTAAGGGTTTAGCCAGGACATAAGGACATTTTAAAGTCTTCTCTAATGACTCCAACATCCAGCCAAGATTGAGAACTACTCTCAAAGTCTTTGTGACTCTTCTATGCTTAGTTACAAAGTATAAAAGATTTTATTCCATCCAATATGTGGAAATTTCTAAGTAAGTGTCAAAACTAATTGAGGCTGCAAAAGGTCAAAAGAGAATTTGTTAAGAAGGTTTCCTTGGAGGGGCGCCTGGGTGGCTCAATGAGTTAAGCCTCTGCCTTCAGCTCAGGTCATGATCCCAGGGTCAGGTCACGTGGCATCTCCTCTCTCTCTCTGTTTTTTAGATTTCATTTATTTATTTGAGAGAGACCACAACAGGGAGAGGGGCAGAGGGAGAGAGGAAAGCAAACCCCAACTCAGGGCTTGATCCCAAGGCCCTGAGATCATGACTTGACCCAAACGAAAGCAGACCCTTAATGGACTGACCCACAAAGCGTCCCGCATCTCCTCTCTTTTATGTGAATTTTGCTTCCCTTTACAGTCTTGTAACTACAGGAGTTAGTCATGAATTTTCAGAAAACACAATCGTCTTAGAATAATTCCCATCTTTTGAGGTGGTATAAATAACATTGTGTTCAAAATGAGCCCTTTCATACTTTTTGAACTATTTTAAACATTTATAAAAACATATTTCCTGCAATTGCTTTAAGGTTTTAAGGTAATGTTAGAGAAAGACTTAGGGGCAGGAATACCCCTTGGTAATCCATATTTTTTAAATATTTATTTATTTTTTGAGAGAGAGAGTATGAGCTGAGGAAGGGGCAGAGGGAGAGGGAAATGGAGAGAATCTCAAGCCGACTCCCCACTGAACAGGGAGCCAGTCACAGGGCTCAGTCCCAGAACCCGGAGATCATGACCTGAGCTGAAATCAAGAGCTGGATGCTGAACCAACTGAGCCATCCAGGCACCCCTTGGTATACACGTTTTTGTGAAAGTTTACCAACTGGCATATTTTGTACAACAGCATGGTGCACTTCTGTGCTTGACTTTCTCCACCATTTCACAGTTACAGTGAGAACATGGACATGTTTAAAGAAGATGTGCTTCAGGCCTGTGAAAGGGACTGTCCCCTTTTTTGTGTTGTCAAATAATTTATATCCCAACTTAAAATCAAACAATAAGAAAGCAGCCAAAGACACTCACGTTTGGACTGAGAGCATTTCATGAGGCTATTGTAATTGAAAATGACCAGTAAACCTAGAAATAGAAGTTAGCAGGTTACACTTCCTCCTTTGTTCCTCAGTGACCCCCCTCCCCAGTCCAGACATTAGACAGACTATAGCATCTTGAGGCAGGTGCTAAAGTCATTCATGTTTTGCTTGACAAATTAACATTCACAGTTATAAGCACTTATTAGAAATGTGACAGTATTTCAATGAAAAACTCATCCTACCAGCAATAAAGAATAAGGTTTTGTACGAATGCAGCAGTAGTCTTTTCTATATCTTGTTCATATTGGATAAAAGAAGATTTTGTGCCTGTGGATGCCTCTCTTGCATCATTTCTTTTCTTCTTTTTTGAAGATTTTATTTATTTGACAGAGGGAGAGAGATCACAAGAAGGCAGAACAGCGGGGGTGGGGGGGGGGGAAGCAGGCTCCCTGCTGAGCAGACAGCCCATGTGGGGCTCAATCCAGGACCCTGAGATCATGACTTGGGCTGAAGGCAGAGGCTTAACCCACTGAGCTACCAAGGCACCCCCTGGAATCATTTCTGTCTCAGTTCAAAGATCACCTCTGTCAAGGCATCTTTGACCACCTCATTTTGTATTCGTACATCACTCTCTATCTTAATCATCCTGTCCTATTTTCTCATTACTATTTGAAATTATCTCGTTCATTCATCTGCTTAGTTATTTCCTCCCTCCCCCCAAGAATGTAATCTGTTCAATCATAAAGAGTGTACTCATCTTATTAAACTATATCCCTAATGCCTAGAGCTGTGGTTGGTTGGCACATATGAAATATGTTGAACAAATTAATGAATTATGAAGTTGCAAGGGTTAGTCAGTTACATTAATACACAGGAGGCTGAGTGAGTCTAAAAGTTTCATTGAAATATTTGCATTAAAATGTTAATATGCAAAAAATTAACTTGCAATTATCTATAGAACACAATGCAAGCATCAGATACATGGTCTTTTCAAGCATTGAAGCTTTTCAGGCTTCCATTATTCAAATATGTTGTGTCAGCTCCTAAGATAGCTTTCCTGCATTGGATATCTAAATTTGTATGCAAATCTGGCACTCTCTCTGTCTACTTCTTAGAAATTTATATGCTACCCAAAGGTAGAACTAGACAGAAAATATGCAGCTTGAATAAGTTTTGCTTTAATTCAAGGCAATTTTTATTCTTAGTTGACAGAAGTTACACACTTATCTTACTCTAGAAATGAAATTCTTTTCTTTCCATCCTCTTCTCTTTGAAAGAGCAATCCACATGACCAAGACAAATGCACGTGCCTAAGAATGTTGAAATCATCGTGTGGTGAAGTCAGTGTTTCATTTTTAGTAATTCATCTAATAATTTCTTTTTCTTGCATACATTGTAAATTTTAGTATGCATGATAAATTGGACTATCAAAAAATATTTCCGTTTTCAAAAACATCTCAATAATAAAGAAATAAGGAAAATATTATTGCCCATATTATGTAGTTAGCTCTTATGTATTTATGATCAAAGATGAGGATAACAGACATGAATGAAATCAACACCTCATTCCTCAGTTTATTCATTAGTTCCAGCTTCTCCTCACTAAATCCATTACTGAATGAATAATGAAACATAGAATCAAAAGCTTATGCTTTACCATTTGTTAAAATTAGGCTAGGTATACTCCTCCTTGGGTAGATTCTCCACCACAAGCTTCCAAAAGAAAAGCTTCTTCTCAAACATCATACCAGTGACACTAGTGCTTATCTTAGGCCTGTGTTAGGATTCAAGAACTGTGTTATTTTCATGTTGGGGAGTCTCTGTAGGGTTGTATATTGGTATGCAGTTGTGGATAAAACAATATCCTGCTGGATGTCCTCAGGTCAGCCAGTTTACAACCTTAATTTAAATTTTATTGTTATAGTTTAAAAGTCAGGAAACTTTGACTTAGAACGAGGAGTTCAATTCTACATTCACAAGTCAGTGGGATGGAGGTGGGCAAAATGGGCGAAGGGGAGTGGGAGATACGGGCTTCCAGTTAAAAAATGAGTAAGTCACAGGGATGAAAATTGTAGCAGTGGGGCACCTGGGTGGCTCAGTCAGTTGAGCATTTGACTTTGGTTCGGGTCATGATCTCAGGTCCTGGGATTGAGCTCTACATTGAGCTCCCTACTTGTCCCTTTCCCTCTGCCCCTCGCCCTCACTCGTGTGTGCTCTCTCTCTCAAATAAATAAATAAATAAATAAATAAATAAATAAATAAATAAAAACTTTAAAAAGAAAGGTACAGCATAGGGAATATAGAAAAATAAATTAAAAAAAATTAAAAAAAAAAAAAAGATTCAAAAACCCTGTGATGGACACTGGCTGATTCACCCACATATATGTAACCCCAGAAAAGTAGTAGTCTAATCCATTGTAGTAATTCTATTTCTCTTCCAACTATTCTTGGGTCACCAGTGACAGACTTCTACTAAGGAATGCACCAACTCTGAAGGGTGCTATTCTTCTCATAGTTGGATTTCGTGAAATTATGAATTCCTTTATTGTTTAAGCCAGCTTGAGTCAGGATTTTTGTTGTGTACAGCAGAGAACAGATCCCCAAGAAAGGAGTCCATTGCTGTGATTCCAATTCACTAAGAAGGACCTCAGAGTTTGGGTATCACTATAAATCAAATGCTCCAGACAACTTCTTCTCCTAGATTCGGAGACCAGGGCCCTTGGAGCCTCGAATGGACCTCTTTTTAACTTTTTGGAGGCTAGGAGAATCTTGTCTAACTTGACATTTTTTATAATGACCCCTGAGCTCTCTGAAAACTATCACTAGTTTTACCCATTTATTATGCATGCTTTTGGGAGTACTTGGCATTCTCTAGGGCTCAAAGCCCCTGTACATTCCAATGTGGCATCTTTTTAGAAAAGTAATGCCCAGCAGTTTCAGTGCTTATAGATAGAGGAGGGGCTTGATTATTGCATTAAAATAACCTAAATCTGTAGGTTTGTATTTTATAGCTGCCTCTCTCTCCCTAAAAACAAATGGAAATGAGATCTACTATTACCACCGAGACTCTTAGGTCTAGTTTGATAAGTAGACCCAGGGTGTCTGAATTTCAGCAAGATGTTCCAACAAAGCCTCTCATGTTTT
Organism: Mustela lutreola; assembly: GCF_030435805.1. Lineage (NCBI taxonomy): Eukaryota > Metazoa > Chordata > Mammalia > Carnivora > Mustelidae > Mustela > Mustela lutreola. Next base: position 73,672,259 of record NC_081301.1, read on the forward strand.
GTTCACGAATTGGACAAATGTGAGCTGGCTATTGATTTATACTAGTTATTGTTATTATTAATTTATACTTGTCGTTACTGTTTAAATGCTCAGGTTTTCAGAATGCTGTTTAATGGATCAAGTTGGCTTTGATCAATCAGTCAGGTCAACTTAGGTCAACTCAAAGAAAGTTCTCCAGTGTCTGCTTTGAAACACTGTGATCCACTGTGCTCTATTCGGTATTTTTCTTTTTTTTTTCCCAATATTTTTCTCAGTGAACAAAATGAAAGCACAAAAGCATGTTTTTGGATCATTTCCCAATGATACAACATTGAAGAAAGCATCAATATGATGGATAGCTGCGGGAGAATCCAAAAATAATTCGGCAAGCTGGATCAATGAGTCAAATCTAAAGTATGCTGTTTTCATAAATAATATAGAAAGATGGTGAAGATCATGTAAAACACTGCTAAAAAGAACTTGGAATAGGAAGAGGAAAAAGGAGGTAGCCATATTCATTTTTTTGCAGGACTATCATCTGGAATTAGAAACAGACGTATTATCTGTAACTCCATAAATACACCTAGGATGAACTTTTTGGCTTAATAAGGAAGGGACTCTAATAATGTAAGAAAAGAATAACCTTGGGGCAGCTGGGTGGCTCAGTCGGTTAAGCATCTGCCTTTGGTTCAGGTCATGATCCCAGCATCCTGGGATGGAGCCCTGCATCCAGCTCCCTGTTCAGTGGGGAGCCTACTTCTCCCTCCCCCTCTGCCTGACGCTTCCCGCACTTGTTCTCTTTCTCTCTCTCTCTGTCAAATAAATAAATAAATAAAATATTTAAAAAAGAAGGAAAGGGGCGCCTGGGTGGCTCAGTGGGTTAAGCTGCTGCCTTCGGCTCAGGTCATGATCTCAGGGTCCTGGGATCGAGTCCCGCATCGGACTCTCTGCTCAGCAGGGAGCCTGCTTCCTCCTCTCTCTCTCTGCCTGCCTCTCTGCCTGCTTGTGATCTCTCTCTGTCAAATAAATAAATAAAATCTTAAAAAAAAAATAAAAAAGAAGGAAAGAAAGAAAATGATTTGGAGTGGGACATAGCGATGTGGTGAGATGCCTACTGTTTACAAGTTCAAACCAAAGCTGAATGGCTGTATGCAGTGAGTTTCACGTTACAGATAACTTGAAGAAGAGGAACTCGAAACTCTGTTCCCTGGGGTTTATTTTTAAATTAACCTGTCATTTTTAGTGTTTGAGTTGGAGCATTTCATTGCTTTATATTGACTGTAATCATTTAAATATTTGATTACGTCACTCTCTATTTGTGATTACTACATGATTTATGTTTGCTTTGTTCTCTGTTCCTTTTTCTCTCCCTTTTGATGTCTTTTAAATTGACTGATTTTTTTTTTTAATTCTACTTTTAATCTCTATTCACTGAGAGGTTACATATTTTACTCCTCTTTTGGGGGTTGCCTTAGAGATTACAACATGCATTACAACATTTTTACCTGGCCAAATTTTTTTTAAAGATTTTATTTATTTATTTGACAGAGAGAGATCACAAGTAGGCAGAGAGACAGACAGAGAGAGAGAGAGGAGGAAGCAGGCTCCCCGCTGAGCAGAGAGCCTGATGCGGGACTCAATCCCAGGACCCCGAGATCATGACCTGAGCCGAAGGCAGCGGCTTAACCCACTGAGCCACCCAGGCGCCCTTTTACGTGGCCAAATTTTAATAATAACAGCACTTTTACTCATTCCCAGTAAAATGGGAGGTTTCTGGAACGGGGGAAACCCATATACCTCCCTCTCAAATTATGTACCATTGTGGTCTTATATTTAACTCTATAAATATTTTAAACTGCGTAAGAGATTATTATTTTTGTTGTATATCATAAATACATTTTAAATACATAAATACCATTGTTTTTATTATTCCTCATTCCTTCTGTATCCCTGACCTTCTACACTGATGCATTTTCTTTTTGCCTGAAGTGCACCCTTTAATATTCATACTATGGCCTTGCTGGTGATGACCGCTCACTTAATTTTTTTTCTTGAAAATGTCTTCATTTCTATTTCATTTCTAAAGGGCATTTTCACGATTGATAGATTTTACCAAGTAGCTCCGACAGTTAAAATCTTCTTCTTTTAAAAGTTTTTACTTCAAGTTCAGTTGGCTAACATACAGTATAATATTAGTTGCCAGTGTAGAATTGAGTGATTCAACACTTCCATACAACACCCAGTGCTAATGATGACAAGTGTCCTCCTTAATCCCCATCACTGATTTCCCCCCATCCCCCACCATCCACTCCCCTGGTAACTATCAGTTTGTTCTCTACAATTAACAGTCTGTATCATTCTTTCTTTCTTTCTTTTTTTAAATATTTTTTTGAAATTTATTTATTTGACAGACAGAGATCACAAGTAGGCAGAGAGGCAGGCAGAGAGAGAGAGGAGGAAGCAGGCTCCCCGCAGAGCAGAGAGCCCGATGTGGGGCTCGATCCCAGGACCCTGGGATCATGACCTGAGCCGAAGGCAGAGGCTTTAACCCACTGAGCCACCCAGGCGCCCCTCTTTCTTTCTTTTTAAAAAGATCTTATTTATTTATTTAGCACACACGAGTGGCAGGGGGAACTCTACGCTAAGCATGGAGCCAAAGGCGGGGCTTGATCTCACAGCACTGAGATCATGACCCAAGTCATGATCAAGAGTCAGACATTTAACCAGCTGAGCCACCCAGATACCCCCAGTCTGTTTCTTGGTTTGCCTCTCTTTTTCCCTTTGCTCATTCATTTCTTAACTTCCACGTATGAGTGAAATCACATAGTATTTGTCTTTCTCTGACTGACTTATTTCCCTTAACGCCATGCATGCTAGCTCCATCCCTGTCATTGCAAATGGCATGATTACACTATTTTTTTTAAAGATTTTATTTATTTATTTATTTGACAGACAGAGATCACAAGTAGGCAGAGAGGCAGGCAGAGAGAGAGGGAGAAAGCAGGCTCCCCACTGAGCAGAGAGCCCAATGTGGGGCTCGATCCTAGGACCCTGAGATCATGACCTGAGCTGAAGGCAGAGGCTTTAACACACTGAGCCACCCAGGCGCCCCATGATTACACTATTTTTTATGGCTGAGTAATATTCCATCGTATATACCACATCTTCTTTATCCATTCATCAGTTGATGGACACTTGGTCTGCTTCCATAATTTGGCTATTGTTGATAATGCTGCTATAAACATTGGGGTGCATGTATCCCTTTGAATTAGTATTTTTGTATCCTTTGGGTAAATACCCAGGATTATAATTGCTGGGTATGGCAGTTATTTTCTTTTAGCAAATCGAGGGTGTCATTTCATAGCCTTCTGTCTGCCATTATGGCTGTGGAAAAGCAAACTATCATTTCAGTTGTTCATTTCTAAGATGATCTGACTTCTTTTTCTGATTGCATTTAAGACTTTCTCTTTTTCTCGGGGTTTGGCAGTTTTACTCCAGTGTGCTTAGGTAGTCTTTCTTTTCCCAATCTTGGTTCGTTTTCTCAGAGGTTCTGAAACTGGTTGGCTGATATCTGTACAAGAGTTATTTTGTGTGTCACTATGACCCATATGCTAATGTTTCCACAGATTCAGGTCACAGTCCTGAGTCCTATCCCCCCCTTCCCTCTGGGTGACCGTTCCCAGTCCCTTGACACACTTGAGCTCAGTCTGCCAGCATCTTACTGCATACACTCCCTATGTCCTTTCATCTCTTGCCCTGGGGCTTCCCAGTGCGGCTGAGGTATGACATACCAAGGCACTCACTTAGCACTCACACATACACAATCCTGAAGTTCAGGGGACTCTATCCAATTCAAGAGGAGAACTGGTGGATAATTTTCTCTCTCTTTCTCCTCCTAACCAAACTGTTGGAATAACAGTTGCATATATATGAAGAGTCCTTGTAAGACCAAATGATGAACTTGGCACAAGTTTATGGCCAGGTTGACAAAACACATTCTTTATATTTATATAATCTCTTTCTTTGTCTCGCTCCATTTTTACCTCCTGCTCCTATGGGATTAAGAAAATGTTATGACAAATAAGCATTTGCTTCAGGCTCTGTTTTCTAAGTGATCTGGACTAAGGCAAGGTCTTCAATTAGTTTAGAAAATCCTCAGCTATAATCCCTATATATTTCTTCTGATCTACTTCCTTTTTCTTTTTCTTCTGGAACTTCAGTGAAATGCAAGTTAGATTTTTTTCCACCAAGTCCTCTGGTTCTTATCCTCTCTTCTGTAATATTTACCTGTTTGTCTCTCCGTGCTTCACCTTGGATATTTTCTTCTGTCCTATCTTATAGTAATTAACTCTTCATCTGTGTCAAATTGGATGTTAAACCCACTCACTGAATTCTTTTTTTGGGGGGGTGTAATAGATTTTGTTTTCAAAAGCATAATGCTGCATGGATAACTTCATTCATTACTTATTTTATTTATTTTTTCAATTTAGTTTTATTTTTTTAGGGTTCCAAGATTCATTGTTTATGCACCACACCCAGTGTTCCATGCAATACATGCCCTCCTTAATACCCACCACCAAGCCTTACTCACCAAATTCTTAATTTCAGTTACTATAATTTTTCAGTTCTAAAATTTCTGGATACTTCCTTTGAAAACAATCTTCTATGTCATTTCTATGTAATTTTCAATTTTCTGTTCATTTTTTTTTTTAAATTTATTTATTTGATAGAGAGAGAGGGAGAAAGTGCAAGTGCATAAGTTGGGGAGAGGGGCAGAGGTTTAGGGAGAAGCCGACTTCCCACTCAGCAGGAAGCCCGACACAGGGCTTGATCCCAGGACCCTGGAATCATGACCCAACCTGAAGGCAGACCCTCAACCAACTGAACCACACAGATACCCCTCTGCTGAATTTTCTATGTAAAAATTTATTTATTTGTTTATATCTATATGTCAGTTCCAATATCCAGAACTTCTATAGATCTAATTTTCCTGCTTATGATTTCTAACTAGACTTCATTCATGTTGTCTTACCTTGTGATGTGCCTGGTTATCTATAAGTATGTGCTAGTTATTGAATTTGAGCAAGTCCTAGGATATTATCTTTCTCCAGAAAAAGAGTTGCATTTATTTTGATCAAGTGTCTGTAAGTACTACCAACTTGGATTACATTCTTCAATTTCAGAGACCGAAGTTTTTATGAGCCACCTAGATAACTGGGAGCTGGGTTGCAGTTTGATTGAGGGCTGTTATGCCTTGGTTTCCTCTTAGGCCTAGAGTACCACCTTTAAGTGTACTGTTCCAAAGTGGGGCTTTATCAGTAACTTTCCCTTAGTGGGCCCTGAACTCCAACTTTTGTTCCCATCTTAAATCAAAGCTGTCAAAAAACATCACTCGGTCTTTCAGCTGACAAACGCCCCAAAGGCAAATAATCTCAGATGCTAAGATCCCTGTCTTCTCTTGGATTTTAGCAATTCTTCCTTACCTTGTTAGCTTTCTGATGCCTTTAAGTAGATGCTTCCTATATTTTGTCCAGTTTCTCTGATCATCACCATTGAGAGTTATCAGTCAAGCAGCAGAAGAACTCTATGTCTGGCCTGGAGATGCACTGAGCCTCTTCACTCAGGACTAAAATCAGTACTTTTATTTAGTTTTTATAACTTGGAGGTATTTTGGTTGATAGAACAGCAGCCTATTGATCTATCTATATAATATATATATGATACATTTAAGACTTCATTAATAAAATGGTAATGTGTGCTTATGATGATAATAGGGTATTTAGACTTCTTAATTTCTAAGACTTTAAAATATTCCATTTTAATTTAAATTTTCAGTGTAGACATAAAGTTGGAGATTCTGGTTTTCTCAAGTACATTCAAAATAATAAAAATTAACATCAACCACCATTATTATTCCACAAAAGAAAGAAAATTTTAATGCCAAAATATCAGTTAGGATATAATCTCATGAAAGATCATCTTCAAAACTGGATAAATTAGGGTTATGTAAAGCTCATTATCTTTTTATTTTTCTCCCTTCATCATGGATCAATGAAAATTTGATTATCTGGAAAGAGAAGTGTCAGACTAGTACTTTGGAGCAATTGCTTTATATTATTTAGCTTATTTTCTACAGTGGTATTTAAAAGAGAGTAGAAAATCTAAATATAAGACTTATTATTGAATAAAATTCATGTAGGTTTCCAATGAAAGTCTGTCTAAATTACCACTCTTGTGCTAAATTAAGATAGATTCTCAAATCATGTGCCAGCAGAGTCAAGCTTGCAATGATCTTCTTCTGTGTTGCTAAAGAAATCTGACAAGTATTTATACTTTAGAAGTACAGAGATATTCCTAAAAAAAAGAGGTCACATTGTATCTCCAAGTCAACATTAAGTCCAGAGTTATGATTTATCCAGTATGAAGTCCTTATATGTAGATTCCATGATTGTATACATAGAAAATCCTAAAGGAGGGACGCCTGGGTGGTTCAGTTGGTTAAGCAGCTGCCTTTGGCTCAGGTCATGATCCCAGCGTCCTGGGATAGAGTCCCACATGGGGCTCCTTGCTCAGCAGGGAGCCTGCTTCTTCCTCTGCCTCTACCTGCCATTCTGTCTGCCTGTGCTCGCTCTCTCTCCCTCTCTCTCTCTGATTAAAAAAAAAAAAAAAAAAAGTGGTCTTGTGCCTTAAAAAAAAAAAAAGAAAATCCTAAAGGATATACAGAAATACTAAAACTGTTAAGTTGAGCAAGGTCATAGGATACAAGATAAACATACAAAAATCAATTGTATTTCTATATACTAGCTGTAGACATGTAGACACCAAAATTTAAAATGTGGTATCATTTACAAATGCTCAAAAAAGGGAGAAATGTTTAGGTATCAATCTAACAAAAATGTGCAAGACTTGGATGCTGAAAATGATGTAATACTAATGAAATAAATCAAAGAAGATATAGACAAATTGACACACATACTTCGGGCATGGCTTGGAAGAGTCAGCATAGTAAATGTTTTAATTCTATCCAAACTAATACATAGGTTTAATATGATTTCTACCAAGACCCCAGCAAGAACTGTTTGAGGATATAGATAAATTATTCTAAAACGTATATAGAAAGGCAAATGAAGTAGACTAGCTAAAACGATTTTGGAAAAAGAGGAATAAAATGGGAAGAATCCGTCTACATGGTTTTAAACCTTATGTATAGATACAGTAATAAAGACTGTGATATTGGGAAGGGGTAGACACATACATCCATGGAAGAGAGCAGAGAACTTGGTAATAGACCCACAAAAATATACTCAAATGATTTTTGACAAAAGTACAAAAGCAATCTAATGGATGAACAATAACTTTTTTGGTAAATTGTTCTGGAGCAGCTGGACACACATCCGCAAGAAGATGAACTTTGACTTCAGTCTCACACCTTATATAAAAATGAACTTAAATGGATTACAGACTTAAATATGAAAGGTAAAATTATAAAGCTTTTAGAAAAAAAGCATGGCACAAGATCTTTGGGATCAATGGCTAGGTTGAGAATTCTTAGACAATGCTAAAACCAGGATCCAAAAAAATGAAAAACCAATAAATTGCCCTTCACCAAAATTATAAACTTTGCTCTGTGAAAGAGTCTGATAAGAAGATGAAAAACAAGCTGTACATTGGAAGAAAACACTTGTGAAACACATAACTGACAAAATACATATATTTATGTTTATGACACACATTTAATGTGTTTTTAATATATTTTCATAATATATAATATAACATATAAGAAATATATGAGTATAAAACAACTCCCAGAACTCAACAGTAAAAGAGCAAGCAGTCCAAATAAAATATGGAAAAAAGGTATAAAGAGACATCATACTGAAGAAGATATGCAGATGGCAAATAAGTACTTGAAGAGAAATTCAATATCATTACCTATTGGGGAAATGAAAATTAAAACCACAATGAGATATCACCACATATCTATGAGAATGGCTAAAATAAAAAACAGTGACAATACCAAATGCTGTTGAGGATGCAGAAAAACTGGATCATTCATGCATTACTAGTGGGAATGTAAAATGGTACAGCCACTCTGGGAAACTGGTAGTTTCTTAAAATGCAACATGCAACTCACCTACAACTTAGCATTTGCACTCCTGGGCATTTGTTCCATAGAAGTGAAAACTTATGTTCACACATAAACTTGCATGGGAATACTTAAAGTAGTTTTATTCATAATAGCCCTGAACTAAGCACAACCCAGCGACCCTTCAACAGGTGAATGGTTAAGCAAGTTATGGTACCTCCATATCAGGGGTTACTACTCAGCAATACAAATGAATGAAATATTGATACATATATTAACCCAGATGAACCTCTAGAGAATTGTGCTGAATGAAGAAAGCCAATCCAAAAAGGTTACATGCTATATGGCTCCATTTTTGTAACATTCCTGAAATGACAAAATTATCGAAAGGGAGAACAGAGTAGTGGTCACTTGGACAAAGTGGGGCTTGGGGGAAGTTGATGTGACTAAAAGGAGCCACGTGGTGATGGAGCTGTCCTATATCTTGACTCTATCAATGTCAATATCCTAGTCAGTATCTAAAAACCACAAAATTGGGGCGCCTGGGTGACTCAGTGGGTTAAAGCCTCTGCCTTCGGCTCAGGTCATGATCCCAGGGTCCTGGGATCGAGCCCCACATCGGGCTCTCTGCTCTGTGGGGAGCCTGCTTCCTCCTCTCTCTCTCTGCCTGCCTCTCTGCCTACTTGTGATCTCTGTCTGTCAAATAAATAAATGAAATCTTAAAAAAAAAAAAAAATATTTAGCTCCCTAAAGACTGATCTCTTTAATCTATTTTAAAGTAGTTGTGCAAGTTACAGAATATATTCTACTGCTTGGCATTTTCATGACGTTCACACTTTTATTTCTTCCATCCTGGAAAGATTTTCTCAAGAAGCATAGCTCATATAAAGCATTAAAGATTTTATTTTCTCTCTCTCTTTCTTTCTTTCTTTTTTTCCTGGCAAACTTTGACACTTCTTATTTTAGATCTGTATAAGTTCTTGAGAGTGTCTAAAAATCAATCAAAAGAGAAGAGCCATTGAATTTGGGACTCAGGAATTTTATCTGTTAATTCTCTATGGAGGCGGGCCACCTCTCTTTTTCAAGGATAGTTTCCAAGGGAAGCACATGTCCTTTACCAGAAGTGGTGTCCCCATAGCAGCTTGGGAGCAAAAGAGTCTTTATCCAAGTGGGGGAAAATATGTATTCACAAAGTAGAGGCATCCTATCAAAATATAACTTGAAGGAGGCCCTCTTTTGAGGTCAGGAGTCCCTACCTCTAGTCTAGCAGAACGACTCTTGGATGGAGACCTTACTTAGCAGGGTGACATTAGAAGAATCAATGAAACAAGATGGGATTGGGAGGGAGACAAACCATAAGTGACTCTTAATCTCACAAAACAAACTGAGGGTTGCTGGGGGGAGGGAGGTTGGGAGAAGGGGGTGGGATTATGGACATTGGGGAGGGTATGTGCTTTGGTGAGTGCTGTGAAGTGTGTAAACCTGGTGATTCACAGACCTGTACCCCTGGGGATAAAAATATATGTTTATAAAAAATAAAAATTAAAAAAAAATGTTGGACTGTGGATGTGGCAGAGATAGATGGCCAGACAGCATATGAGAGCTGCACATCAGAGCTGGATCCTTGTCCAGTTAAAGATCTCTGACTCTGGGAATTCTTGAATAGCACACGTTGTTTCTTCCTATTCCATTATACACCTAAAAAAAAAAAAAAAAGAAAGAAAGAAAACAAATTTAACCAATCAGATCGCGAGAGAGCTAGGTCTTCCTGCAAACATTTGAAAACCCCAGGGCAAATCCATGCTGCTAGCACTCAGAACTTTTCCCCACAGTTTGACTTGACTCATCTTTGTATTTCTATGAAATGTATCTATTTTTTCCGAGGCTGAAAAGCAGAGAGATGCTTGGGGAGAGTTTAGGAAGAAAAAGTCTTCGTGCCAATGTGCCTCCTGCAGATGAGATTGTAAGAAGGGAGAGAGCATGTATTCCCACGGATGCTCAGAGCTTCCCACCAACGGGGTTTCTCTCTGGTGTCTATCCTCCAGGTGGCAGCAGTCCCTGTTCCTGAGAAAAGGTCATCTGGTCAGCTCCAGTTCCGTGTCTACGGGTCTCTCTGTGGTAGATGCCCCGAGTCACCAAGACCGGAAGCAACGGACTCTTCCAGACAAAACTCCCAGAAAGAAAGACTCGCCTAAATTCTAACCGCAACAACTCGCAAACCTAGGAGATAGCTTTCCCAGTAGACGTAGTCACGTGGCTGCCTGACCTGACGGGGCAGGAATGGCTAGCTGTTCACAGATAATGCGTTTCTGCTTCCCAAAGGCACAAACTGTATACATTTCCCAGCTCTCCTGCCATTTAGATGTGATTACCTGACTGAATTTAGCTGATGGCTCACAAGCGGAGGTGACATTATAGAGACAAGTGTATGCCTTCTGTCCCCTTTTCCCTGTTTCAGGTTGCAGACAAGGAGATCCTTAACTAGAGCCACAAGATCCTCAACTAAACCCACTAGAGGGGTCTGGGTTTCTGAGTCACCTATTGGAGAACAGAGGCTGGATCCCACTGACCAAGTGAGAAGCCTAGTTCTTTTGTGTTTGAACAATTGCATTTCTTGGTTTCTTTTTTCTTTTTTTTTAGATTTATCTATTTGAGAGAGAGAAAAAGAGAGTGAGCATGGGGTGGGGCAGAGGGACAGGGAGAGAGAGAATCCTGAAGTAGGCTCCCTGCTGAGTGCAGAGCCCCAAGCTGGGCACCATCCCAGAGCCCTGCCTGAGGCCATAACCTGAGCCCAAGTCAAGAATCTACGGTTCAGCCTACTGAGCCACTCAGGCGCCCGTCTTGGTTTCTTTGTTCTAGCAGTTTAGCCTACTCTAACACTACACTTGATAAAATACTACTCAGCAGATCATGTTAAAATTGACATTTCTGAATTTTTTGTCTGCATTTATAAACGTAATCAATAAGGATACCTATTAGATATTTCTAATATTTTTTTCCTTATAGATTTTGTTTATTTATTTGAGAGAGACAGAGAGAGAGAGCATGAGCAGGGGAGGGGCAGAGGGAGAGGGAGAAGCAGACTGAGCGGGAACCCAGAGGCAGAGCCGGATGTAGGGGGAACCTTGATCCCAGGATCCCAATATCATGACTTGGGCCACCAGGCACCCCTCGGATATTTTAAATCTTGAGTAAATTCAGATACTGACTTAAATCTTTCTTATAGAGTAATACTGGTAAGAAGTAATTAATTAATACTTGTTTCCAAGTAATATATTAATAGTTGTTCCCCAAAAATTGTAAAACTTACGTTTTTTGCATCGTATGCTCTCACTTTTATAAGGGTGGTTCCCAAATATTGTCAAAGAATATTCTAGAATGTATGTTTTTTATAAGAAAAAAAGAACATCTATGCTTTTTTTTTTTTTTTTTTTTTTTTTTTTTGGTAAGGCATAGTATAGGACCCTACCTCTCAGTTTGCTTATAATTTAACACAAAATAAATAAGTTATGAACAAATAACTTTAGCACATTAATTGGTGATAGGTTCTAAAAATTGGTTTGGACATTCTTTTTTTTTTTTTTTAAGATTTTATTTATTTATTTTACAGATGGAGATCACAAGCAGGCAGATAGGCAGGCAGAGAGAGGAGGAAGCAGGCTCCCCGCTGAGCAGAGAGTCCTATGCGGGGCTCGATCCCGGACCCTGAGATCATGACCCGAGCCAAAGGCAGTGGTTTAACCCACTGAGCCACCCAGGCACCCCGGTTTGGACATTCTTAAACATGAAAACAGTCAATACCAAAAGGTGTGTACGTTTCTGAAGGACTCAGAATTATCTCAGAAATGCCAAAGCTAATAACTATAATAAAGCATTTACTATAGAACAAAAATGAAGTCATTTCTACTTTTAATTTTGGGGATGGAAAGACAGAAATTAAAACATAAAATGTGCAGATGTTTCCAGTGCTCAAAGACTTCAAGTACTACTAAAATGAATAGCTATTTTGAGACCTGTGGGAAAAAGAAACAAGACAAAACCACCAGTCATGAGAGTAATCAGGGATATTTTAGAAAGACTCCGAGAGTATGATCAAAGAGTTGGAGCTGACATCATGGTAGTGTGAAAACGTCCATTCCTTCTTTCAGTGGACTCAGGTTCTCAGAGGCATGCGTTTAACCACAGTATGGCAGCCATACTCCTGCGTGTTCTCTAAAGCCAAATAAAACTGGTTTTCCTACACATTCAAAATCAGGTCACTCTACCCAGGTTCTAGACTGTGGTCTAGTAGATGCAGCTGTTCAGTAACAAATGCAGGCTGTGTAACATTTCCAAAAGCTTGCGGGTGGACACCATGAAATCCTAAGGTCAAAAAAGAATTTCGCTCTTGACTTTGGTAAGGCTAATAAACCATGAAATGCATATTTCATCTTTTTATGAGGAATGTGATAATTACAGCAGGATTTCATGGCCAACAAAATAGGTTCCGGAATTTCTATGATCTTTACATAGCTTATGTTCCCTCCTCCTATGTGAGCGCATGTGTATATGTACAATCTTATTGCTAACTAAGATCCCTGGAGGACTTCCTACTGTGTACCCCAATGCCTGTGATCTTAATTTCAGGGAATGGAGGGATGTTTTTCTAACCCACTGGACCTTTTCTCCTTTGTTGTATATACTAGACTGACTTACCAAACTAGTAACAGCTATTTGCTTATTGAACAAAACCAGAACAAATTATGAGTAGATATTAATGAAATATATTTTTAGCATGCCTATGTTCCCAGTGCTATATATTGGGGGTCCAGCATACCTCATGAATTTAAATGATATGAATTCAGCTTCAGGTACTTGAAAAAAAAGAAAATTGATTACAAATATAGGTATAGTATTTTTTTTCTGGGTCTTGAGGGATTTTAAGGAGGAATTTTAACTATCTCGATTTTTGTCTTTTAGATTAGAACCTAATATCCATGTATGAAATAATTCTACAGCATCTTTTTTTTTTTTTAAAGATTCATTTATTTGAGAGAGAGATAGTGAGAGAGAGCATGAGCAGGGGAAACAGAAAGAAGCAGGCTCCCCCTGAGCAGGGAGCCTATATTCCAGGACCCTAGGAACATGACCTGAGCCAAAGGCAGACACTTAATTGACTGAGCCACCCAGCCTCCCCTTACTGCATCTGTTTTTTTAGAAATATCATTACCATTAAGAAGAGGAATCTTGAAGACTTTCTGTAAGGTATAATCTAACTTTGCTCATATTTTTTAAAAGTTTGCATGTGATAACAATTATTAATTTTGGGGCCTTTACAATGTAATTTGATTTTATTTTTTAAAAATTTTATTGAGGTACAATTGACATAATATTTTGTTTGTTTCAGGTGTACAACACATGATTCTATATTTGTATATATTGTGAAATAATCACCACAATAAGTCTAGTTAACACCTGTCATTGTACATCATTACAACTTCTTTACTTGTGCTGAGAATTTTTAAGGTTTACCCTCTTAGCAACTTTCACATATAGAATACAGCATTATTAACTAGAGTCGCCATGCTATACATTAAAATACCTTGACTGATTTATTTTATAACTGAAAGTTTGTACCCTTTGACACCTTCGATCCATTTTGCTCACTCTTCACCCCATACCATTGGCGACCACCAGTCTGTCCTCTACATCTATGACCTTGGGATTTTTGGTTTTTGGTTTGTTCCAGTTTCCACATATAAGTGAGATTGTATGATATTTGTCCTTCTCTTCTATTTCACTTAGCATAATGTCCTCAAGTTTCACCCATTTTGTTGCACATGGCAAGATTTTGTTCCCTTTTATGTCCAAATAATATTACTTTAAAAATATTTATTTATTTACTTACTTATTTATCTGAGAAAGAAAGAGTGTACAACTGGTGGGAAGGGCAGAGGGAGATGGAGAGGGAGAGAAGGAGACTCTTCCACTGAGCACAAGAGCCCAACACAGGGCTTGATCTCATGACCCTGAGATCATTACCTGAGCCCAAATCAAGAGTTGGCCTTTTTGCCAACTGAACCACCCAGGCATCCCAACCTAATAATATTCTATTGCACATATATATATATATATATATATATATATATACATATATATACACACACACATATATGTGTATATATATGTATTTATAAGGATATATACATTTATTTATAAGGATATATAAACACACACACACACACATATATAAATATATATATACCACATTTTCTTCATCCATTTGTTTGTTGACGGACACTTGAATTGTTTCTGTATCCTGACTATTGCAAATAAAGCTGCAATGAACAAGGGGTTGCTTATATCTTTTTTAGTTAATATTTTCATTTTCATTGGATAAATACCCAGTAGAATTGCTGGATAATATGTAGTTCCTTTTTTAAATTTTTGAGGACCTTCCATGCTGTTTTTCTGGTGGCTGCCTCTATTTACATTCTCACCACAGTGCATGAGTGTTCCTTTTACTCATATCCTTGCCGACCCTTTATCTTCAGTAAATCTAAAATTACATTGTTCAAGTCTTTTAGCTGTCTTAAAGATTAAACACTTAGTCACCTAAAATGCCCTGGGCTGGTTTCACCTAAATTATCCTTATTTTCCCAACTTTTATTGCTTCGAGAAGTTCCCATCCAACTGTCTCTGTTCTCGCTTTCGTTTCTTCAAATCCTTTTTGAAAAGATTCAGTTAATAATTTTAGAGAAAGTGTGAGCATGGAGAGAGACAGAAGGGGAGTCTCTCAAGGAGACTCCCAGCTGTTGGGGGAGCCTGTTGTGGGGCTCGATCCCACGACCCATGAGATCATGACCTAAGCTGAACTCAAGAGTCAGACGCTAGTTAAGCTGGGGTATCCAGGCACCCTCAAATGCTTTTTAATTAACTGCTTGATTTTACGGTGTCTTTAATTCTTGAGATACTATTCTCATTCTATTGCCAAGCTAATATTTTCAATTCAAGAAGTAATCGCCACGTACTTTCCTATGAATCACTGTATGTGGGAGAAAAAAGAGGAGACAATGACATCTTCGTCTTTATAGTAAATAACTGTGATGCATGAAGTATGTGGAATGTATGCTAAAATGAGTTTTACCAGCAAAGTGATGTCTTAGCTTGGGTTGTTATCACAAATATCATAAACTGAGTGGTTTTTCAACAAGAGGAATTTATTTCTTTATAGTTCTGGAAGTTGAAAGCCCCAGATTAGGATCCCAACATGGTCGAGCTCTGGTGAGGATCCTCTTCTGTGTTGCATGTAACTGAATTCTCATTGTGTCTTTTTATGGCTGAAAAGAGGGTGAGCTGGCTCTTTTATTGTCAGGGCACTAATCCCATTCATGAAGGCTCCACCTTCATAAGTAAGTTACCTCCAAGAGGCCCCCCTCCCAAGCCATCACATTTCAGCATATAGATTTTTTGAGGGGACATAAATATTCAGCCCATAACCCCTGAGATATAGGTTCTAAAGAATAATTTCAACCAGAAGAATAATCTGGAAATACTTCAGGGAGGAGGGTGTATTTGAACTGGACACTGAAGGATAATAGTGGTGGTGACCCAAGATTTCTCATAGCATCGATTGTATAAAAATGTAAATTTTAATTTTCCTAAAACCAAACTTCGTTTCTATTTCAGTTCCTCATTTCTGCCTCATGTCAGAAAATTGAATCTACACACTTCCAGATAAACTCAGCCAAATGCAGAGAGCTCCTATAAATTTCTACTGAAATTCAGTCAAACCCAGCTTCGCTAGTCAAGGTGTAGTCTTGAACCAGCTGCGTAGCATCATCTGACTGTGTGCTAGAAATGCAGACTCTTGTCCCGCACCCTGGATCTGCTGAGTCAGAATTCAGATCTCATCAATATTCCCTGAGTCAGAATCAGCAGTTTAACATGATTCCCAGGTGATTAGTGTGCACATTACAATTTGAGAAATCTTGAAATAATACATATTTCTCCTTTCTTCTTAGTACACTGTCAAGGTTAATCTGCTCTAGGTTGCCAACCAGTCTGCCTCTCAGAGGGCTGAGCCCTCCCCTGTGGCTAGCTTCACCCATAATGAAGGCTTGTGTCCATCTGATCTCTGGTCTTACCTTTCCTCTGGTACTGTGATTTCTTTTGTCCTGGCTGCAAGACCTTTTTGTTGCTGTCGTTAAAGACTTTTTATTTATTTATTTGACAGAGAGAGGGAGAAAGTGAGAGAGGGAACACAAACAGGGGGAGTGGGAGAAGGGAGAAGCAGGCTCCCCACTGGCGGAGTTCATTCCCAGGACCCTGGGATCATGGCCTGAGCTGAAGGCAGATTCTTAATGACTAAGCCACCCAGGCGCCCCCTGGCAGCAAGACCTTTAACGACCTTTTACATCTCTCCCTTTTTACTAATTTCACATTTCTCTGGTGTTTTGAAATTTCCTCCATCTTTCTAGAAATTTTCTGGCTTGCTTGGTCTTTATGAGATCTCATGAGTCCAGACACCTAATGGTAGTTAATTACCACAGATGCAGCACTGACCTTGGTTTAGGGAACAAGATGTACAAGCTGTGTTTGGCTGCACATTGCTGAGTTCATAATAAACAATAAATACTGAGTGGAAGTAAAATGTAAAAGGTGCTGAGTATGGAGGCACAAATCTTCAATAGTTAACTTACTAATTCAGACTCCACTGATTTAGAATATGTGATAGTCCAGACGAGGTCTGGGGTGATGGTTGTTTGGCTGTGTCTAACTCACAGCCTAAGTTCTTTCTAGCTTCAAGATCATCCATCCCTCCTCCTAATGAACATTTACTGAGTGGCCAATATATATCAGACTTTGAGCTAAAAATTAGCTTTGAAATGAGTATAGTCTCTGCTTCAAGGAGGTCAGAGAGATATTTAACGTTAGTTATGTGTAAGGAAAATAATGGAAGCAGACTATAGGCACACAAGTTACCTTACTGGTTGTAGGGAAGAGAAGAGGAAAGCTTATAATCCAAATAAAGTATAAAGAACGTCAGTCATATTTTAATAAACAAATGGCATTCATAGTTTCAAATCCAACTACATATATTGTACTATATAATTCTTATCTGTTAATGAGAAGCATTTTCTTTATTAATAAATGAGAACTTTATTAGTCAGTGCAAATGTGGCCAAATGTTTCCTAACTCTACACATATGAAGGTAGTAAAATTATTATGATTTTTTATTTAAAGATTTATCTATTTACTTTAGGGGGTGCAGGGAAGACTCTGAGCTGAGTGCAGAGCCCAAAGTGAGGCTTGATCTTATGACTTTGAGATCACAACCTGAGCTGAAACCAAAAGTCGGACACTAAACAGACTGAGCAACCCAGGCACCCCAGTAGTAAAATTATTTTTAAAAACTACCTAATTCAGAGTTTTTAAATAAATGGTAATAAATGGCATGGAGAATAAAAAGACATAGAGAAGATAATCAGATGCTAAAACATAGGGAATTCTCTTGCCTAAAAGGGTAAGGCTGGGGCACTTTGGTGGCTCAGTTGTTGGTTGGGCATCTGACTCTCTCTCTTTTTTAAAGATTTTATTTATTTTTTAATTTTTTTTAAAGATTTTATTTATTTATCAGAGAGAGAGAGGGAGAGAGAGCGAGCACAGGCAGACAGAATGGCAGGCAGAGGCAAAGGAAGAGGCAGGCTCCCTGCTGAGCAAAGAGCCTGATGTGGCACTCGATCCCAGAATGCCGGGATCATGACCTGAGCCGAAGGCAGCTGCTTAACCAACTGAGCCACCCAGGCATCCCAAGATTTTATTTATTTATTTGACACAGAGAGACAGAGGTCACAAGTAGGCACAGAGGCAGGCGAGTGGGGGGAGCAGGCGCCCTGCTGAGCAGAGAGCCTAATGTGGGGCTCGATCCCAGGATCCTGAGATCATGACCTGGGCCAAAGGCAGAGGCTTAACCCACTGAGCCACCCAGGCACCTCTAGGGCATCTGACTATTGATTTCAGTTTACGTCCTGATCTCAGGGTGGTGAGGTCAAACCCAGCATCAGGCTCTGCACTCAGTGTGGAGTCTGCTTTTCCCTCTCCCTCTGTTCCTCCCCCTGTTCACATTTTCTCTCTCTCAAATAAGTAAATAAATAAAATCTTTTTTAAAAAGTAAAGATATCACTGAAATACTTTTGTTTTCTAGAATAATAGTATTCATAGATACCCTTGCCTTTCTCAAACTAAATATAGTCTTGTTAAACAATTCAGCAATTGTACTGGTAGGTATTTACCTATCTGTGTTGTAAATTTATGAGAGCACAAAATAACTGTGTCCCATCCATATAATGGAATGCTACTGAGCAATAAAAAGAAATGAGCTATTAAGCCACAAAACATGGAGGACACTTGCATGCCTATTGCTAAATCAAAGAAGCTAGTCTGAAAAGGCTGCATACTGTGATTCCAACAATATGACATTCTGAAAGAGGCAAAAGTATAGAAACCGTAGTAAGGAGGCCAGTGGTTGCCAGGAGTTCAGGGAGGTGGTGGGGACTTTTAGAGAAGCAAAGCTGTTCTCATGATATTGTAATGGTGTTCACACAACATCATGTATGGGTCCAAATGTACAGATCCTTACAACACAAAGAGTGAATTGTAATGTACACACATTTAAAAATCCATTTGGGAGGTTAGGGGATACCAGGAAAGCATCCAAGCTCTGCTGAGAGAATCTAATTGCATTATGAGTAAATGAAACAAACTCTCGGAAGGCACCAAGGAAAAGGTGCTGACCTAAATAACTTTGGCAACGAATGGAGTCTGTGTGACCAAGGGCAAAAGGAACTGCATGCAGTCCCATATTCTAGTTGATAACAATGTTTCCTTTGGCAGGATAGGAATGCTGATATTATACATGTATATTGTGCTTGAGCAGTTAAGTAATTGATGACAGATGTGGGAGCCAGGCTTCTCACTGTTGAAATAGGAAACAACAGATCAGGGAGGAGGCTAGAATGGCCCCTATGGTAATCAATTAGAGCTGGAGACATCAGGAAGAACTCAGGTTTAGCATGATGTAAATACTGAAGATCATATAGAGAAATATTTTTATGTGTGTATATATAGGGTGTTTTAGTTTGCTGCAGCTGCTGTAGGAAATTACCATAACTGGATTGCCTAAAACAAGTGAAATCTATCCTCTCACAGTTCTGGAAGCCAAGAGTCTGAAATCAATGTGTCAGCAGGGCTGTACCCTCTCTAGAGACTTTAGGGGAGAGACCATTCCTTGCTTCTTTCAGATTCTGGTGGCTTCAGGCATTCCCTGGTTTATGACTGCATCACTCCAGTCTTTGTCTCTGTGATCACTCTGCTTCCTCCTCTTTGTCTGTCTTTCCTCTTTGTGTCTCTTTTATAAGGATACATGTGATGGCACTTGGGGTCCACCCAGATATTCCAAGATTATCTTCTCATCTCAAGATTCTTAGTCACAATTGCAAAGACAATTTTTCCAGATAATGTACATTCATAGGCTCCAGGGATTTGATGTAGGGAACTTGACAGGGGTGTGTGTGTGTGTGTGTGTGTGTGTGAGAGAGAGAGAGAATTTTTGGCTTACCACATACAGATTAACATACACATACACATTTCTTCACCCTGGCAACTTAGAAAAGAACACCCCAGTAACAACAAGTATATCCATTGCCCAGATGTTGATTTCTAATACCATTACCCAGTAGAAGAAACCAGGGTTCCTGGAGCAATGGCTGATTCTAGGATTGGGACAGGAGCTATACAAAATGAGTCTGGAACATTTTGTAGAACCGGAAAGTAAGGAGGTTTTCAGCAGCAACAACAGAACAAATTTATGGGAGCTTTTTAAAGGGACAGAGAAGTCAACTGAGAGAGCTCTCAATGGCCAAAGTTGGAAAAATTTGAGCAACAAAATAATTAAATTAGTATTGGATTATGACCCAAAGTTTAAAATAAATATATAAAAGTCCATACTAATATAATTAAGTGATTAAGTAAATCCATAAACAGAGGAGAAGAGGCAAATCTTCTATAAAGAAGATTTCCAAACACTTTATGTAGAAACTCCATTGTAAAGGAGGAAAGTATGACTCCTTGTCCCTTAAGTGTGGGCTGTGCATAGTGACTTCCCTCCAAAGCCTGGAAAGGGGTGTGTGTGGGTGGGTTGGTGGGGAGAATGACTTTACAGTGGAGAAACATTATAGATACTACTTCAGCCAGGTGATGGAAGTAAACATCAACAGTTAAAAATTATGGTGATGTGATGGAAATGACACCTCCATGGTTTTCCTCCCTCAAATCCATAATCCTAGTTACATGATAAAAATACAGGCAAATTTAAACTGAGGCAGACTCTACAGAACACTTCACTAATACTCCTCCAAATGGTAATGATCATCAAAAATGAGGGAAGTCTGAGAAACTGTCACAACCAAAAGGACTCTAAGGTGACATGACAACAGGATGTAATGTGATATTCTGGATGGGATCCTGGGACAAAACAGGAACATGCTGGAAAAAGCAAGGTAATGTGAATAAAGTGTGGACTATAGTTAATAATATTTCAATATCACTCATTAATCATAAAAATTTAGCACACTAAATTATATGCAATTATATGCAGAGGTGGGGCTGTATTTTGATACTCTGTACTATTTCTTCAAATTTTCTGTAAGTCTAGAACAATTCTTGAATCAGTCCATTAATGGAATAATATCTTCATTATTATTCCACTGTCTTCATAGTCAGTTCTTTTTCTTTCTTTCTTTTTTTTTTTTTTTCAGTGTAAGGAATAAAACTTAATAGCCAGCCCACTTGGATGTGCAGACGGTTGTGGATTCTAGAGTGAGCTGCACAGCCCACATCCTTCAGGGATCCATGTGGGCTTTGACAAAGTTCTTAGCCTCTCTCTACATCAGTGGCCTTGTGGGCAGAATAACATGTCTCAGCTACTTCATGGAAATAATAATGTTATACCTCCTCTCCTAGATTTGTGAGATTTAAATGAATTAGTATCTTGGTGGTAAGTTCCATGGGTCAAGGAATCTCGTCTTTTATGACTTATTGGTGATCAGTGTACCCTTTACCCCTGGTCTGCCTGGTACATTGGTCAGTAAACTTTATGTATAAAAATGCAGATAGAAAATATCTAAAGCCTTAGGAACTACATGGTCTCTATTACACCAACTCTGCTTTGGGAGCACAAAAGCAGACTTAGACAATATGTAAGTGAATGGGTATGGTAAGATGCCATTGAAACTTTATTTATGGATGCTGACATTTAAATTACATATATAATTTTCATGTGCCAAGAAACATACTCTTTCTTTGATTTTCTTTCCCTTAACCATTTCAAAATGTAAAACCATTCTTAGGCAGGAACTAAAGCTCACTTTGGAGCTCGTGCATCAAAGTTAGCTAGCGGGAAAGTAAAGCTCTTTTAATTGTTAAAGAAGAAAGGAAGAAAGAAAAAGAAAAAGAAATTAGCAAACTAAGAAAAACCTTAAATAGATATGAGGATAGGATTTTTTTTAGGATCTTAAATCCAGACAGTGGGTTGGAGTTAGCCACTGACCATAGTTTGCCGACCCTGGTCTAAATCTAGATAGTATTCACTAAATGCAAAAGGTATTTGATAGTAGAGTAATATTCGTATTATCGCTTATTTCCTTTATAACTATAGCTAGAAAGTGAATGCTTACAGATCCTGAGATTTGACTTTATAATTTCAATTGTATCTTTGCAATGTTCTCGTTGAAAAACACCAAAACAATACCTTCCTATCCACAGACCTCAAGTTTTACAATCACAGACCTTGGCACTCTTAACTTCCTAAAGGATTGACAACATTGGAAAAAATTAAAGTAATTTTGCATTTTCTTCACCTTCTTTCATAAATATGAGGTTTTTAGAAATAAGATATGGAGTAAAAAAAAAAAAATCAGTCTGTTCATTTACTTTATAGATCCTTTGCCAAACTATTTCAATCAGCTCTGGAGATTCTAGTTCCAAGCCTCAGAGAGAAAATAAGTACCATTATGTGGAACAATTAAGTGTTTCTGACAGCATGTTAGCTTGTTTTTCTCTAGGCGCTGTTCAGGAACATTCTGTGTTGGGGGAGCTGCTGTGCATTCCCTGACTGCTAGCACAGTATATGGAAATGTTGAAGAACCAAAGGTATGGTTTTAGAGAATCATAGGTATAACCCTAAAGCCAGAAGGCAATTTTTCCACAATAAATCTGAAGAAAAATAGAAAAGCAGAAGCTGCTTATTTCCAAACTCTAGGTTCAAAGTCTTATGCTTGGTAACGCTTCCTAGACAATATAATTTCTAGGTGAAGTAGGACTGTTTTCAAGGACAAAAATGCTGGGAGGTTGTTGAAATGGTCTCAGAAATCCGCTTGATGCCTAGCTTTTCAACTCAAGCACTGATCGTGCCTTTTGTTCTATCCTCCACAGTACCTAGCAACCGTTTTCCAAATCATATGTGCTGCGCTGTGGAAGTGGATTACAAATTCCTATTCATTTAATTTAGCTGTTGGAGTGGAACCAAGTTAGAATAGAGGAGACTGAGCCAACCATTGGAAGAAAGCATTAGTTAACCTATGGCACCTCCTTAATTCTTCAGAAAGACTCTCCTGTACTCTGGAGTGCATACTGCATGTGATGACTTGGATGTAAAAAGCACAGATTCCCTTGTCTTTTCAAATTAAAGCAGAGGAGAATGTGTGTCTTTAAAATCAGACCTCTCAAGTGAGGAGCTTTGAAGCTTTCTGGATCAAAGAAGACTTCTGTAAACTGTGATGTTCTAGATAAATGTAAGGCTTAATCAAATTACTCTAATTACCAAAAAAATAATCTATTTTATTTAAAACTACTTAACAAAGTGATTACAATTAATGGAAGGCGGCCCGTGGGTGGCTCAGTCAGTTGAGCATCTGACTCTTGGCTTCAGCTGAAGTCATGGTCTCAGGGTTGTGAGATTGATCCCCATGTTGGGCTCCAAGCTCGGCAAGGAGTCTGCTAAAGTTTCTTTCTCCCTCTGTCCCTACCCTCTTCTTTCTTTCTTTCTGTCTCTAATAAATAAACAAATCTTTAAAAATATATTTATAATGGAAGGACAAACCGTTACATTTAAAAAGTAGGTTGCCTATAAGGAGGGAGAGAGTAGAGGGGAAAGAGAGATTTCTTCAAATGTGTTTTGCTCATATATTTGATTTTGGAGCCATGTACATGTTTCACATAATCATAATATAAAATTAGATGTAAAATTAAAATATAATCAAATGAACTTAAAAATAGATCCAGTCAATGGCATAACTACAGAGAGAAACGTTAGTCTAAATGTCTCTAAAATATAGTAATTTGATTGCATATACCTAGAGGTATATAACCCAAAAGACTAAGAACTGTAAAAATAATCCTCGACTGGCACCTGGGTGACTCAGTTGGTTAAGCATCTGCCATTGGCTCAGGTCATGTTCTCAGAGTCCTGGGATCGAGCCCCCCATTGGGCTCCCTACTCAGTGGAAAGTCTGCTTCTCTTTCTCCCTGTGCTCTTCCCCACCACTCCTTCTCCCTCTCTCTCTCTCTCTCTCTCAATTAAATTAAATTAAATTAATCCTCAACTGTTTTCAGGAATCATATTGTTGGAGGTCATGGTAAACATGGGTAGAGTTTGCCGAATTCTGCTCTTGGCCCCCACCTTTCTTATGTTCTATCCTAACTCTTTCTCAGTGTCGGCTTCCCGAAAAGTCAGCCGGTGACAGAGGTAGTATTTGTTTTATTCTAAGACCTTTATATTTGTAGTTTGACATAAAACAAATGTGTAATCATGTCCAGTTTGTTTTAAATCTGAATTTTTGAGGCAGGAGAAAGACATTTCAGTAGAAGATCAAGGCTTACATTAAAAACTCTGTAGATTTGGAATTTAACTTAAGGTATTAATGTGAACCCATGATATTTAAAATACATATTTTTGTATCAGTAAGCTTTTACAGCTTAACAAACCACCCCAGAGTATAATGGCTTCAAATAACAAACATTTTTATTTCTCATGATTCTGTGGATTAGCTGGGTGGGTTTTCTGGTTTGGGATGGCTAGTTTGGGGAGGGATTGTGTAGGTTAGAATAATTCACATATCTTTGGCCTCAGCCAGGACAGGCTAGATGGTGGGTGCCTCTCTATGTGGTTTTTGATCCTCAAGGAAGCCAACTCAGGCTAGTTCCCAGCATTATGGTGAGTAAGCCCGTATTGCACACGTGCTGTTTTAAGTCCCTGCTTTTTTGCCTTCACTGTGGTCCATTAGCCAAGGCAAATCACACAGCTGTGCCCAGATTCTAAGGTTAGAGAAATAGATTCCACCTCTTGATGGGAGGAGTGTCAAATTCACAGTGCAAAGAGACATGTCATATACAGGAAGAGTAGGGGCTTGGGCCCCTTTTTACAATTTACCAAAATTTAGTATTTACCATATTAAGCACGGCAATATTTAAAAGACCTGGAAACAATTATCTACTGATAAAATGTTATTTTGAGATCATAATCTGGACATTACAGGTCCTCATTGTCACCTGGTTGGCCATTGTTTCTAGGTATTTTCAAATGAGTTGGAATGTGCACCAGAAACCTTTGGAGAAATGGCTGATTTCAGGTCTGGGGCAAGCAAAGTAAAGGATAAGGCTGGGATACTTTATAATACAAGATAATAAGAAAGCTACCAGGACTAACAGTGTGTATCAAAGGGACTTGGAATATGATAACAACCTAAGTGTCATTGACAGATGAATGAACAAAGAAGATGTGAGACATATGTAATGGAATATCATTCAGCCAGAAAAAAGAAGAAAAGTGTTCCATTTGCAAAACCATGTATGGATGTTCAGGGCATTATGCTAAGTGAAATAAGTCAGAGGGAGACAAATACCATATGATTTCACTCATGTGGGAAATCTAAACAACAACAACAAAAAACAAGCTCGTAGATGCAGAGAACAGATTGATGGTTGCCAGAGGCAGGGTTGGGGGGTGGCCAAAAAGGATGAAGGCTGTCAAATGTACAAACTTCTAGCTATAAAATAAATAAGTCATGGAGATATAGTGTGCAGTATATTTACTATAGTTAATAATATTGTATTGTATATTTGAAAGTTGCCATGAGAGTAAATCTTATAACTTACCACAAGAAAAAATATCTATAATTATGTATAGTGATGGATATTAACTAGTCTTACCTGGTGACTATTTTGCAAGATATAAAAATATCAAATCATTATGTTGTACACCTGCAAGTAATATAATGTTGTAGGTCTATTTTACCTCAATAAAAAATGCCTCATAACACACATGAGGATATACACTATTATTATGAGACACTGCACTTAGTTAAAAAAGAGGGGAAGGGCTTGGAATGAACTTACATAGACTTTCACTGGCCAAAAATGGAGACATTTGAACATTAATAAGGATAATAACTGCAAGATATTAAAATACTTCAAGTGTGTTGAAAATCCATGAGCTCACAATGACACTAAAGAAAAAAATAACATTGGTCATCTTTGGAGGATGCCAGGGAATGAACTCATTATTTTAAAAACTGGTAAAGGACAAAGAATCAAGCATTTATTTAGTCTTTCTTATATTAGCTGTACCACAAAAGTAATCCAATAATTGATGATGGAAAGTTTCTCTTTCTAAAAGTATACCAGCTAGGGGTGCCTGGATGGCTTATTTGGTTAAGTATCTGCCTTCAGTTTGGGTCATGATCCCAGGGTCCTGGGGTTGAGCCCAGCGTTAGGCTTTGTGCTCAGCGGGGAGCCTGCTTCTCCCTCTTGCTCTACCCCTTCCCCTGCTGGTGCGCGCTCTCTCTCTCGAATAAATAAATAAAATATTGAAGAAAAAAAGAAGAAGAAGAAGAAGTATACCAGCTAACAAATGAAGAATAATGACAGAAGTAGAGTATCTCCGTTTTTCAATTCCTGGTAAATTAATCAATCTAGCCAGTTATCCTCAATTGCTAACACATACATACATGCAAAGACTATTAGTCAGCATGGGCTTCCTGAGGGAAGAATATGGCACCACCTGGGAAATTATCTTACTCTCCCCACCCCCCCAATATCAAACCTGAATCTGATCAACACTCTAAATTGAAGCATCAGTGTCGAGGTCAAAGGAGTGTGTTAAATGACACCCTAGGGACAAAACCAAAAAATCTAGCCTTGTGAGAAACAACTAAAGTTTTTATCTTTAACAAAAAGTCACAAAGTATTTAAAAAAAAAGAAAAAAAGGAGAAACCTATAGATTAAGGGACCTAAGACATATCGAACAATTGCAATAAATAAACTGAATGTATCCTCTAAAAATTCATATGTTGAACCTTAACTCTCAATGTGATGGTATTTGGAGAATAGGACTTTTAGGATGTAATTAGGTCTTGGGGATAGGGCACTCATCAATGGCATTAGTGTCCTTATAAAAAACATACCAGAGAGATCCTTTCCCTTTCCTCCATGTAAGGATATAAGAAGAAGATGGCTGTCTATGATCAGGAAGTGGATTCTCAACAGACACTGAATCTGCTTTGACCATGGACTTCCCAGCCCCCAGCACTGTGAACAGTACAAGCTTTTTGTTTAGGCTACCCAGTCTATGGTATTGTGTCAGTCCAAATGAACTAAGACAGATCTTATTGGGATCCTGATTAAAAAAACAAAGCATAACAATTTTTGTGAGGCAATCAGGAACTGTGAAATCTGTGTAGTAATGATACTGTACTTACATTTCAAAGAATCTTTGTTTTTAGTGATACATACTGAAATATGTGTGTATGTTGTCTGGGATTAGCTTTAAAATAATCTGGGATGGGTAATGGTTGGGATTATAGAGGTGGAAAGATTGCCCATGAGGGTTTTAAAAATTTTATTTATTTATTTAAGCAATCTCTACACCCAATATGGGACTTGAACTCACAACCCCAAGACCAAGAGTTGCATGCAATTTTGACTGAGCCAGCCAAATACCTCTGCCCATGAGTTTTTAACTGTTGAAGCTGGTTGGTATAATGATATATTATTCTGTCTCCTTTTATAAATGCTTGAGAATTTCTGTAACAGTTATATTTTTTATACACAAAGACAACATTTATAGTAATGAGGCCAATAATTAGGTCCAACTGGAAAAAATGAAGACAAATATACCTACTACAAGGGGAAAAATATGAAAGTGAACCACAGCAGCATTGACTCTTGATTTGAAGGTTTCTGTCATATTTGACTTTCTTCCTCATATCTGTGGCCATTTTCTTTACTATTTGAAAAAAAACATCTTTTGTACTTGTGGTAGTTGTTCTCCATTTGAACAATCATGATCCATTCTCTTGCCTTTCTTTGACTTGTTCCTGGGTGCTACCTCTAGGGATTGTGTTATCCAGGCTCACTTATAGACTGATTTCTGGTTGGGTTTTGCCAGAGTTGTGTGGAGGAGATAGTGGACAGGGTATTAATTCCACCATTTCCTACCTCCTGGGGCAATGTGGTTTTGACACTGGTAGCTTCCTTCCATAGCTCCAGCTCTCCCAGGATGGTTCCTTCTCCCCAGCTCTGCTCTTCCCAAGCTCTGATGACATGATTTCCTCCCCTTGTTCTTTTAGCCCTAGCATAGTTCTGGATTCCAACTGCTGCAGGCTCTAGATGCCCCAACATCTCTTGCTGGGTCCTTGTGTGAAGGACCAATAGTCCCTTCATTAAAAAGTCTATTCATTAAAGCCTCCTCAGTTAAGACACCTAAGCCTAATTTCCTACCAGGAAATACCCTAATTTCCTCCACTTCTCTTACATTCTGTTTTCAACATTAGAATTCTCTTCCTTATTGTATTTTACCCTGCTCAAAGGTGAAGTTGATTTAAGTCAACAACCATTTATTAAGCACCTATGTGCTGGGCACTGTGCAAATATCCTGCATATACAATGGGAATGAGAAAGATAAGGTCTCTGTCCTCATGGGACACACTGTCTACTGGTAGGGGTGGGGGGTTAGTAAGGCAATATAACAAGATCCTTTGAGTTGCAAGTAATGGAAAATCTAAACCCAAAGTGATTTATGGGAAAAGGGTAATTTAAAAAATAAATCCAGTGGTGCCTAGGTGGCTCGGCAGGTTAAAGCCTCTGCCTTCAGCTCAGGTCATGATCTCAGGGTTTTGGGATCGAGCCCCACATTGGGCTCTCTGCTTGGCGGGGAGCCTGCTTCCTCCTCTCTCTCTCTGCCTGCCTCTCTGCCTACTTGTGCACTCTCTGTGTGTGTGTCAAATAAATAAATAAAATCTTTAAAAAAATTAAATCCATAAATAGAGCTTGCTTCCTATGAAGTTTTATCTAGGACCTCAATTTAAGTAACGGAACCCAAGTTCTCTTTGTCTAGGGCTTCTGGTTTTGCTTTCTGTTTGTGGGCTGCGCACTTTAACAAGCTTGCCCCTGATGCACAAAGGTGTGGAAACAGTTTGGGGAGGAGAAAGTCCCAGAATACCTCTCATTATTTCTCATTGGCTGATTGGGAACGTGATGCTGCGATTGACCTGCCTGGCCCTCCCAGACATTATTAGACCCGATGGTGTCTACACGTGGAGCCCCTGGACTGAGAATAACAAAGGAGACTTTCTCAGACTCTCCCCAAACATTAGCTGTTCATGAACAAAGATCAACAATAATGTAACTTGATCAGTAAATAAAAGATAATCTATATCGTTATGCAAGATGATGGAAGGACTACCTACTTTAGCAGAGTCTCTGTAAGGCTTAACTCACTTCTGACTTTAACTATACCTCCAGGGGTCAGTTCTCCTGTTTTTGGATGGACAGACCTCCACTTCTGATTCTGCCTCTTTCTTGGTAGTTTTGGGTACCAAGGTTTTCCACATACAGGGCAAAGTGGAAGTGTGCACCATGAGCAACCCTTAGACAAGAAAGGAGAAAAGTTGGTGGATAAAAGTCCCAGCCTCTGATCCTTCTAGGAGGACAATTCTGTATCTATGTGGTTCATTAGAGGGTTCCTGGGATGGGGGTGGGTGGAAGTCTCAGTTGCCCCTAGTCATAACCAGCCACTTTGTGGGTCCTGTGATTGGTTTTCCTTCTTTCTTGTCTCATTCCTCTCTCCCATCACTACTGCTACCAAGAATCCCTTCCAAAGTGCTTATCTTAGTCTCTGCCCTGGAGGTGTCCTCCTAAAACCCAGTTGAGCCCAGAATCCTGCAAAGGTGCTAGCTATGGAGAGGGCAAGAAGAAGACCAGGGTTTTGAAAAGGAGAATAGAGCTCTTTCATCAAATAGGAAAAATAAATTACATCAATTTCAGGTCACAGGGGAGACCTATGAAAGGTAAACAAGAAAGCGCATTTAATGAAGGTAAGACTGAATTGTGTGTACAGTTCATTAATAAACATCCTTATAATTTACATATTAATAAACATAATTTATCATGTTAATAAATGTAATGTGTATAGTTATTAAAGTTGATTAGCCTTATTCACACATCCAATGCACTGCAAATTTTTTAAAGCAGGAAGTGCTCCATCCATACTGTTATCTCTAAATTAAATTAAACTCAGCAAATTTGCATTGAGTGGAAAGTATATCCAGAGCACTTTGCCAAGTGCTGTAAAACAAATTGTATTTGCTCAAGAAGCCCTCAGAGTCTAATGGAGGCAACAGATATACATAAATGGCTTGCATAAGACTTACCAACGGAATTATAGGTTTATGGGTATAATCCTAGTACCCTGTGGCCACTTAGTAAAGGTCATATTCATTCACCTTTCCTTGAGCATATTTTTATGCCAAATTTGATGAGGCACTTCTAATGTTTATCATTATTATCCAGTTTTGAAAAACATTAATGTGGCTTCAAAGGCCAAAGTTTCTTACACCTACCTGCAAATTCTCTACCTTTGCCATGAACATCTTTCCTGCCTTTCTGAGATTTCCAAAAGAAAATAAATTTGGTCTTTTTCATCGCTTCCCATGCATAATCCCGGGAGTTTGGAATCTCTCCCTCTGGAAAATGCAAATGCTTATCTCACAGATTCACAGAATGTTAATTCTGAAAGGGATTTTTATATTTTCTAGTGTTTTTCATAGACATTGGTGTATAGACTGTACACCAAGAAAATGAATCAGGAGGTTTGTGGCTCAAAGTAGTAGACCTTGGGGTTCCAGCAGACCCATAACCAGGGGTGGGCCTCACACTTTTAACAACTTTTACTGCCCGGGCATTGACCAATCAGAGTGCACACTGGACACCAACATGACTGCTCACCCATAAAACTGTCCCCATTACGTTAATATTACTTAGCATACATGCTTGGAAATACTACCTTCTCCCAGGTTTAGTTCTGCCCCTTATTTGTTAGTTTGATTATTTTCCAGCCTTTCAATTTTTGGAAAAAAAGAACCAAGGCCCAGAGAATTGGTGTGGCTTACCCGAGGGCACATACTGAATTAGAGTTTCTCCCAATAGCTCTATTTAGAGATGATTACTCTTTACTGCTGCCAGGTCCTCTCAGGATGCTGTTAGTCCAGGCTCCCCACCTTCCTGTTCCTTTGTTTATGTCTAGTGGAGGCAATAGATAAACATAAAAATACCATTCCATTATCCTGTTCCAATTTCTTCCCTCTTGGTAACCTCCTATTCAACCTTCAAAACCCAGCTAGATTTTTCACCTCCTTTGTCTAATCTTCCTTAGCCACTCTGGACTATTAGTCACTTTCTCCTCTTTTACTCATTCCCTTGTCTTTTACCAATGATTTATTTTTTAAAAAAATCAGCTTTAGGGAGGAAGGGCAAGATGGCAGAAGAGCAGGAGACCTAAATATCATCATGTCCCCAGAGTTCAGCTACATAATTATCAAACCATTCTGAACACCTACAAACTCAACAGGAGATCGAACAGAGGAAGAGCAACAATTCTAGGAACAGAAAATCAACCCCTTTCTGGAAGGTAGGACATGCAGAGAAGTCAATCCAAAGCAATATACGGGAAGAGAGACGGGGTGGGAGGGGCCAGCTCCCCGCAAGCAGTGGGACAGCAGAGCACAAAATGGGAACTTTTAGAAGTCTGCTCCACTGAGGGATGTTGCTCCAGAGGCTAAGCAGGTGGTGGAGCCCTAGCGGGGACAGTGTGGTCTCAGGACCCATGGGGTCACAAAGGACCAGGGGTGTCTGAGTGTGGTAGAGATCCCAGGTATCAGAGTAGGGAAGCCAGCTATAGAGATGGAGCCAAGGAGTGAGCTCTCAGCTCAGGGTTAGCTTAAATTGAGGTCTGAGGTACAGTCGGGCCACTGCTCAGGGACCCCACAAGTGGCAGTTCTGCGGAGACTCACCTTCCTCCCCCAGAGGGAGCAGTGAGGGAGCATGCTGCAGGAATCCACTGGGTTTGAAGACTCCAAAGGGTGCCTTGCACCAGAGATAGAAACCATCAGTCACAGTCCAGGTGAACTTGGAGTGCAGCCAGAGACCAGGGAGACAGGAGGAATTGACTGTTTTTCTCTGAGGGTACACTGAGGAGTAGGGCCTAAGCTCTCAGCTCCTACAGGGCTGGAGATTAGGAGCCACTATTTTCATTCCTGTCCTCCAAAGCTGTATGGAAAGTGTTCAGGGAACAAAAGCTACTGAGAGTGAACCTGAGCAGATTGCTTACCTTGGCCCCTGGCAAGGGCAGTGCAATTCTGCATCAGGCAAAGACATTTAAGAATCACAGCAACAGGCCCCTCCCCCAGAAGATCCCCAAGAACATCAAGCCAAGACCAAGTTCACTGATCAATGAGAACTGCGGAACTCCAGACATAGGGGAATGCAGCACATAGGATTCATGGCTTTTCCCCCCAGGATTCTTTAGTCTTTCAAAGTCAAAATTTTTTAATTTAATTTTTTTCTTACTCTATTTTTAAAAATTTGTCCTCTTTCTTATTTTAACCTTTTTAAGCTATTTCATCAATACCTTTTTAAAAATCTTTTTTCTTATTCATTGTTATAGTCATATTCTATACCTTCATTGTATTTAATCTTATTTTTTATATACATATAAGTTTTTCTTTCCTTAAAATTTTGGGATACAGTATCTTCTAACAGATCAAAATATACCCTAAATCTAGCATATGGTTTTGTTCTAGTCTCCAGCCTGATCACATTCTCTCCTTTTTTCTTATTTTTTCAACCAACTTCTTATCAATTCCTTTTTTAGAATTTTAAAATTTTCATCTTTATATTCATATTCCATCCCTTCATCATTTTTACCCTTATTTTTGTATATATATTTTTCTTTCTTTAAAATTTTGTGAGACAGTTTCTTCTAACAGACCAAAATACATTCTAAATTAAGTCTGTGGCTTTGTTCTATTAATCAGTCTATTCATACATACACACACACATATATATACAGAAGAATAAATGAAACAAGATGGGATTGGGAGGGAGACAAACCATAAGTGACCCTTAATCTCACAAAACAGAGGGTTGCTAGGGGGAGGAGGGTTGGGAGAAGGGGGGTGGGGTTATGAACATTGGGGAGGGTATGTGCTTTGGTGAGTGCTGTGAAGTGTATAAACCTGGTGATTCACAGACCTGTACCCCTGGGGATAAAAATATATGTTTATAAAAAATAAAAATTTTTTTAAAAAAGTCACAAGGTATTAGAATGGATAAAAAAAAAAAAACTATACCTGTCAATATGCTGTCTGTAAGAAACTCATTTTAGACCCCAAAACACCTCCAGATTTAACATGAGGGTGTGGAAAACAAATTTACCATGCTAATGGACATCAAAAGAAAACAGGGATGGCAATCCTTATATCAAATAAATTAGGTTTTAAGCCAAAGACTATAATAAGAGATGAGG
Organism: Mustela lutreola; assembly: GCF_030435805.1. Classification (NCBI taxonomy): domain Eukaryota; kingdom Metazoa; phylum Chordata; class Mammalia; order Carnivora; family Mustelidae; genus Mustela; species Mustela lutreola. The sequence continues at coordinate 73,705,224 of NC_081301.1, forward strand.
AAGGACACTAAATCATACTTAAATGGTCTGTCCAAAAAGAAGATCTAACAATTAAATATCTATGCCCCAACATGGGAGCAGTCAATTATATAAAAAAATTAATAACAAAGTCAAGGAAACACATCAACAATAATAAAATAATAGTAGGGGACTTTAACACCTTCCTCACTGAAATGGACAGATCATCCAAGCAAAAGATCAACAAGGAAATAAAGACTTTAAATGACACACTGGACCAGACAGACATCACAGATAAATTTTGAGCCAAAATTTAAGCCAAGGCTATAATAAGAGATGAGAAGGGACACTATATCATACTCAAATTGTCTGTCCAACAAGAAGATCTAACAATTTTAAATATCTATGCCCCTAACATGGGAGCAGCCAACTATATAAACCAATTAATAAAAAAATCAAAGAAACACATTGACAATAATACAATAATAGTAGGGGACTTTAACACCCCCTCACTGAAATGGACAGATCATCCAAGCAAAAGACCAACAAGGAAATAAAGACTTTAAATGACACACTGGACCAGACAGACATCACAGATATATTCAGAACATTCCATCCCAAAGCAACGGACTATACATTCTTCTCGAGTGCACACGAAACATTCTCCAGAATAGATCACATCCTGGGTCATAAATCGGGTCCCAACCAGTACCAAAACATTAGGATCAATTCCCTGCATATTTTCAGACCACAATGCTTTGAAACTAGAACTCAACCACAAGAGGAAAGTTGGAAAGAATTCCAATACATGGAGGCTGAAAAACATCCTACTAAAGAATGAATGGGTCAACCAGGAAATTAAAGAAGAATTTTAAAGATTATTGGAAACAATGGAAAATGAAAACACAAATATTCAAAGTCTTTGGGACACAGCAGAGGCGGTCCTAAGAGGAAAGTATATAGCAATACAAGCCTTTCTCAAGAAACAAGAAGGGTCCCAAGCACACAACCTAACCCTACACCTAAAGCAGCTGGAGAAAGAACAACAAAGAAAGCTTAAACCCAGGAGAAGAAGAGAAATAATAAAGATCAGAGCAGAAATCAATGAAATAGAAACCAAAAGAAGAGTAGAAAAAATCAACAAAACTAGGAGCTGGTTCTTTGAAAGAATTAATAAGATTGATAAACCCCTGGCCAGACTTATCAAAAAGAAAAGAGAAAGGACCCAAATTGACAAAATCATGAATGAAAGCGGAGAGATCATAGCCAACACCAAAGGAATACAAATAATTATAAGAACATATTATGAGCAACTATATGCCAGCAAATTTGATAATCTGGAAGAAATGGATGCATTCCTAGAGACATATAAACTACCAAAACTGAACCAGGAAAAGATAGAAAACCTGAACAGACCCATAGCCAGTAAGGAGATTGAGGCGGTCATCAAGAATCTCCCAAAAGGGACGCCTGGGTGGCTCAGTTGGTTAAGCAGCTGCCTTCGGCTCAGGTCATGATCCCAGCGTCCTGGGATCGAGTCCCACATCGGGCTCCTTGCTCAGCAGGGAGCCTGCTTCTCCCTCTGCCTCTGCTGCCATTCCGTCTGCCTGTGCTCGCTCTCTCCCTCTCTCTCTCTGACAAATAAATAAAATCTTAAAAAAAAAAAAAATCTCCCAAAAAACAAGAGCCCAGGGCCAGATGGCTTCCCAGGCAAATTCTACCAAACATTTAAAGAGGAATTAATAACTATTCTCCTGAAACTGTTCCAAAAAATAGAACAAGAAGGAAAATTTCCAAACTCATTTTATGAGGCCAGCATTACCTTGATCCCCAAACCAGTAAAAGACCCCATCAAAAAGGAGAATTATAGACCAATATCCTTGATGAAAAGGGATGCAAAAATTATCACCAAAATACTAACCAATGGGATCCAACACTACATTAAAAGGATTATTCACCATGACCAAGTGGGATTAATTCCTGGGATGCAAGGTTGGTTCAACATCTGCAAATCAATCAATGTGATACAATGCATTGATAAAAGAAAGAACAAGTACCATATGACATTTTCGATAGATGCTGAAAAAGCATTTGATAACATACAGCATCTTTCTTGACAAAAACTCTTCACAGTGTAGGATAGAGGGTACATACTTCAAAATCATCAAAGCCATCTATGAAAAACCCACAGTGACTATCATTCTCAATGGGGAAAAACTGAGAGCTTTCCCCTACTTTCAGGAACACAACAGCACTGTCCACTATCACCACTACTATTCAACATAGTACTAGAAGTCCTAGCCTCAGCAATCAGACAACAAAAAGAAATTAAAGACATCCGAATTGGCAAAGAAGAAGTCAAACTCTCTCTTTGCAGATGACATGATACTTTATGTGGAAAACCCAAAAGACTCCTCTCCAAAACTGCTAGAACTCATACAGGAATTCATTAAAGTGTCAGGATATAAAATCAATGCATAGAAATCAGTTGCATTTCTCTACACCAACAACAAGACAGAAGAAAGAGAAATTAAGGAGTCAATCCCATTTACGATTGCAACCAAAACCCTAGGATACCTAGGAATAAACCTAACCAAAAAGGCAGAGTCTATACTCAGAAAAGTAAAAGTTCATGAAAGAAATTAAAAAAGACACAAGAAATGGAAAAACGTTCCTGCTCATGGATTGGAAAAATAAATATTGTGAAAATGTCTATGTTACTTAAAGCAATCCGATAAAAATACCATCAATTTTTCCCACAGAAATGGAACAAATAATCCTAAAATTTATGTGGAATCAGGAAAGACCCACAACAGCCAGAGGAATGTTGAAATAGAAAGCCAAAGTTGGTGGCATTACAATTCCAGACTTCAAGCTCTATTACAAAGCTGTTATCATCAAGAGAGTATGGTACTGGCACAAAAACAGACACATAGATGAATGGAACAGAATAGAGAGTCCAGAAATGGACCCTCAACTCTATGGCCAACTAATCTTTGACAAAGCAGGAAAGCATGTCCAATGGAAAAAAGACAGTCTCTTCAACAAATGGTGTTGGGAAAATTGGACAGCCATGTGCAAAAGAATGAAACTGGACCATTTCCTCACACCACACACACAAAAAGACTCTACATGGATGAAAGACCCCAATGTGAGACAGGAATTCATCAAAATTCTTGAGAAGAGCACAGGCAGCAACCTCTTCGACCTCAACCGTAGCAACTTTTTCTTAGAAACGTCACCAAAGACAAGGGAAGCAAGGGCAAAAATGAACTATTGGGACTTCATCAAGATCAAAAGCTTTTTCACAGCAAAGAAAATAGTCAACAAAACCAAAAAACTGACAGAATGGGAGAAGATATTTGCAAAAGACATATCAGATAAAGGGCTAGTGTCCAAAATCTATAAAGAGCTTAGCAAACTCAACATCCAAACAACAAATAATCCAATCAAGAAATGGGCAGAAGACATGAATGTACATTTCTGCAAAGAAAACATCCAAATGGAAGACAGGCACATGAAAAAGTGCCAACATCGCTCAGCATCAGGGAAATACAAATCAAAACCCCAGGGAGCTACCACCTTACACAAGTCAGAATGGCTAAAATTAACAAGTCACGAAATGACAGATACTGGCAAGGGTGTGGAGAAAGGGGAACCCTCCTGCGCTGTTGATGGGAATGCAAGCTATGCAGACACTCTGGAAAACAGTAGGGAGGTTCCTCAAAAGTTGAAAATAGAGCTACCCTATGACCCAGCAATTGCACTACTGGGTATTTACCCTAAAGATACAAACGTAGTGATCCAAAGAGGCATGTGCACCTGAATGTTTATAGCAGCAATGTCCACAATAGCCAAATATGGAAAGAATCTAGATGTCCATCAACAGTTGGATGGATAAAGAAGCTGTGAAATATACATAAACACACACACACACACACAATGGAATACTATGCAACCATCAAAAAATAAAATCTTGCCATTTGCAATGATGTAGATTGAACTAGAGGGCATTATTATGCTAAGCAAAATAAGTCAATCAGAGAAAGACAATTATCATATGATCTCTCTGATATAAGGACTTTGAGAGGCAGGGTGGGTGGTTGTGAGGGGCAGGGAGGGAAAAAATGAAACAAGATGAGATCAAGAGGGATACAAACTGTAAGAGACTCTTAATCTCAGGAAAAAAACTAAGGGTTGCTGGGGGGTCGGGAGGGAGGGATAGGGTGGCTGAGTTATCAACATTGGGGAGGGTATGTGCTATGGTGGGTGCTGTGAATTGTGTAAGCCTGATGATTCACAGACCTGTACTCCTGAAGCAAATGATATGTTATATGTTAATGAAATTTTAAAAAGTCAGCTTCAATAAGATATCATTTACACACAATGAAATGAATCCATTCTTAGTGGACAGCTCAGTAAACTTTTAAAAAATATTTTATTTTTATTTATTTGAGTGAGAGTAAGAGAGCATGGGCAGGGTGAGGGACAGAGGGAGAAGCAGACCCCCGCTGAGCAGGGAGCCTGATGAGAAGTGGCTGTGTATCCCTCATACTGATAGACCGACATTTGTTTAACTGTTCACCTGTTGATGGGTATTTTAGCTGTTTCAAGTAAATTGACTATTGTGAATAAAGCTGGTGTGCACCCCCACATTGATTCATGATATAGCACTTTCTTTATTAACTGTAATTATAGATCGGGTATAGTGGAAAGAGCACTAAAGTCAGAGCCAAACCCTAGGTTTCTGATTCTAAGATAATGTATAAAAATTGCTCAGCGCATAGTAAATGCTTAATAAATAATAGTTATTAGGGCTGTTGTTCCGTTTAGGTGTGTGACCGTGAGTAGGTTACTTAACCTATCTGGGTCTCAGTTTCTTCATATGTAAATGGAAAATTTCCAGGGTCTTGTGCGCAATGCTCTGTGAGGGGTATCCAGCCATCATGCACGGTATTGGTGGGTGATGCCTTCCCTGTGGCTAAGACTGGAGGGTGTAACTTGGGACTTGTTGGTGGGGAGACAGATCCAGCCAATTCAGGGAGAGGGGTGTGTACAAAGGATGCAGAAGACAAATTAGATTGTGCCCATGAAGTGAAGGTACTCGGTAGAGAGGCAGTGGAAACTAGGAGAGGCATGGGCATAGGGAGAAGTAACAAAGTTCATGGAAACTTACATTCAGAAACACACGGTGGGGGCGCCTGGGTGGCTCAGTCATTATGCGGTGGGGGCGCCTGGGTGGCTCAGTCATTATGTGCCTGCCTTTGACTCAGGTCATGCTCCCAGGGTCCTGAGATCAGGCCCTGCATCTGGCTCTCTGCTCAGTGGGAAGCCTGCTTCTCCCTCTCTCGCTCCCCCTGCTTGCTGCTTGTGTTCCCTCTCTCACTCTCTCTCTCTCTGTGTCAAATAAATAAATAAAATCTTAAAAAAAAAAAAAAAAAAGGAAAGAAAGAAACAAACAAACAAACACAGGATGTAGGACAGAGCTTTTTTTGTTTCAGGGAGCATGTCCAGAATGGGCTTAGATGCTGAAGCAAGTGAATTATGATGATTCTCCCAAAATAACTTTGCTTTAGAGCTAAGGATATCCAGCCAGGCTCAAGGTTGCACAGACCTTTCCCCACAGCTCTCTGCTAATTGAATTAAACCCTTCTTGGCAAGAAGGGAGTCTCCCAAAGACTGACCGGAAGGATTGATTCTGTATGTAGTATGATTCAGCTTTCTGGTTGCTTTCAGGCCGCATGCCTCGGCTGCTGTATCCTTTCATCTTCCTGTAACGGTTAGCAATACCTGATTACATGACATGCTGACGGCCTACCAGGTGTCATCTGTTGACTAATACAATTACTGCTGATTCCTAGGGAAGATGGCTCTTTCCGGGGCTGGTATGTCTTCATAGGGTCCTCAGCCCCTTGTCAGTTTCAGGGGCAATGCCAAAGGAAATTGAAGCACTTCAGTTAGAAGTGTTTTGTTTTCCAAAGCATGCATGAGCTGGAATCACAGCCAGAAAGAGAAACAGAGAAAAATCACAGAAGCAGTCTGTCTTCCATTCCCTTGCATTTTATTACTGTGAGTTTATACTCAATTTTTTTAAAAAATATTTTTTATGTATTTATTTGACAGAGAGAAAGAAAGTAGGCAGAGAGGCAGGCAGAGAGAGAAGGGGAAGCAGGCTCCCCGCCAAGCAGAGAGCCCGATGTGGGGCTCGATCCCAGGACCCTGGGATCATGACCCGAGCCGAAAGCAGAGGCCTTAACCCACTGAGCCACCCAGGCGCCCCTATACTCAATTTAAAAGCTCACTGTGACTTGTTCTGCACAGAGCCTGCACATGGCATTCTGCCAAGCTCAGCACCTACCTCCCTTTCATTCATGATAATCTCTTTGGTTGTCTATTTCCTTTCTATTAAATTAATAATTCCTTGAAAATTGTGTTTCTAACTGCTAAGGCATCTTCCTCGTAGGTTAAATATACCCTAGCTATGAGTTCCTTTGGAGAATTGTAATTGACCTGAAATTGGTGACTCCTAGCCTAGGAATTTCAGGTCCCTCCATGTACCTGCAGTTAGAGATATTTTGGAGTAGGCAGTAATGCTAAGCTTTTTTTCTTTCACATCAGCCATGAATGCTAGCTAACACTGCCTAAGAGATGAATGAAAATATTTTACAGAGTTTGTGATTCTGCTCAAGATGGTAATCTTACACGATTGTGCAAAAACCTGAAGCAGGAGCTTCTTCATCTTGGAAATCAGAACTGGTCATCCAGGTCCTTGGTGTGAAACAAAAGCAAAGGGATGGGACACAGTGAAAAGGGACTTGCTCAATTATTTGTTTGTTTAGATCCAATTCTTCCACAGTGGTGTGAACACAGCATTTATTAAAAATTGCCCATCTCCCTTCCAGAAGTAAACAACAGTATGATTCATAAGGGAGAAAAAGGTCTGTATGGTATGAAATCATCACAATTTGCCAGAAACACTGCTGTCAATAAATAGTGTGACTTTCAGAATTGGGATGCTCTCTGAACACGGACTGTAAGGATTATCACATGACAGGTAGATTTGCCCTTTACAGAAACCCTCCTGTAGAGATGGTTTGTAGGTATGGTATCATTAGAGATTCAGGAAACCACTACCTTTAGGAAAGATCTACATAGGTCACCAAGCTAAGAACATCACCAGAGAAAGCTGGGGCCTAATTAACTCTATTATAGCCCCAACGTCTGAACAAATGAAGACTCTGCAGGTTGTGCCCGGCACAACGAGCACACAAAATAGTGTTGTGCTGGAGTCAGCTGAACAGGCTTACAGGCTTGAATGTGAAATACTTGGGAATTTTGCCAGCTGATGTTAAATTCAGTTGGTAGTTTGAAATCAACCATGGTGGCAGTGTTTATATGACAGAAATTGGCAATTGCTGGAGACTAGGGCATATCATTGCGTAGGCTGGTCTTGCTTTGCCTTCAGAAAGCTAGTTTACCAGCCTACCACTGCCTAGTGCTGTCAGTCAGGTTAGACGTGTTTCCACCTCTCCGGGGTGTGTGTTATTGTGGAGCTGCAGTAGCTCATCAGACATTTCCCAGAACCCGGACTTAGCATTCCTCTAGTTCTCTTTCTCCCTGAGCAGCTTGCAGCGATTCTTGGTGTTGTTGGTTTTTTTTGTTGTTGTTGTTTTGGTACCTGTAGATGCATTGGTGCTTGATGGTGTCCTTTAAAGTCCTGGGGATTCTAAGGAACTCCCTGGGGGACATCTGGGGAAGGGAGGAGAAGAATTGCTTGAGGCTGAACAGATCTTTATCTATCTGCATCCGGAGCAGCTTCATTTTCTTTGTTTTACATGTTGGTTCCCCCACCAAACAGAAACAAACAGACAAGCAAACAAAAACAGAAACAAAACAAGCCAACCTAACCATTGCGTGAAGAAAGCAGACCACTACGAAAAAACTTTGGAAAATAGTAAGCCAGAGCTCTTTGCTCCCCCGAAAATCACATATCTTACTGTTAACAAATGATCATTCTACTGGGCATAATTCAGTTACTTGTGAGTTTAGTTAACATCAGTTAGTTTCTCACCAACTGATAAAGTAAGGACCCACGAATGGAAAATTCAAAATTTCTTAAGTAACCATGTTGAACCCCAGAGCCATTGATTAGGAATTTTCCTTCTGAGATTTTGCCTGCGGTAGTCAGCACACTGTCCCTGTCTTATAGGTAGCAACTGGGAAACTCTCTTTGCTACAAGGAAACTGGAAAATGAGTCAGTTGGGTGAGCTGGGCTGAAATCATGGGAGGTTCTAACCTTTTAAATACACCTTCTAAAATGGCTCCTCTTCTAATTACAAAAGCAACCCGAATGTCGCTTATAAATTTTTAGACAGTTAAGAAGCAAAAAGTTCAAAATGAAAATCACTTTATCCACCATCCAAAACCAGTAGCTTCTTTAGAAACACACATATACACCCACATACACATGACTTTTCTTTTAAAGAGGAGTTTTTCAACTTTGAGATCATGATGTAATGTCATTTGACTTGTTCTTATCAGTGTGATTATCTGTTATACACAGGTGCACTGGATCTCTACGTGAAAGATCTCTCTATATAAAATTCTAAAGAATAGCTAATGTAAAAGCCTCACATTTTAAAAAATCGAGTAGTAATTATGGTGGACATCACAGGCATATGGTATCATTTACAAACACGATATGGTATTCAATAAACTGTAGCCCGCCACTTGTCCCCAGAAGCAAACATTGTTATCAATTCCTTGCTTATTTTTTCTGAGATCTTCTGAGTATATGCAATCATATCTCTAAATTTAAATAGTTAACATAAAAGATTTCTGGCTTGTATGTGAGAGTAGAACTCCAGCATTTGTAAATCTCTTAGAATCTTTTTAAAAAGTTTTTTTGTGAGTGCCTGGGTGGCTCAGTTGATTAAACATTTTCCTTCAGCTGAGGTCATAATCCAGGTCCTGGGATGGAGCCCCGCATCAGCTCCCTGATCCACAGGAACCCTGCTTCTCTTTCTCCCACTCCCCCTGCTTGTATTCTCTCTCTCACTGTGTCTCTCTCTATCAAATAAATAAATAAAATCTTTAAAAAAAAAGAAATCTGACATAGGTCTTATTAGGTGAAAATTAAGATTTTTGACAGGGCTGCCTTCCTTTCTGGAGGTTCTGGGGAGAATCCCTTTTGTTACCTTTTTCAGTTTCTTGAGACCACCCAGATTTTCCAGCTCACGACCTCTTCTCCTTTTTCAAAGCCAGCAATGTTGCTTCTTTCTGAGCCATCCTCTGCAACCACATCTTCCCCTGACCACAGCCAGGAAAGGCTTTCTGATTTTAAGGTCTCATGTGATTATACTGGGCCCAGAGAATTTGGAATAATCCTGATGATCCAGAATAATCTTCCTATCTCAAGGCCCTTAATTTAATCAAATCTGCAAAGTCTGGGAATTAGAATGTGGATATCTTTCGTGGTTCATTATTCTGCACACTCTAGAGATCAAGAGAAATGAATTCTCAGAAGAAAGAAGCATTCCTTCTCTGTTATCCTGTGTTGTGAGGGATTCTCAAGGAAATCCCAGAATGGGGCCTGAGATGTCTGACCCTACCTAAATTGCAATTTTTCATTTCTTATAGAAACAATAATCAGCATATTTTGACCATTGTTCTTAAAAGCAAGGCAGGCCAAAGTCACTGAGTATTTTTCTGTAAGATGTTTCCATGCCTCACTGAGAAACATCTGGTAATCTTTTGGTTGAAATCCTTCTTATTTATGAATCCTGTTTCCTTATGTTTTTGACATGTGTTTCTTTATAAATAATCAAGTTATAAGCTTCTCACTCTGACTATCAAACCATTCAAAGGGAAGTTATAAATTACTTTGACCAGTGTCCCAGAATTAAAGCCTGCTCAGACTACGGAGACTCCACAGTAAGGCCATGAGAAACTTCAATTTCTCAGAGAGGAATTACAGGTCTAGAATCTTTTGGGAAATTGAGGGTTCCCATGATAGAAGGAAGACTGAAAGCATTACAAATAGTACCTTGATATTTTGGGGACATTGTGTATATGACTAGTTGTCTGAGGAAGAAAATAGATCAAGGCTGGTTTACAGCTAGGTCTGTAGAATGTGCTAGCACTGCCGAGAGTGGATGGCTAGAGCATTACAGCTCAACTTAGCAGTCATGCCGAAGGACAAGGTTGAGGAAAAATACTTTCAGTGGGCAGGATTTCGAGTAATAGATTTGGTTTTCCATGTCTGGAGGGAGACAGCCAGCAGAGTGGGTCTACACTGCTTCTTGGGCAGTTGTCAATTGTTGGACTAGTGGGTCAGGGACTTGGAAGAAACAGGATTGAAAGATTGATGACAAGGAAGGGTACAAACTGGGAGGATTCATGAGCTCCACAGGAGTCCACGGAAGGGCAGCCACAGCCCAGAAGGCTCTTCATTATCAGATGGACAAAATGATGCTCTCTGAGATGTCAGACAGTTTCTCTAGCCACCCCAGTGTTGGCTCAGCAGATCCTGGAACAAAGTGACTGTGGGGAGGGAGGGATGGATGCTCAACAACACGGACTTATACTTCCTGAGGGTGACTTGGCTAAAGTTACTGTTGCATGCCTGGCTTGCCACAGCAGAGACCAACATTTTGTCCCCTTGGGTGCCTTCTCCAACACATGGCTTCGATAGCACCCAGCTGGTCACCTTCACCACCAGCAGATGACTACCAGCACCCAATGGCCAGTAGCTGGCACCCTTCCAGACAGTCTCACAGCAGAGTGTCTCCAGTGAGACACCTCGCATGAACAAGTTTTCCCAGCACCCTAGATAGTGGATTTCCAGCCATCTCTGTTAACAGACCAAAGTGACTTCTCTGTCATCCATTTAGCCACTGCTGGACTCTTCCCAAGATCTGGATCTCCAACATGGAGACTGATACAAATAGAGAATAAAGAGGCCCTTTCATTCCTTTGATTGATTATTGTCCTGAAATTTCCATCTCAACATGATGCGTCAAAGGATGCAAAGTGATGAATCAGGAATTAAAGCCAGGTCTAGCCCTGGGAGGATGAAGGAATCCCCCAAATTTCACATATTCTAAATAGGAAATAGTGTTTCTTCAAGAAATTGTGAAAATGTATGTCTTATGTTTAAACCTGAGGCTAAATATATCAAGATATTCTGGATGAATTTTCTTTATAATTAGAAAAAAATCCAAATCCTCTATATTCCCATCAACTCCTGTTTTAAATGGTGTTTGTCCACAAGTTTCATTGTGACAGAAGAGATTACTGTGTGAATAAGACTTTCCAATGCTCACATTTGGTTTCAGGCTAATGCAATCTATTGTGTTCTGGGCCTGCTTTAAAGCTTGAAAAACAATAATTAATATTTGTAAGTGCCTTATGATTTATCGCCTGCTTTGACATATACTCTTACCTTTTAATCTACACACAAAGTTAGTCACGACGACAGTTAAATTATGTAACATTTTAGTTTTTTTTTGTTAAAATATTATAATTCATTGTAGAAAATGTGATAAATACTGAGAAATAAAAAGAATTTGAAATGATTTGTAATCCCACTAGTAAGTGATAATTGTTGTTAGAACTTCAATGTATATACTTCCAGTCTTCTTATTATGTATATAGACATGTTTTTACAAAAATGAATTCACATTGCATGTAATTTGTTAGCTTACATAACAATATATCATGAATATGTTATGTCCCTGAGTGTATTCCTTTTAAGCCATGTTCCTAATCCTTTTGAATTAGGAAGTCTTTAATAACCTAATGAAAGCTACTTTCCCTAAGGCCCAGACAAGCAGCTATGCAAATAATCAATTAAAATGTATCAGTAAATGAATAGAGGAGGATCTAGAATTCGAGCAATTTGAAACCTACATAATTTTGGAGACTCTCTTTTATTTTCTTGTTTTCAATTTTATCTTATTTTTTGTTACATTTCATGCTTTAAAAATGTTTAAACAGTGCAAAATATATAAGGCAGCAGCTCCTACTTCAACCTGTCCGTAAGTAATTCTAGTAAATGGAATTGTCTCTTTCTTAGAAAACAGAATCCCATTTTTCTTTTAACTTTGTTTATGAAACTGGAAACGCATAGTATATTCTATAGTATTGATTTTTTAACAATACCAATGGGCTCATATAATCCATTCAGTTCATCAATTTGCTTTTCTCACTTAATGATATATTAAGCATTGAAAATTTTCTTTTTTTTTTTTTAAGATATTATTTATTTATTTGTCAAACAGAGATCACAAGTAGGCAGAGAGGCAGGCAGAGAGATGGGGAAACAGGCTCTCCACTGAGCAGAGAGCCTGATGTGGGGCTCGATCCCAGCATGGGGATTATGACCTGAGCTGAAGGCAGAGGCTTTTTTTTTTTTTTTTAAAGATTTATTTATTTATTTGACAGAGAGAGATCACAAGTAAGCAGAGAGGCAGGCAGAGAGAGAGAGAGGAGGAAGCAGGCTCCCCGCCGAGCAGAGAGCCCGATGTGGGACTCGATCCCAGGACTCTGAGATCATGACCTGAGCCGAAGGCAGCGGCTTAACCCACTGAGCCACCCAGGCGCCCCTGAAGGCAGAGGCTTTAACGCACTAAGCCACCCAGGTGCCCCAAAAAGTTTCTTAAATGTGAAAAAGTGAACTTAGTTTTGACCCCATTTCTAAGTTTCAGTCTCATTAACGGTTAGTGTTGGGGGAAGATTATTGAGAGGACATGACCCCTGTGAGCTGGACCCCTGATATCACAGCCTCCTTACCTTCTTGCTTGTCTTTGGAATGTGCATTCTCTACTCCCAGAGGCTATCCCAAGGACATAGCCTTAAGACACTTGATGTTGAGACTGTCTGGATGGTATCTGCGACTGAACCCAGTTAAGGCCTCTGCAGAAACTTTTAAGAATTCTTGGGTGGCTGCAGAGAACTCATCTCGTGGCTGCACAAGACAAGCCTCTATGTAAATTCTCTTGCTTATTAAGCCTATCATCTACCAATCTGGAGTGGATTGTCTCTTTCCTTGGTGTCTTGATGACCTCCACCTTGTGTGTGGGGTGAATAAGGGGGCTGGCTTCAGTTTGCCTCAGGGAAGCTCTGGACAGCTGATATGAACAATTTCCTTAATGTTTTCAAATCAGTTAATTATTAATGAAGAAATCTTTTGGAAATGCTGAGCAATTTTATTAAATAGGGAATAAAAGTACTTCTAGTCTTTATGATTTTTGTTTAAAAAGTTTATTTTATTTTGCTAATTAAAAGCAAAACAAAGAGATTAAGGAGTACACTTGTGATGAGTGCCAGGTGTTGTATGGAAGTGTTGAATCAGTATATTATATACCTGAAACTAAGATGACATTGTATATTAGCTATACTGGAATTTAAATAAAAACTTAAAACAGTGTCTAAATTGTAAGATTGAGAAACTGACCCAAAAAATGATGGAAAATTTTCTTTTTCCTCACACTGTGGGAAGTGCTCTAAAAGGAAAACCACAAAACTATATATAAATGTGAATGTTTTTGGTAGAAGTAGTAATCACACTATGTTGCTGGAGACAGAGATTCTGGTCCTTTTTATTTTCTATTTACAAATTTTAAAGGTTATTTTTATTTGTTCATTTTTAAACTTTTAGTATAGTTGACACGCAATGTCAATTAGTTTGACATACAACTTAGTGATTTTTTTTTCAAGATTTTATTTATTTATCAGAGAGAGAGGGAGCACAGGCAGACAGAATTGCAGGCAGAGGCAGAGGGAGAAGTAGGCTCCCTGCTGAGCAAGGAGCCCAACGTGGGACTCCATCCCAGGACGCTGGGATCATGACCTGAGCCGAAGGCAGCTGCTTAACCAACTGAGCCACCCAGGCGTCCCACAACTTAGTGATTTGACAAGTGTGTATGTTATTCTGTGTTAACCCTAGGGGAGCTACCATCTGTCCCCTTACATCACTACTACAACATCCTTGACTGTATTCCTTATTCTGTGCCTTTCATTCCCATGGCTTATTCATTCCATAACTGGAAGCCTGTATCACCTTCTCCCCTTCACCCATTTTGCCCATTCCTCCTCACCCCTCCCTTCTGGTAACCATTAATTTGTTCTCTGTATTTATAGTTTTAATTCTTCTTTTTGTTTGTTAATTCATTTTTTAAAAAATTTCCACTTATGAGTGGGATAATATGGTGTTTGTCTTTCTCAGTCTGGCTTATTTCACTTAGCATAATACTCTCTAAGTGCATGCACAGTGGCTCAAATGACAACCTCTCATCCTTTTTTAATGGCTAAGTAATATTCCTCTGTGTGTGTGTGTGTGTGAGCACACGCACATGATATTTTCCTTATCCACTTGTGTGTTGGTGGACACTAAGTTGGTTCCATAACCTGGCTATTGTAAATAATACTGTAAAGTACAGAAGGGTATATATATCTTCTTGAATTAGTGTTTGTGTTTTCTTTGGGTCAATACCTGATAGTGGAATTTTTGGTAATGGTATTTCTATTTTTAAGTTTTGAGTAAACTCTGTACTGTTTTCCACAGTGACTGTACTAGCTTACATTCCTACCAACAGTGCATGAGGGTTCTTTTTTCTCCAAATTCTTGCCAACACTTGTTATTTCTTATCATTTTGATTTTAGCCATTCTAACTGATGTAAGGTGATATCTCATTGTTGTTTTGATTTGTGTATCCCTAAAGATCAGTGATGTAGAACATCTTTTCATGTGTGTGTTGGCCATCTGTCTGCATTCTTTGGAAAGGTGTGTATTTAGGTATTCTGTCCATTTTTTAATGGACTAAGTTTTTTGTGTTTTTTTTTTTTTTAATGTTGAGCTGTATAGTTCTTTTTTTCCCTAAGATTTTTAATTATTTATTTGAGAGAGAGAGAGCAAGCACAAGAGTGGGAAAGAGAGTGAGAGAGAACCTGAAGCAGGCTCTCCACTGAACACAGGCTGTGTCCTACCACAGTGAGATTGCAACCTGACCTGAAAGCAAAAGGCAGGTCTTCAACTGACTAAATCCCCCAGGGGCCCAAGCTGTATAGATCTTTATATATTTTGGATATCAACCTCTTATCAAATGTATCATTTGCAAATATCTTATCTCGTTCAGATTATCTTTTAGTTTTGTTAGTGGTTTCTTTTGCTGTGCAGAAGGTTTTTATTTTCATGTAGTTCCAGTAGTTTATTTTTGCTTTTATTATCCTTGCCTTAGGAGAGATATTTAGAAAAATGTGGCTGTGGCTGATATCAGAGAAATTACTACCTGCGTTCTTTTCTAGGAATTTCGTGGTTTCAGGTTTTACATTTAGGTCTTTAATCCATTTTTGAGTTTACTTTTGTGTATGGTGTTAGAAAGTGGTCCAATTTACCCAGCACCATTTACTGAAAAGACTGTCTTTTCCTCATAGTATATATATTCTTGCCTTCTTTGTTGTAGATTAACTGAGTATAATTGTGAGTTTATTTCTCTGGTCTCTATCCTGTTCCACTGATCTATGTGTCTACTTTTGTGCCTGTACCATATTGCTTTGATTGCTACAGCTTTCTTATATCTTGAAATCTGGTATTGTGATATCTCCAGCTTTGTTCTTCTTTCCCAGGATTGCTTTGGTTATTAAGGTCTTTTTGGGTTCCATATAAATTTTACTATTACTTGTTCTAGTTTTTGCAAAAAATGCTATTG
Organism: Mustela lutreola; assembly: GCF_030435805.1. Taxonomy (NCBI): domain Eukaryota; kingdom Metazoa; phylum Chordata; class Mammalia; order Carnivora; family Mustelidae; genus Mustela; species Mustela lutreola. The sequence continues at coordinate 73,720,893 of NC_081301.1, forward strand.
GTATTTTGATAGGGATTGCATTGAATCTCTGCATTGCTCTGGGTAATATGGGAATTTTGACAATAGTAATTCTTCAAGTCCATAAGCATGGAATATCTTTCCATTTGTTTGTGTCATCTTCAATTTCTTTGATCAGCATTTTATTGTTTTCAGGGTATAGGTCTTGCAGCTCTTTGTTTAAGTTTATTCTTAGGTATTTTAACTTTTTAGGTGCAATTGTAAATGGTCTTGTTTTTTACATTTCTTTTTCTAAGACTTTGTTGTTAATGCGTAGAAACACAGGGAGGGGCGTTTGAGTGACTCAGTTGGTTAAGCATGTGCCTTCAGCCCAGGCCATGATCTTGGGGTCCTGGGATCCAGCCCCATGTTGGGCTCTATACTCATTGGGGAGTCTGCTTCTCCTTCTCCATCTGCCCCTCCACCCTGCTTGTGCTGTTTCTCTCTCAAATAAATAAGTAAAATCTAACAAAAAAAAAAAAAAAGAAAGAAAGAAAGACTATGTATTAACTACTTTACTAAATTCATTTATTACTTCCAGTAGTTTATTTATTTATTTTCGGTGGAATCTTTTGAATTTTCTGTGTATAGTATTATGTTGTCTGCAAATAGTGACAGTTTAACTTCTTTACCAATGTGGATGTCTCATTTCTTTTTCTTGTCTGATTGCTATGTCTAGGACTTCTAGTACTATGTTGAATAAAAGTGGTGACAGTGGACATCTTTCTCTTATTCCTGACCTTAGAGGGAAAGCTCTTAGTTTTTTGCCGTTGAGGATGGTATTAGCTTTGGGTTTTTCATAGCTGGCCTTTATTATGTTGGGGTATAGTCCTTGTCAAATGCTTTTTTATGTCTATTAAGATGATCAAGTGATTTTTTATCCTTTGTTTTATTGATGTGGTGTATGATGTTAACTGATTTTGTTAACTGATGTTAACTGATGTTGAATAGTTGTAACAGACTTAGAACTTCAGAGGCCTGGGTATGTTTCAGAAACTTCATGATCAAGATTGTGCTCTTAATATTTGTGGTTCAAGATGGAAATGGCTGTAGACCTTTGAGAGGGTCCATGGCTGTTCTAAACCTTAGGGCTTATATAGTTTTGTCAAATATTTGTTGCAATTTGGATGTTACTTTTTTTTTTTTTTTTTTTTTTTTGAGAGGGATAGCAGTGGGGAGAAGGGCATAAGGAAAGGGGGAGAGAGAGAGACTCTTAAGCAGGCACCATGCCCAGCACAGAATCTGACGCAGGGCTCCCCCTCATAACCCAGACAGAGATCAGGACCTGAACCAAAATCAAGAGTTGGATGGAGGCAGGGAAACAAGCAAAAGAGGAGAAAGAGATAGCTGGGCTCCACTGTTCATTTTTCTTTGTCTGACTAGTCCAGAGTTAAAAAAGCAAACATTTATTGAATTCCTATAAGGCAGTGGCTAGACTGACTTGAGGAATTGGGAGTTAAATGAATATCAGTAGATGATCAGACTCTGATCTAAATCAAACAATCATTTATATTTAGTTTTATACATTGTAACAAGGTGTGTTGAGGAAACCATATAAAATAGTGGAAAAAGGTGACAGACAGGGAGTGGCTCTGCTTCTTCCTTAGTTGTGCGGATTAATCTACCAGGCCTGTGTCCTGGCCATCAAACCACACTAACAATGCTTTGCTTAAGTGGAATTCAAATTCTATGTACACATACATTCACATTTATGTCTGTATCTTTATATATTGCAGGTTGATTCATTAAGGAAGATACTCTTTAAATAAAGTCTTATGTATATTACATGTACTTGATTTCTGTAAAATGTTAAATATTCTTAGGTAATTAGGTGTTGTCAGATATGCTTTTCAGATAGGTGATCTGGGGTGGCTCTTGTTTAAAGTTACTTAAAATACTGTTATCTACTTTTTGGTACTCACAGCCATGGAAATTATGGCATTTATAAAATGGCAGTCCCTTTCCCTTGTTTATCCTAGTCAAGCTATCTCTCAAGGGCATACTGTGAGAAGCATGTGTGGTGCACCTCAGATTACCTTGTGAACTGCCTTCACATCTGTTTAATTTCGTTTAAACATGATGATAAGAAAACACAACAAAAATATCACAGCTCTCAATTTATTTCTCTATCTGGCTGTAATAATTTTACATTCTGTAGCAGCTAGTATAAACAGCAGCAGACATGATCTATGATCTTGGAAAAAAGTAAATGTTGAGTATTTATTAAGAATCTATTATAGTGTCTTTATGTGCAGTCAAAACAGAAGGGGGTGTATCAGTATTCAATCTTTCTGACACATTACTCAGGCTCTTATTAAAAAAACACTCTGCGTTCAGGGGCTAATTTAACATTACCATTTTCGTGACTCTATGCAGGCACATTACGACAAAGCAAAAAATAAATCAGCATGCTATTTTTTTTTTTTTTTTTTTTCTCCGCAGCTCCAGGCTTGTAATTTATTGAGGTTTGGCAATAAGGTGTAATTTCCTTGGGTTCTGAGAGCACAGCTGTGGTAACTGCAGGTCTTCCAGCTGCTTCTTATGGACTCTGCTTGAGGTCAGGAAAAGGCTGAGCTTTACCACGGTCCCCAGGGGCTGATTCCACGTGGAGGAATTAAGAACCGCTCCTCCAGTGCAGCTATCAGCCTCCGAAGAGGGGGGTGATTGATGGTGGTGGGGATGGGAGCCGGCTTAGTTCCGGGAAAAGGCGGGACCGTAGAGGAAGATGAATTGCAGAAAGTGGGAAGCCGCCCGCGAACCGAATTGGTTCGTTTGGACGCCGGCAGAAGGCTCAGGGCCCCCGGCGCATGCAATCCCCTTCCTCCGACCCCGGCCGCGCCTTCCCCGCCCTACAGCGCCAAACGCCGGCGCGCGCGCCCTGCCCGCTTCCTGCGCACGCTCCCTCTTTGCCCACGCGCGCTCCCTGAGCCCCATCCTTGCTCAGGCCCGCGCATGCCCCTCCCTCCCACCAGCGCGTGCCCACACGGCCCGCGCGCACGCGCACTCTGCCCTCCCTTTGCCCGGCGCGCGCTAGCTCGCTGGCCCCGGGCGTGCGGTGGGCGGGGCGCCGCGCTGACGTTGCTCGGGATGCGGGCAGGTTCCGCCGCCGCCGCCGCCTCAGCCTCAGCCTCCGCCTCCGCTGCCTCAGCCTCGCCTGCCATCGGGGTTTGTATGAAAACACCGGGCGGCGGGCGGCGAGGAGTCCGCCGTTCTTCCAGAGAGCAGCCGCTGGCGCTGCCGACGCCGAGCCGGGTGCTGCGGCTCTGCTCAGTCCTTGCCAGCGCCCCGTCCTGAGCCGGTGAGCGCCCCGCCACCGTCCGTGCGTCCGGGCCGGCCCCCTCTCGGCTGCGGCTTTCCCGCCCGCTGCCCTCCGCTCTCTCCCGGCCGCGGCAGAAGCGGGAAGGAGCGACCCCGGGCCCGCTGCGTTCTGGGACCCCGCCGCCCCTCACCTGACAGGTTGTGTAACGCGTGTCTCTCGGGGCGAGTGGACCCGAGCTGGAGGGAAGCCCTTGATGGCTAGGGGCTTTGGCTGGTTTTTGGAAAACGCCCCACCCCGCCCCCACCTGCGGGCACTCGGTGGCCCCCGCCTCAATCCCAGGCGGAGGGTCGCCGACGCAGTTTTCGGGCAGAGGCAGCCCCGGTGCCCTGCCCTTTCTCTGGGGCTGGGAGCGGCGGTCGCCGCGTTGCAGCGCGGAGCAGAGCCGAGGGGCGGCGGGCCGGGGGCGGGCGCGCGCCCTGCCTCCCCACCCACCCTGGCACCCACCGTCTAGGTGCGCCTTGCTTTGCAGTGGGGTTGGTGTTGTGTGATTTCGGCGGTGGCTAGGTTTGCTTCCTTTCACGGGGTGGTTTGGCCTGAAGTGTGTTCTCTGTTTACAACTTGTCGCCTTTTGGGTTTGGTTTGAACCTGAATCAGATCGCCCTAGATGACAGTGCAGAGTTTCCTTACAGCCTGCCTTCCTGAGTTGCGGGCTCTTCATTGCAAGTATTCAAGGACTTCTGCAACCCCCGCGCAAAGGCTTGTCTCTACTGTTGTTTTCCGCTTGTGCCGGTTAAGCCTCTTATTAGTACTAGTGCTAGTATTAGTACTAGTGCAGTTTTGAATCGGTTGGTTTCCTGGGCATTTACCCATTTTACAGTGGAGTTTTTATACACCTTAGCATAATCGATATGAGTGTTGATAATTTCAAGGCCATTTCTTGTTTTAACATGGCTTGCTCAATTCAGAGCTTGAAGGTCCAGCGCTGCTGATGACCTAATGTGTTGTAACACTTACCGGATATTTTTTTTTTTTTTTTTTTTGGCAATGTTAATTCCTTGTGGGTGTTTTGTTTTTCTTTAGGTGTTGAAAATTGTGGCAGTGTTTAATTATAATGCATGACAGTTTGCAGTGAGAAAGGACATGAACAGTCTTCTTGATCACTCATTTTCACTTTTATGTCCATGTTGTAATCTTTATGTAAATCGAGTTCTATCACTTTCTTTAGTAACCTCTGAATTCTTCTTATAAATTGTCTTTTTTCCTGAGAAAACTAGAAAGTTATTTTTGTAATAGTGTAGTGGAATGTTTTCAGTTCAGTAAGCTGAAAAGTAGTAGTTTATTTAAGGCACTTTAAATAGTACCTATTTCAAAACATGTGCCAAATACTAATCAAAACCCAACAAAACCCCGGGAGATGTGTAAGTATTTACTATAATTGCTGTCATTAGTCCTGTAATTGCTGTGAGATAGCCATGTCTTATCTACTGCTTATTTTCTCATTGTGATATGATTTCTTTAGTTTCCCATTCCACCTGGCTTGAGTTAGGTTCTGCAGTGAAGCTATAGATTCATTTTTAATGACCTCAAAACTCTGCCTTAATTGCTTCTACACTTAGCACTGCAGTCTTACCCTGAACTTTGAAATGAAGGGGATGGACTTGGAGTTCCTCTGCAGAATATTTAAGTGTTTTAATGTAATTTAAGCTTTTGTAGAAGCAATTTTTATGAAGCTTTCCCCGTTGACTTGCATTGAAGCATTATTCTCTTTGAAACAGATTAGCTAGACTATTATATAATAATGTTTTTTTTTTTTTTTTTATCTCCAACAGCAGAGGGAAAAGAGATCGAAGACTTTTGAAATTATCTAATTTGTATTAGGTTCTACATTTTGGAGTTTTCACTAAATCTCCACAGTGTTCATCTTCCAAAATGTACTCTTGCTTAAGGTCCTTCGGTACCTGGAAGTTGAACAGTCTATCAGTAGTTATGGATGAAACTGTCAGAGAGCTCTCTGCAAGTTGGGAGCCTTCCTTAGGTGGTGGCTCTTGATGTGAATGACAGAAGTTGTTTAGAGTGAACGCGGAATTTTAAATTTTTATCTTTTGTTCTTGGTTACTGTGCCTTTGTACTGTAGTGTAGAGCCTAGGAAGTTGGGCTTCATAGCCACCCTGGCTGGGTTTGAAGCCTGGCTTTGCTTGAGGCAAGTTATTTATCCTCTTGTGCTTCAGTCTTCTCAGTTCCAAAAAGGGAGTAATAATGGTTATGCCCTGAAGATCTTGAATATTAAATGCACATAAAGTGCTTAGCGCACAGTGCCTGGCATGTAGTAATCTTTCAGTAAATATTACTACTATTGCTTTTCCTCACTCTTCCAAGGGGTCTAGTAAGCTGAAGAAGGACTTAAGGTTGATGGAGCATTATTACTGTAGAATAATTCCATGGTGACCCATTGGCTCCTTTGGGGCTAAATAAGAACTTAGTCTCACTATCTTGCCTTGGAAGCATGTAATTTAGTTTTAAATAGAACAGCTAGACTCTGAGCTGCATGCCCTGCGATGCTGCTGGAGAGGTGCTGAAGTATCCCTGTTTGTCCCTTCTGACGGAACCTTGGATTGTCTCCCTCTTGGTGGTCATGACTGCTATTTTAATCACCTGTTTTTGACTTTGTGATGGTGTGTTTCTGTGACTGTGTGTTTTCTGTGACTGTGATGTGCTGCTATCAAAAATGTTATCTAACTATTAATAGGTATATATGAGTTTATCTGATCAAGATATTGCATGATGTTTCCAGGACATACAAAATCACTTTTATCTGTGCATTCTTTTATTTTCTTCTTTATTGGTGTTAGAGAGTGAGGTTGGTTTTGATTTGACATTGTATTCCTTTTCAGCTTTCATGTAATTTTTCTAGGAAGGTTTTTTTTTTTTAAATTAATGATTTTATGTACTTAACTATTCTTTGTTTGCAAGGATCTGATATTAATACTCAGTTCTTTAAATCAGTTGTTTTCAAACTTTTGATTTCAGACCCTTTTCCATTCTTAAGAGTTACTGAGCAACCCAAAGAGCTTTTGTGGATTATGCCTGTAGTTATTGTCTTATAATTAAAAAGATATGTATAACTTTTATTAATTTACTTATATATGACAGTAATTTGTTAATGTAAACATTTTTATTGAAAATAAGTATTTTCAAAATAGATAAGGCAGTGAGAAGAGCAGTTTTGTTTTACTTTTTTCTCTAATGTCTAGTTTAATAGGAACATCTGGATTCTTCTGTCTACTCCTGCATTTAGTCTTTTGCAGTGTTTTTTGGTTTGAAGTATATAGAAAGACAAATCCTACCTTACATAGCTAATGGCTGTAAAAGAGAGGGAGGCATTTTAATAGCCTTTTCAGATAATAATGGATTTTCTTGTTTGGTACAACATCACAGCTCAACATGTATTGGTTTTTTAGTTATTTGCAGTGTGGAATCTGAGATCATGTCAATGGACTTTTTTCATAGTGTTTCATTAAAATCGACTGGTCTGAACTTTGAATGGATCTTACATAACTATGCCTGAATTTGTAGCATTATGCTGTGGTCCTTTTTAAGTATTGGCTCAGTTATGCAGATCTTCCAAATGTTGACACATTTCCTATGTTATTAAAAAATCACATTTGTTAATATTACCACTTATCAGAAACAAATTATTGGGAAGCTGTCCACGTCATGATATGACTGATGGTGGATACGAGTTTTCCAGAAATTTGATTTTTGCTTGAAAGTGCAGATTTTATCATTGGCAAGAAATATGACTGCCAGTTGTTTCCTAGAAGTGACAAGCAGATTTTGTTAATCTCTGAGAGAACCTCTGCCAAAATACGTAAGTGTGAATAATCGTAGTCATTCTTTCAAGTAAAAATGGTGTTTCATGAAAAAAAGAGACTAGTGTCAGCCCTTAGTTCAGTCACGCAAGTACTTTACCTTGAGACAGCCATCAACTATTGTAATTCAGTATGTGGACAGAAATGCTTCATGTGTACTTAACATTTTGTCACATAGAATATTTAAAAAGATGTAAAGGTATATATTCAAGGGCTGAGAATATAAAATTAATCTTTACTGTTTTTTTTTTGGAAATATTTTATTTATTTGAGAGAGAGCAAGAGAGAGAGAGAGAGTGAGCATGCACTCACAAGCAGGGGGAGGGACAGAGAGAGAGAGAGAGAGAGAGAGAGAAGCAGACACTCCAACTAGTAGGGAGCCCAACATCAGGCTGGATTCCAGGATCCTGGGATCATGATCTGAGCTGAAGGGTTGCTTAACCAACTGAGCCACTCAGGTGCCCCTTGAAGGACATTCTTAAGTGAAAAGGCTTTTTTTTTTTTTTTTTTTAAATAGCAACTGTTACTTGATGTTGAAAAATATAATGACTAATAGTGCAGTTTGTTGCCAGTACCATAAGTTGTTCCAAGATGCCAGAAATGTTATACATCATTGCTTTTGTACCATTAGTATAAATGTATACAGTTAAAAAGTTTAATGATATTTTAGTGTTACTATGAAAATAGTATTGATGTTGTGGACCCCCTGAAAAGGTATCAGGTGCCGAGGGGACTATGGACCACATTTTGAGGACTTCTGGTATAAATCAGTTGATTCTTACCAAACCTTGATAAGGAAGGGAAGTGGTGGTGACAATCACTAGTCTGTTTTTGCTTCAGACTTTTGGTCCCCAGTAAAGGCTGTATTCATTTTTTTTTTTTACAGGCCCAATAGAGGTTATTCACAGGAAGTTTAGGGTTCTTGAGATTTCTTTTGGTCAGGTGCTGATACGGGGGAACTATAGTATTAGTATTATATACTAGTATAGTAGAACTACAGTACTAGTAGTCGAAATTAGATTATCTAAAAACAAAAAGATTTGGGATTTATGATCCACACATATGTTCAAATCTAATATGGGGGGGTTGCATATTAGACAAATAGTGAAGGCACAGTGTGAAAATCTCAACTGATACTGAGCTCTTAAGCTAAAATAAGTATTTTAGCTTCCCTTCTTAATCTCTGTTCATTTCTTACCTAATTCATGCTGAGGATGAACCATCCTAAGAAGAGGTACCCAGCACTTGCTGTCCTTGCCTCACATCCCACCTTAGGGAGAAAATGATTTAAGATTATGAAGATTCGGGACGCCTGCGTGGCTCAGTTGGTTAAGCAGCTGCCTTCGGCTCAGGTCATGATCCCAGGATCCTGGGATCGAGTCCCACATTGGGCTCCTTGCTTGGCAGGGAGCCTGCTTCTCCCTCTGCCTCTGCCTGCCTCTCTGTCTGCCTGTGCTTGCTCACTCTCTCTCCCTCTGTCTCTGACAAATAAATAAAATCTTAAAAAAAAAAAAAAAGATTACGAAGATTCTAAGGGTATAGGTAACATGGGGAATAAAAGTAATAAGGTTTGTGAGGATTTATGATGCAATAACGGTAATAAAAGTGTGAACACTGCCTACATATAATGAGTTTAATGAATTGAAAAGGATACTACTTTTGATGGGAATTCTCCAGATTTATTAATTTGTTGTAGGCACAGTTTCTAGTTGCATGTAGGTAGAAGTGATAATGGGTAATGCAAGATAGCAAACCTCTGTGATGAGCTTCTCTCCTATTTGCAAAGTAAGAGAATTTGACTCCCAGATGATCTTTGAAGCTTCCTACAACTCTAGAAGTCTGGATTTTTTTCTTTGCCTGTTGAGAATGTCTTTTTCATTTGTTAATTCTGTTTTACCAATTATAATTTGTGTTTTCATTTGAAACTTATTTTTCCCAATTCTTAACATTGATTTATATTCATATTTTTGGTTCATATTTTGATTTTTAAAAATTTACTTTAAAAATTATGGCTGTATATATAATATAAAAATTATCATTTAAACATTTTTAAGTGTTTAGTTTATTAGCATTAAGATGGTTGTGCAACCATCACACTGTCCATCTTCAGATCTTTTTGTCTTGTGGAACTGAAACTTTGTATCCATTAAGCAATAACTCCTCATTTTCTTCTTCCTGTAGCCCCTGACAATCACCATTGTACTTTCTGTCTTTATGAATTTGATGGCTTTAAGTACCTTTTATGAGTAGAATCATAGTATTTGCCCTTTTGTGACTGGCTGTTTCATTTAGCATTGTCTTCAAGATTCATCAGAATTTCTTTCTTTTTAGGGCTGAATAATGTTCCATTGTTTGTATATACCACTTCATCTGTCATTGCACCCTTGGGCTGTTTCAGTAACCTTTGGCCATTGTGACTAACACTGCTTTGTACATGGGTGTACAAATACTTCTTCAAGACCCTGCTTTCAGTTCTTTTGGGTACATATTCAGAAGTGGAATTGCTGGGTCATATGGTAATTCTATTTTAAGTTCCTGTGTCACAACCCTACTCTTTGCATAGCAGCTGCACCATTTTACATTCATACCAACAGTGTATGAGGGCTCCAGTTTCTCCACATCCTTGTAAACATTTGTTTTCTGTGTGATTGGTCTTTCTCTTGGGTGGGGACTGGGTGGGAGGTGGGGTGGTTTGTGCAGTCATTCTAATGGGTGTGACGTGGTAGGTATCACATGGTGGTTTTGATTTGCTTTCATGCTGCCGAATTTAGTTTGCTGCTATTTTGTACATCAGTGATCAGAAAGGATATTGATCTGTAGTTTTCTTGTAATTTCTCTGTTCGGCTTTGGTATCAGGGCAGTGTTGGCCTCATAGAATTAGTTAGGGAGTATTCTCTTAAGTTATTTGGAAGAATTAGGATTGATGTTCTTTAAATGTTTTGTATAATTCACTAGTGAAACAATCAAATCTGGGGCTTTTCTTTTTGGAAAGTTTTTGATTACTCATCCAGTCTCCTTAATAGTTAGGAATTTATTCAGATTTTCTGTTTCTTTTTGTTCAGTTTTGGTACGTTTTGTGTGTATAGGAATTTGTCAGTTTCATTTAGGTTCTCTGTTGGTGCACAATTTTTCATACTATTCACTTAAAATCCTTTATATTTCTGTAGAATCAGTGTCTTCACATGCTTTCTTTTTTTTTTTTTTTTTTTTTTTTTAAGATTTTTTTATTTATTTATTTGTCAGAGAGAGAGTGAGTGAGAGCGAGCACAGGCAGACAGAGTGGAAGGAAGAGTCAGAGGGAGAAGCAGGCTCCCTGCCGAGCAAGGAGCCCGATGTGGGACTCAATCCCAGGACGCTGGGATCATGACCTGAGCCGAAGGCAGCTGCTTAACCAACTGAGCCACCCAGGCGTCCCTTCACATGCTTTCTTGATTTTAATAATCTGAGTCTTCTGTTTTTTTCTTACGTTTAATAAAGGTTTATTAATTTCATTTATCTTTTTAAAGAACCAATTTTTTTATTTGATAATTTTCTCTATTTTTCTATTCTCTATTTTATTTTATTTTATTTTTTTAAAGATTTTATTTATTTATTTGACAGAGAGAGATTACAGGTAGGTAGAGAGGCTGGCAGAGAGAGAGAGAGAGAGAGAGAGAGAGAGAAAGAGAAGCAGGCTCCCCGCCGAGCAGAGAGCCCGATGTGGGACTCGATCCCAGGACCCCGAGATCATGACCTGAGCCGAAGGCAGCGGCTTAAACCATTGAGCCACCCAGGCGCCCCTCTATTCTCTATTTTATTTATCTCTGCTCTAATTATTATTTTCTTCGTTCTACTAGCTTTGTGTTCTGCTTTTTCTAGTTCCTTAATTTGTAAAGTTAGGTTGTTCATTTGAGATCTTTATTTATTTTTTTAATTTATTTGAGATAGAGAATGAGAGCGAGAGCAAGGGAGGGGATGAGCAGGGGAGAGGGAAAGGGAGCATGATGCCTGGCTCCATCGCAGGACCCTGGGATCATGACCTGAGCCTAAGGCTGATGCTTAACTGATTGAGCCACCCAGGTGCACGCCCACCCTTTTTAAAACTTTACTTTTTTTTTTTTTTAATGTTTAAATGTAAGTGTTTATAGTTGTAAACTAACTTCCTAGCACTGCTTTCTCTGTATCCCATAAATTTTGGTATGTTTTATTTTCATTTGTCTCATTTGCCTTGATTTTTTTCTTCGACCTGTAATTAAAGAGTGTGTTTAATTTCCACAAATTTGTGAATTTTCCAGTTTTCTTTTTCTTATTTATTTCTAACTTCATTCTGTTGTGGTTGGAGAAGATACTTTGTATAATACCTATCTCTTAGAATCTGTTGAGACCTAATTTGTGGCCTAAAAGATGATCTATCCTGGAGAATGTCCCATGTGCATTTGAGAAGAACATACATATTCTGTTGTTTGGTAGCGTTTTATATCCGACTGTTGGTCATATAAACAATAGTTGGTTTATAGTGTTGTTCAGGTCCTCTGTTTACTTATTAGTCTTATGTCTGGTTGTTCTATTTATTACTGACAGTGGGTATTGAAGTCCCCAACAATTACTATAAAACTATTTTTTCCTTTAATTTTGTCAATTTTTGCTTATTGTATTTTGGTGCTCTGTTATTAGGTATGTGAATGTTTGTAATTGTTATATCTTCTTGCCCTCTTGAACCATTTATTAATAATTAGTGTCCTCCTTTGTCTCTTGTAATCTTTTAAAATTTGAAGTTATTTTGTCTGATGTTAGTATAGCTACACCTTATTGCTTTTGGTTATTATTTGCATGGAATATCTTTTTCTGTCTTTTTACTTTCAACCTATTTGTGCCTTTATATCTAAATGAGTTTCTTGTAGAGAACAAATTTTTTGGATTGTATTTTTAAATCCATTTGCCATTCTCTGCCTTTTCATTGCAGGTTTTAATCCATTTACATTTGCAGTGATTACTGGTAAGGAGGAGCTTCTATCATCTTGCTATTTTTTATATGCCTTATGACTTTTTGAGTTCCTCATATCCTGTATATTTTGATTTTTGTTGGAGCTGACTTCGGCTGTGATATTTAAAAAACGAACCATTTTGATGAGTCAGTCATAGGTTAGGGACAAGGAAAATGTGTGTTTCAAGGAAAGAATTTTAATTTCAGATATCACCTATTTGATATTTGATACTTAGAAAATTTGGCATTTGTTTAAGTCTAAAAATAGTTGGAATCTGAGCTGAGGGAAGCATCATATTAAATAAATTATTACTGTTAGTTAGATCTAAGTGTGGTGTAATTCTTCTCCCCCAACAGTAAAACCTTATTATTTGTAGTATAATTAAAACATCTCATAGCAAATTAGACCTTCCGTAAGTGCTGAAACATCTTTGTGGCATAGTGTGTGAACTATCCAAACTTGTGTTTTTAATGAGGATGCCTGATGAAGAAAGCTAAAAGGTATAATTTTTACAGGTTTACTCTTACCCACAGTTTTTTTGTAAAATTAATGATAATGTAGGTGAAATAAAGTTGTCTGTTTGCAGATTGGGTTAAAACATTCATAAACTATAGTTGACCCATAACATGGGTTTGAACTGTGTGAGTCTACTTATCCACATATTTTTTTGGTTAATACAGTACTGTAAACATATTTTCTGTTCCATACGATTTTATTAATATTTTTTAGCTTACTATGTTATAAGAATCCAGTATATAATACATTGAATGCAAAATATGTATTACGTTATTGTGACAGTACAGTATATAATATATACAACACAAAATATGTGTTATTGTTTACATTATTGTTAAGATTTCTGATCAATAGTAGGCTGTTCATAGTTAAATTTGGGGGGAGTCAAAAATTTTATGTGGATTTTTGAGTGCCTCGGTGTCTGTGTTTGCCCCAATCCTGTGTTGTGAATGACACATGAATAAGGTAACTGGATGAAAATGTATACCTCAGTAATAGTAATTTAGAGTAAGATAATGCTTATGGATGTAAAGATTAGTTGTATATATATAATTCTAGTTCAAGCCATCTTTAAATATATAAAAGTCCACTCATATAAATTCTTTCCTCCCACTTAGGGAAATGTATACTGTGAATTTTTATGTATAGCACAGAAGGGTTTTTTTATTTGTTGTTTTTTAAGATTTTATTAATTTGATAGAGAGAGACAGCAAGAGAGGAAATACAAGCAGGGGGAGTGGGAGAGGGAGAAACAGGTTTCCCGCGGAGCAGGGAGCCCTACATGGGGCTCTATCCCAGGACCCCAGGATCATGACCTGAGCCAAAGGCAGACTGCTTAAGGATTGTGCCACACAGGTGCCAGTGTTTTTTTTTTTGTTGTTGTTGTTGTTGTTTTTGTTTTTTTAGTCTGCTGGATGAATAACTTAGAATACATTTTCTAACGACCCAGGTGGGTCAATAGTTTTGCTTTAGTGTAAAAGGATATATTTTATTATGGGAATCAGGTGCTGAACTACAGAGGGTGTAAACCCTTGACCCTAATTTAAGGATGGGTTGAATTAGAAGGTTCTAGCAGAGACTAAGTTCTTGTTTTTGTTTTCTTTTTAACAGTTTTATTGAGCTAAAACTCACATACTGTCAATTTTCACATTATAATATGCAGTTCACTGCCCTTTAGTACATTCACAGGGTTGTGCAACTGATGTAGTTTTTGGAATGTTGGTGTTGGTGGGGTCTGGAGTTGATGTCCAGGAAAGAATTCTTGACATGTGTCTTTGGTGCAAAATGGTGGTTTTGTTAAAGCTCAGGGACAGGACCCATGGGCTGAATGAATTGCTGCTGCTACCTGCTTTGACTCCATGCTGTGGCTCCCTGATGCCCTGGGGGATTGGGAGGAGCAGCTGATTTATACACCTTGGGGTTGTGGGGGCAGTAAAGATGAGGGAAGTTCCAAAATGACTTTCGTAGGCTGAAGAAGACTCACAGGATCTTGGAGGAATCTTATACTCTGCGTATCCCAAGTATTTGTCAGTGGGCTGCCGGTTATAATTATAATTATAATTTTATTTACATTTCCTTCTACCTTTGTTTCCCACATCACAACTATAACCACAGTGAATTTTAGAACATTTTTATTACCCCCTAAAGAAACTCCACATCCTTCTAGTACGTCCCCTCCTCCATGCCATTCTTTTCTAGTCCTAGGTAACCATTAATCTACTTTCTGTCTCTATAGATTTACCTGTTCTGGGTATTTCATATAAATGGTATTTTATGCTATTATATAAAGTGGAATCATATAATGATTTGGTCTTTCATGATTTGCTTCTTTTACTTAGCATAATATTTTCAAAGTTTATTCATGTAGTACATATCAGTACTGTTTCTTTTTATCACTGAATAATATTGTATTGTATGGCTATACCACATTTTATCTATCCATTCATTGGTTGGTGGATATTTGGGTTATTCCCACTTTTTGGTTATGAATAATGCTGCTGTGAAATTTGTGTACAAATTTCTTTTCTTTGGGTATATACTTAGAAATGAAATAGCTGAGTCACACAGTCACTTTATGTTTAACCTTTTGAGGACCTGCTGGATTGTTTTCAAAGTAGCTGTACCATTTTACATTGCCATCAGCAATGTATGAGGGTTCTAGTTTCTCACATTCTTGCTAAAGCTTGTTATTGTCTGTATTTTTTTATTACAGCCATTCTAGTGGGTGTGGAGTGGTATCTCATTGCAGGTTAAGTTTTTAAATAGTGATTAAGCATAACAGGAGTGATAATACTCTAAGATGGAGTTACTATTACAATTAAAATATTTAATAGGCTGACCTAGGAAGATAATCATCAGAAGCCATTCTTAACCCTGGCTGTGCATAATTATTATCACTTACTAATTAAAAAAAATGATGTCATAGATTAATCTCTGAAGGCATTGTATGATTTTTTTTCCCACAAAATTCTTTATTGAAAAAGAAAATTGAAGTCTGAGTTGTGGAGAACAGAATTCACTCTAGATACCTTAAGCAGAGAGGGTTTATTTATTTTAGGATACTAAATAATTTAAAGAGTTGTTGGGATGTACCAATCTGGGTCCAGTCAGGAAATAGAAACCACATGGTAATTTAACAGGGAAAAATTAATGCAAAAATATTTTGGCTATAACAGGGATTAGATAATTGAAGGCTTTATCAGCAAGAAATAAAGATAGCTCTAAATAGAGGAATAGCTGTTATAGAGACCAATTATTACCCCCAGGGCTGAGATAGAGTGAGCCCCTCCCTCCCCTGAAGACTTGGTGGAAAGGGCAAGGTCAAGGTCAGAAGGGGCAAGGTCAAGGCAAGTAGGTGTGGTGTGACCTAGTGGAATTTGCTGAGGGTTTGCCCTCTAGGGTACCAGGGAAGGCTGTTTATAGGGAGATATCTCACCAGAGGCACCCTGCTACAGAACAGCTTAGACTCCTGTTGGAGAAGCTGCACGTGCTGCAGGAGCCCGGTGCTATAGAAGCCGTCCTCGTTGCAGGGATGGGTCCCAGAGAGGCCTTGCCTGCTGCAGCCGTGAACACCCTGAAGCCAGGAAGCAAAATCCTTTTCCTCTGCAGTATCTTTGCAATGCCCTCTTGATAAAGCTTAATATCTTGCCAGCTGGCTAGGAAAATATTTTAAGGGCACAAATCCATTTTCACAGAGCAGGTAAAAAGGGTGAATTTGGAGATGAGGGGCAATACATCAATATCTGGCACAGGTTTTAAGTGGTTTACAGAATTGTTTGGAGCTTTGTAGAAAAAGAGATTCTAGGTTACGCTGTAAGCAACAACTCCCAAATCCCCTACCTAAAACTGAGAAACCAAGGGAGACACTGTCTCTTTTATGATTAAGAGACTTTCTGTCTATGAAATTGCTTCTAGATCTTCACGGCTAGAACTGCACTGATGTTTTAAAATTAGGAAGCTGTTGCCTCCACGTCTGGGAATGCTTGCTGCTCTCGACGTCTGACCCAGCTTCTTTCAAAGTGTCTCCTGTTCACGAAATTCTCTGCAAGCTCAACTTAGAGGGTGACCCCTCCATACCCCCACGTGCATATGGGTTGGTCAAAGTGTACATCAAATTTGATATTGAGTGTGATCCTCTGAACACTGAAATAGTCATTAAGACCGTAAGTGTGCTGCGGTCACTATTGCCAACATTTTGACCAACTGCAGCAATGACCAGAGACAGGAATTAGAACTGAGTATAGGTATGGTTGGTTACAGGTCAGGCCGTGCCAGCCTTAAGTACCAGGTTGGTGCCCAAGGTGCCCATATGTACTTCACGAAATATACTTTTTGTTTTTTTGTGATATGTGAGGACTTCTAAAGTGTAGGATCCAGAGCAGAGGCCCCTGTTGCCCAGGTCTAAGGTACTGCCCTTGTGTTGTTTGCTGTCCTTGGCTACAAACAGCATTATGATAAAAGCTCTCATTTCTGTCTCCTCAAGGATCTGTGAAGAGATACATACTCAGGAGTCAAATTGTTGGGATATAAACTGTAACACTTTTAATTCCACTTAATATTGATGGCCCTCTACGACAGCTATACGAATTTACACTCCCTGCTGAAATAACATTTTCTCTGTTATTCTGTGCAAATATGTGATTTTCAAAAACAAAATGATACCGTCCTCTACCTGTTTCACAGTTTGAACTTCTCATTTGTCTAGTTTGATATTGAACCATTGGCTGGATCTTTTAGGCAAGACTGTCTAACCGGTAACCACTCGGTTATTACCAGCATCTGAACCTGTTTCTGCATCCTTCATTCAGTTAATGTATTTGTTTATCTGGAGCACAGACTTTAGCAAACTACTGAGAACTGTTCCTGGCATTGGGGGACCCAAAGACAAATGAAACTTAATTAATCCCCTGCACTCAAGGACCTTGGAGTCTGAAAGATGTAATAAGAAAACTATTCCAAGACCTTGTAGAAGTCAAGATTTACTGTAATTTTCAGTTGTTCTTTTACAAATTAATTAATTCTGTCAAAAGAAAGTTAATCTGAGAATACATGTTTCACACTCTCACTTTTTTTTTTTGAAATTTTTTATTTATTTTCAGCATAACAGTATTCATTGTTTTTGCACCACACCCAGTGCTCCATGCAATCTGTGTCCTCTCCAATACCCACCACCTGGTTCCCCCAGCCCACTCCCCCCCCTTCAAAACCCTCAGATTTTTTTTTTCAGAGTCCATAGTCTCTCATGGTTCACCTCCCCTTCCAACTTCCCTCAACTCCCTTCTCTCCAAACTCTCACTTCTAATAATGCATTTACTTGGTAAGAGTACATAAATGATACTTTGAATAACCCTTTCCTGAATCCTTATGACATGCTGGAGAGCATCAAAAAGGAGGGCAAAGGAGACCTGGAAAGTGCTTTCCTGAACCTGTTCCAGAGCATTCAGAGCAAGCCCTTAAACTTTGCTGACCAACTGTATGATTCCAAGAATGGCAAGGGGACTCGTGATAAAGTCCTAATTAAGTCTTAAAAAAAATTTTTTTAAAGTTATCTCTGCACCAAACGTGGGGCTCAAACTCCTGACCCCGAGATCAGGAGTCACGTGCTCTACTGACTGAGCCAGCCAGGTGCCCCGATAAAGTCCTGATTAGAGTCCTGGTATCTCTCACAGTGAAATGGATGTGTTGAAAATTAGGTCTGAGTTCAAGAGAAAGTATGGCAAGTTCTTGTACTACTGTACCCAGCAAGACACTTAAGGCAGCTGCCTGCAGGCTGTACCTGTGTGGTGGGGATGACTGAGGCCCAGGATGGTATGAGCATCCAGAGGTGGTGCTCCTTTGTTCCAGAAAATGGCATGTGACCAACAGTCCTGTGTGCCCCTCCCTTCGAGGATGATGTTGTTAGCATTGCCCCCTCCTTATGTTCATTTCAGTTGCCTGAGCATGGCATGCCTCTTGTGTCTAGTGTCTCCTATTAGCCAAAGAAATGAACATTCCAGGGAGTTGAAAGTGAAATCTTAATGTGAAACACTTTGCCTTTTGTGTCCTGTATCATAAACAGTTGAAGAAACTGAATTTTTTCTTTATTAAAAAAAATAATAAAATCAGGAAACTGTGCTGGTCAGGAGGCCATGGTAGTCAGGATTGTCCTTCTGTATAGCTGTAGATCCACAGTGGACCAGTACCTGTTGTGGTCTGCACCAGCCCTGCGTATTGGCTTCTTTCTTTATACCCTGTAAGATCTGTGAAATAATTTTCAGGTCTCAGGGAATTCCTTCATAAAAATTAGAACATTTACAGCTGTGATATTAGTGTAAAGACAAAGTTTTAGATACAATAATTGTTTTTTGGTCACCTATTCATTGGTGAACGAGGTATCTTCTCTCTTAAATAGTGTGACATAGCTGCTACCTGACATTGACCAGATGATATTAACAACAGTTCATTAGTCATATATTCACAGCGGGGGAGTGGAGGATACCATATGTCTCATGGGGGTTGCACTTGGGAATAGAGTGAACCAGTCACAGAGGCCTTGGCAGGCTTTGTAATAACAAAAGGATGAAGAAAGAAGTACTGTTGCCCTCATGGGAGGATATGACTAGTTTGAATAATGCTCAGGCCTGACAGCTTGACTGAGTGGAGTGCAGCTGGTTCAGCTAGTTAGCTGGGTGAAGTCTTTTGTGCTAGGTGGGAATACATATGCCTTTGGGGCACTGTGAGGCTCAAAGCTGGTGGGACAGCATTTGAAATTTTAGGTCTGTGTGATAGTTCTCCAGTAATGATTGTTAATGCCCTTTTGAAAGAGAACTGCCAAACTGTGCATTTGTTTATTTTGGCCATTTGATTAGTCTACTCTTTCATGTGAATCTCTATTCCCATAAAGGATATAAGCTCTAATGTGAGTTAATAATGCAGGTAGGAGAAGCAGGTTTTCCATTTCTGAAAATTCCCACTTTATTTTTTACTTTATTTAAGTAGGTCTAGGAGTCTTACCACAGATTTTTACTATACAAGATATTAATAAATTATGGCTTAGGTATATGATATATATATATAAGAGTAGTTTTATTTTTCTTTATTTGAAGCACACCCAAAAAACTTTTAATGAACCTTACATGAGAAGCAGATAGGTGGTCAAACTTATCTTACCATTCTGGGAACTAATGTTTTTTCCTTTTCATGATTTTTAAAACCTCATATGGTAAATATAATTTATTTTTTGAAAGGGTAAAATTTATGGCCTAGTGCTATATACTTTATTTATTTATTTATGAAGATTTTACTTATTTGACAGATAGAGAATACAGGCAGGGAGAGTGGGAGAGGGAGAAGCAGGCTCCCCACCGAGCAGGGGGCCGATGATGCAGGGCTCAATCCCAGGACTCTGGGATCACGACCTGATCTGAAGGCAGGTGCTTATGACTGAGCCACCCAGGCACCCCAGTAAATTTCTATTAAATAACTGACTTCAGCTAAAATGGGATTCAGTTTTGTTTTTTTTTTTTAAAGATTTTATTTATTTATTTGACAGAGAGAGATCACAAGTAGGCAGAGAGGCAGGCAGAGAGAGAGAGAGGAGGAAGCAGGCTCCCTGCTGAGCAGAGAGCCCGATGGCGGGACTCGATCCCAGGACCGTGAGATCATGACCTGAGCCGAAGGCAGCGGCTTAACCCACTGTGCCACCCAGGCGCCCGGAATTCAGTTTTTTTAAAGATAGGCTTGGAGTACCTGGGTGACTCAGTTGGTTAAGCATCTGCCTTTGGCTTAGATAGTGAGGTCCTGGGAATGAACCCTGTGTCAGGCTCCGTGCTCAACAGAGAGTCTGCTTCTCCTTCTTTCTCTGCCTCTCCCTGCTGCTCATGCTCTCTCTCTCTCAAAATAAATGAATAAAATCTTAAAAAAATAAAGATAGGCTTGATGGGCTTAATTTAAATAAATAATGTAAGCCAATTTTAATAATTTTTCTATTGTGGTAAAACGTATCTAACATTGGAGCACCTGGGTGGCTCAGTTGGTTAAGCATCTGTCTTAGGCTCCAGTCATGATCCCAGAGTGCTGGGATTGAGCCCCGTGGTGGGCTCTGTGCTCCTCAGGAAGCCTGCTTCTCCCTCTTCCTCTGTCCACCTGCCACTCCTCCTGCTTGTGCTCTTTCTCTCTGTGTCAAATAAATAAATAAATAAAATCTTTAAAAACAACAACAAAAACATACCTAACTTAAAATTTGCCATTGTACTCATTTTTAAACCTCTGATTCAGTAGCATTAATTTTAATTACATTCACAAAGTTGTGCAGCCATAACCACGATTTCCAAAGTTTTTTCTCAGTGCAAACTTACATTCTGTAATTATTGATATACTGTGACTCCCTATTTCCCTTTTGCCTTCAGCCCTTGGTAATCTTCTAATATACCTAGAATTTGCCCATTCTAGATATTTCATATAGGTGGAAACATGTATTTGATGTTTTGTTTCTGGCTTATTTCACTATGATATAATGTTTTCAAGGTTCATATTATAGTGTATGTCAGAACTTCATTCCTTTTTATGGCCAAACAGCATTCCATTGTCTGTATATACCACATTTTGTCTGTTCATCTGTTAGTGGACACTTAAATTGTTTTTTGTCTTTGGCTATTGTGAATAATGTTTCTACCAACACTAATGTGCAATTATCTGTTTGGGTCCCTGTTTTCAGTTCTTTGGGGTATATACTTAGGAGTAGAATTCCTGGGTGTTCTATATTTAGATTTCTGAGGGAACTGCCAAACTGTTTTTTACAGTGGTTACACCATTTTATGTTCCCACCAGCAACAAGTGAGGGTTTTAGTTTATGTACATTTTCAACACTTATTTACCGTTTTAAAAATTATAGACATGCTAGTTGGTATGAAGTAATACATGTGATTTTGCTTTGCATTTCTTTAATGACTGTAATGATGTTGGGCATCTTTTCATGTGCTTTATAGGTCATTTGAATATTTTCTTTGGAGAAATGTCTGTTCAAGTTTCCTTTGCTCATTTTTAAAAAAGATTTTATTTATTTATTTGATAGAGAGAGCAAGGGAGCACAAGCAGGGGAGCAGGAGAGGAAGAGGGAGAAGTAGGCTCTCCACCAAGCAGGGAGCCCAATGTGGGACTCTATCCCAGGACCCTGGGATCATGATCTGAGCCGATGGCAGATGCTTAACCATCTGAGCCACCTAGGTGTCCCCCTTTGCTCATTTAAAAAAAAAAAAAAGATTTTATTTTTAAATAACCTCTTACTTTAAAAATTACTTAAAAAAAGTAATCTTTTTTTAATAAAAAAGATTTTATTTTAAGTAACCATGGCGCTTGAACTCAGAATCCTGAATTGCGTGCTCTACCAACTGAGTCAGCCAGGTGCCCCTCAAGTCCTTTGCTCATTTTTAAAGTGAATTATCTTTTGGTTGTTGAATTGTAGGAATTCTTTATATATTTGGCTATTAAACTCTTATCAGATAAATGATTTGCAAATATTTTCTTCCATTCTGTTTGTTTTTCACTTTCTTGATAATGCCCTTTTGATGCATAAAAGTTTTTAATTTTGAAGCCCACTTCATCTTCTTTTTTCTTGCTTGTGTTTTTGTTGCCGTCACTGAGAATCTCTTTCCAAATCCAAGATTTACCTCTATGTTTTCTAAGTTTTAGCACTGATATTTGGGTCATTGATCCATTTTCAGTTAATTTTTATAGCATGGTTTTGAGTACCAGCTTCATTCTGTTACATGTGGAAATCCATTTGTCCCAGCAGCAGAAGGGACTACAGGCATACCTCATTTTAGTATGCTTCACTTTGTTACATTTTGCAGATATGTGTGTTTTTTACAAATTGAAATTTTGTGGCAATGCTGCATCTGGCAACACTGTTGGTACCTTTTTTCAACAGCATTTGCTCACTTTGTATGAGCACTTTGTATGTTACATTTTGGTAATTCTCACATTATTTCAGGCTTTTTCATTATTTGTTATGGTGATCTGCGATCAGTGATAATGACTTGATGAAAGCTTAGAGGATGGTTAACACTTTTTAACAATAAAGTACTTGTTAATTAAGGTAGGCATATTGTTATTTTTAGACATTATGCTATTACACACTTAATAGATTGTCAGTATAGTGAAGACATAACTTTTATATGCACTGGAAACTAAAAAAGTCATTTCACTTACTTTGTTGTGATAATTGCTTCATTACAGTGGTCTGTAACTGAACTTGCAGTATCTCTGAGGTATGCTAGTATTCTTTCTCAATTGAGTAGACTTGGTACCCTTGCCAAAAATCACCTGCTATCGATGTGTGCATTTATTTCTAGATTTTAATGTACATTCTGTTGATCTGCTTTTCTGTTTTTTTTTTTTTTTTTTTGCCAATACCACTCTAAGTTGATTCTAATTAATTTTTTTTACAATGTGAACATTAACAGTGTCAAATAGCAAAGCTACAAAAAGCCATAAATACTATTAATAAAAATCGAGCCTAAGACATAATTTATACCAGAAAATGGAAGAAACACAATCTTTTTTTTTTTTTTTCCTTTACTAACTTCATGAGGTTCAAATATAGGTCCAGAAGTTCCAAATGATTATGTGTTGATTTTTTGTGAAAAGTCTTTATACAATAAAATAGGTTTTTTTTTTTTAGATTTAAAAATTTTTTTTTATTTATTTGACATAGAGAGACACAGCGAGAGAGGGAACACAAGCAGGGGCAGAGGGAGAGGGAGAAGCAGGCTTCCCACTGAGCAGGGAGCCCAAGCTGGGGTTCCATCCCAGGACCTGGGGATCATGACCTGAGCTGAAGATGGATACTCAGTGATGAGCCATCCAGGTGCCCCCAAATAGTTATTTTTTAAAACTGAAAGAATGAAGTTTATCTCTCGTATTAAACTTTTGTTTTCTTTTGAATGTTTTCTTTTCTGTGTTGAACTTGAAATAACCGTTCACCGATTTCATTTTCAATTGACATAAGATGATTTCTTCCTTGCTCTTGATGCTTCTTAAAAAACAAAAATATTTCTTACATAAGAGAACTTCTGGCCTCATTAAGGTCTCTGTAATTGGGTGGCTTTCCCTTTTCTGTTCAGTAATTTCTGCTAACTATATAACTTGTTACCTCAGCCTTTTCCCTGTAATTTTTTTTTTTAACAAAAGGTTTAAAGTATCTTTAACCATGTTTGTTTTGAGTATCTTTAACTTGTCAGAAGACAGTAATTATATTTACATGCTTTCTGAATATTCCTGGAGCCATGCTGCACTTGAAAAGTGGTTTTCCACAGCCCATGTAAAACAGAATATGACAATTAAAATTGTCAGCCCATGTATCAGCCCATTGATAGGTTTTTTTTTTTTTTTGAGATTTTTATTTATTTATTTGAAAGAGAGAGCATGAAAAAGGCAGGAAGGGAGAGGGGCAAAGGGAGAGGGAGAAGCAGACTCCCTGCTGAGCAGGGAGCCCCATGCAGGGCTCAGTCCCAGGACGGTGAGATCGTGACCTGAGCCAAAGGCAGATGCTTAACTGACTGAGCCACCCAGGCATACAGTTTTCACTGTAAAGATGAGGCTTTGTGTTTATGTCTCCTGTTTTGCTCATTTAGTGAAATGATTCACAGTATACAATTCTTCATTGCTAATCTTACTGGATTAGGGGAGGTAACTTGAAAGGGAGAAACTGGTGTTCATCAGTCTACCATCCTACCCCTGTGCCACGCAGCCTCCCAACTTTGAAGGCAGACTCTAACCAAATGAACATGGTCCTACTGTGCACTGTCACATATGGCTTTTTTTTTTTTTTTTTTAAAGCTTTATTTATTTGAGAGAGAGTGAGATCAACTAAGCAGGAGTGGGAGGGAGGAGGAGCAGAGAGAGAGGGAGAAGCAGACTCCTCACTGAGCAAGGAGCCTGACATGGGACTCAGTCCCAGGACCCTGGGATCATGACCTGAGCCGAAGGCAGATGCTTAACCAACTGAGCCATCCAGATATTTCCTATATGGCTGATTTCTACACAATCATTAGTTACTGTGAATGCTGCCATTGCTTGGTGCGCAAAAGTGAGAAAGAAATATTCACTCCACGGTGAGCTCTCAAAGAATTCTAGCAACAGGGGCACCTGAGTGGCTCAGTGGGTTGGGCCTCTGCCTTCGGCTCAGGTCATGATCTCAGTGTCCTTGGTTCGAGCCCCACATCGGGTTCTCTGTTTGGTGGGGACCCTGCTTCCCTCTCTCTCTCTCTGCCTGCCTCTCTGCCTACTTGTGATCTCTGTCAAATAAATAAACAAAATCTTAAAAAAAAAAAAAAAGAATTCTAGCTACAGCTTATGAGAAATGCTGGACTAGACTCTGGGACCTCTGCATACATTGCTGTCTAAGAACCAATTGTGTGTGTCTGTGTTAGCCTTAGTCAGGCATACTTTCAGGCTTTTAAGTATCTTTCAAATGATGAGATTGAAATCGGTGGATTTAAGTCACATCTGGAACTCTAGCTGCAG
The DNA here is from genome assembly GCF_030435805.1 of Mustela lutreola. Taxonomy (NCBI): domain Eukaryota; kingdom Metazoa; phylum Chordata; class Mammalia; order Carnivora; family Mustelidae; genus Mustela; species Mustela lutreola. The sequence continues at coordinate 73,745,501 of NC_081301.1, forward strand.
GGGAGTCTGGGAAATGCTTTTTAAAAAAAAATTTTTTTTTAAAGATTTTATTTATTTGACAGAGACCACAAGTAGGCAGAGAGGTAGGCAGAGAGAGAGAGAGAGAGAGAGAGAGAGAGGAGGAAGCAGGCTCCCCGCCAAGCAGAGAGCCCGATGCGGGGCTCGATCCCAGGACCTGGAGATCATGACCAGAGCCGAAGGCAGAGGCTTAACACACTGAGCCACCCAGGCGCCCCTAAAAAATTTTTTTTTTATATTTTTATTTTTTTAAGCTTTCAACTTCTTATAGTACAGGAAGATACAACTAGATGGAAATTGGGATATATATTGTATGCCAGTACACCGTATTTGCCATATTGTTAGATATTTTTTTTTAAATGAAGACTTTTTTGCCCATTTGTGTAGTAAAATTTTCTTTTTTTTTTTTTTTTTAAAGATTTTATTTATTTATTTGACAGAGAGAAATCACAAGTAGACGGAGAGGCAGGCAGAGAGAGAGGAAGGGAAGCAGGCTCTCTGCCGAGCAGAGAGCCCGATGCGGGACTCGATCCCAGGACCCTGAGATCATGACCTGAGCCGAAGGCAGCGGCTTAACCCACTGAGCCACCCAGGTGCCCCTGTAGTAAAATTTTCTTAAAGCAAGTCTTTAAAATGTTGGTTTGTTCATTCAGAATTTTTTAGCACCTGCCGCGTGCTTGCTCTATTTTAGATACATTAGAGGCATTTAAAGCAAAGCAGATTTCTGCAATCATGGAGCTTTAATTCTAGCAGGGAGATACAGATAATAAGCAATGCACAGAGTTAAATAAATGGTCTAGCGTACAAGTTGTATAAAATAACTGACATATTGACCAGTGAGATACTAGATATTAAACCGTGTGATTTCTTATTTGGATATATCAAGAACCTTGGGTTGCTACTACTTTTTCCTCAAAACCTTGAGGAAATGAAGGAACCCCTTGTGGTTGCTTTTGTCATTATCAGTGGTGATAAGCTGGTAAGGGTATGGGATGAATTTGATTACAGGATTGATATATGTGATGTAATGGGGCATCCATTGAGTATTCAGAAGTTTATAGAACTGACCTGATTGTTCCCTTAAAAGTTGTTTTGACACAGGTTCATATGTAATCAGTTATTGAATAGTTCAGTTTTCAAAGTGTTCAGTTATTTTTGAATCATCTTGTGTTAGAAGGTGGTAAGTGCTCTGGAAAAAGACAGTAGATTCAGGCGAGGGCTGTGGGTATGCTGGAGTGTGGAGGTAGTTTACAGAATTAAATAGGATGGTTGGAGTGGGGTTTATTGAAAAAGTAATACTCAAGCAAAGGAAGTTTGGAAGTTACTCAGGCATTAGGATATCTGGCAGAACGTTTCAGGTAGAGGAAATAGCTTGGGCAAGGTAAGGATTGGAGGAAAGCAAGAAGGCACAGCCAGTATGTCAAGAGCAGTGTGAGTGAGGAGAGCTGTAGGTAGGAGATGAGGTCAGGGAAGGAAGGCTGAGGGTGTTCCCTAAGGCCCTTAATACCCCTGAAATGGACACATCTCAGGACTTTGAGCAGAGTGGTGACAAGAATTACCGAAGGTTTTTTGTTGCTGTTTTCTTTCTTTCCCCCTAGGGGTTTAAAAGAATCAGTCAGGATGTTTTATGAGAATAGACTGGAGAAGGCCAAAGGTGGAAGGGAGATTAATTAGAATGGTTGATTTGCCTATGGTAGTAGTTATGGTGAAGTGATCAGATTCTGGATATATTTCGAAAGTAGAATTATCAGGATTTGCTGATGGATTGGATGTTGGATGTAAGACAGTGAAGGAGGAGGTTAAGGTTTTGGACTAAGAACTGGAGAGAGAATTCTCTTTATAATTGGAAAAGCTGAAGTGAGAGCACACTGAGTAGGGAAGGGCAGATCAGGGATCAGTATTGGATATGCTGAGTTTGTAGTATTATTAGAGACCCACGTGGAGATGTTGAACATTTATGAGACCTGATGAGATCACTAAGGAAGGGATTGGAGTTAGAAAAGGACAGGAAAGAGCTGAGCTTGGGGCATCCAGTGAAGGAAACTTAGATAACACAGCCAAATGGGGAAAGTATTTCCAAGAAAAGGGAGTGACCAGTTCTATCAAATGTGGCTGTTAAGACAAGTAAGATGAGGACTAAGAACTGACAGTTGAATTCAGGAATTGGAGGTCCCTGGGACTGACAAGTGGGGTGGGGAGAACCCGACTGGAGTGTGTTTAGGAGAGGAGGGGAAGAAGGGACTTGTTAACAAGTGTGGGTAAACAATACTTTGCTTTTGGGAGGGAAGAGAAATGGGACAGAAGCTGGATTTAGGAAGTGGAGCATAGAGAGTTCATTTTTTTTCCTTCAAGACAGGGAAATAGCAACATGATTTTATGATGATGAAAATGACTCAATTAAGGGGCTTATACCTAAACTTCATGGTCAGTTTTTATAGTTATGCCCTTGTATGCAGTCTCAGTTTCTTTGCCTCTTTCTTGCTTTGCCACAAACTTGGTGAAATGCAGCACTTCTTCCAGGTGCCTGTTCTCTGAATTACACAATGCTGTAACAAACACAGACTTTGAAAATAGAAAGTTTTTGTGTTCTCTGGGACCACTCTGGCCTTAGGCTATAAAAAGTGACCACAAGGGCAAAACTGGCTTAGCTCTAGGATGATGGGGTTGAGAGCTGGCCTTCTTCCTGGGGGACTCTCTAGTCCCAGAAAGCAGAATTCTTTGAGGTTATCAGATTCTTTAGTGGAGATGATTTGTCAGAAATTCTAGGACTGGCTGTTGAACATTTCCCACAATGATGAGGTATGGGGTATTGAGGATGTAGGAGGTTATTTGGAATTACAGAGTTTTCATTAGCTGTTGAGCAGTCTCTTCCTGCCTTGTGATTGGCACCTCCAAGTCCTTGGCTTCCAAGTTTCCTGAGTTCTTCTGGACAGGGTACCCCCTCACAACTTTAGTTTTTCTTTTTGTCACTGTGGGCTTAAACATATCTTAATTTCTCTTTATTGCTTTGCTGTTTATTTTATTCTAATCCTGGGAGGGAGAGGACAGGAATGCCTGTTGTTTGACTGTATTTTGTTTTGAATTGGAAGTTTGAATAATTTCTTAACTGTTGAAATAGAATTGGTTGTGATTTAAGTTAACCAGCATTAACCTTTCCAACTCTATCAGCTTTAAAAAGAGTCACACTAAGCTTTTCATGAGAGGTGCTATTAATGTACTTTTAGAGAAAGTACTACCACCCAGCAAGTAGAAGTAACTTAATTAACCTTACATTTATGGCTGCAGTAGTGCTTTTGAAATCACAGGACTTTTTTTTCCCCCCCTCCTTTGGATTTTTGATTCTTAATTTGGAGATAGGAAAAAATTACTTTGACTTTGTAATCTTTTCTTAAGTCAGTTAAAAGAAAGAATAGTCAGCAGTTTTAAATTTCTTGCCAGCCTAAAAAATAGTCCATGACGACCCATGGATCAGATCTGATCTACTTCTTGTTTTTGTAATTTTTGTACACAATCCTAAATACATGTTTCTTTTTTATGATTGAATTAATGAAAAAAACTGAAAAAAAATCACATATATTTTACTGAAATCATGTGTGTTTACTGAAAGTTCTTTGTTAATTGAAGAAAAACATCCAGAATACCTCTAGTTTTAAAATCTACTACATTCTTTTGTATATTTGTTTCCCTTTAAATAGCTTTACTAAATAGTGCATAAATATGTGAGAAACTTGTTGAACTGGCTGTCATTGTTTTACTGTCTAGTGATGCCACAAAATTCTGCTTCAATAAGCAGTGATATGTAAAATTAAAAGATGTCCAGAATCTTTTGTTTGTTTGTTTTTTGTTTGTTTGTTTTTCTTTTTTTAGGGGGTGAATGGTTGCAAAATAAATCTGAAAAGTTGTAAAGATTCTGTGAATGATGTGTACCTTCTTTTTTTTTTTTTTTTTTTTTAAGATTTTATTTATTTATTTGACACAGAGACAGAGAGATCACAAGTAGGCAGAGAGGCAGGCAGAGAGAAAGGGGGAAGCAGGCTCCCTGTTGAGCAGAGCGCCTGATGTGGAGATCGATCTCAGGACCCTGAGATCATGACCTGAGCCGAAGGCAGAGGCTTAACCTACTGAACCACTCAGGTGCCCCAATATGTACTTTCTAATAACAAAACTGGTATTGATTGAAGGAAAATATGTATTTTTTTTTTTAAAGATTTTATTTATTTATTTGACAGAGGGAGAGAGATCACAAGTAGGCAGAGAGGCAGGCAGAGAGAGAGAGGAAGAAGCAGGCTCCCTGCAGAGCAGAGAGCCCTACGTGGGGCTCGATCCCAGGATCCTGGGATCATGACCTGAGCTGAAGGCAGAGGCTCAACCCACTGAGCCACCCAGGTGCCCTGAAGGAAAATATGTATTAAGTATATTAAATGAGATGACATTATAGGTGGTTTTTTACTGTGTACATAGTTTGTTATTAAAAATTGTTCTTACATAGAAATAATCTTACACACTTACCAGTATTTGACCACTGTGTGAATAGTGGACACTAAGTACAATGCTATAGTTTGAGTATAGGACTATAAGAACAGGAAAAGATAATGTGAATTGTCTTAAAAGAAATCTTAACACTAGATCATAGATTGTTGTGTTAGGTTTTTTCATTTTTATAGCTCTAGGATTTTGATAATATTTTACTGACTGGTTTTAGATCATGTAATAGTCACACATTTTTGCATTTTTTAAAAGATTTTATTTATTTGGTAGAGATGACAAGTAGGCAGAGAAGCAGGCAGAGAGAAAGAGGGGGAAACAGCTTCCCACTGAGCAGAGAGCCCGATGTGGCACTTGATCTGAGGACCCTGGGATCATGACCTGAAATGAAGGCAGAGGCTTAAACCCACTGAGCCATCTAGGCGACCCCATTTTTGCATTTTGAAGTAACTTGCCAGAAGCACATAAAACTCAAACATTCTCCTTTGGTTTCCAGTTTCCCATAATAACTTTAAGTGGTATGGTTTTTGTGATGTCTAATATATACAAACTATTGTGTATTTAATACAACTAACATTTTTTCTTTTAGATTATCTGCAATGTTGAAATGAAGTAACTCAAGATGAGCAAGTTAAAAGTGATATCAGAGAAAAGGTACTGTAATTCTAAATACCAGTATGTATCAGTTATGGAAATATTACATGAAGTCGTTATTTGAAACTCTTTATTTGAATTTATTATATTTATGTTTAAATAATTGTGTGTTGTATTTGTATTTTACAATTAATATTTATTAATGTTTAACTTTTCAGTTAAAGCAGGAGTTAGCAAATGACGACCCATGGATCAGATCTGATCTCCTTCTTGTTTTTGGATGGCTCATGAAATAAGAAGACTTTTTAACATTTCTAAATGGTTGGGGGAAAAATTAAAAAGAATATTTATATGAAATTGAAATTTCTGTATATATAAATTAAGTTTTGGAACACAGCTGTGCTTTGTGTATTGTCTGGACACTTGCTCTACAGTGGCAAAGTTGAGTAGTAATGACAAAGACTATATGGCATATGGTGCTTAAAATATATTCTGTCTGGCTCTTTCCCTCAGACTTTTAACTAACCCCTCAGTTAAAGTATTATTTCTATTAAAGTTCTTACGTACCAAGAAATTGTCCTTAGCAAAGTTTTACTGTGGACTCTTTCAGTTAAAAGTCAGACAAACTGATTGATTCTGTTTTGGAATTTTTTTAGCTAGATTGCTTTAACTCTGTTAAGTCTCTGTTTTCTCATCTATATAATGAGTGAAATACTAATGCTATCATTTTCAACTTGTGATGATTAAACAGTGTCTAGCAGGCTCAGTAAATGACAGCTTATTAATATTGATGATAATCAGTTTTTGCTTTGTAGCATTGTATGTTATATTTATATTTTACAACTTTGTGTTTTCAGGTATGGTTTGACTCTGTTTTATAATGAGAAATATATACACAGTTTAGATCAAGATTTGTTCCTTAAACTGTTAGGGTTTCCAGTTATTAACTATGTAATACAGTAGAACATATTTCATTGTTAAGTATTTTTGTAATTTCTATAGGAAAGGATTAGGTAGTGATTGTGTTTTATTTATTTTTTAATTAAAAAAAGATTTTATTTATTTTGAGAGAGGGCAAGAGCAGGGCAGGGAAGTAGGGGATGCGGGGATGGGGAGAGGGAGAAGCAGACTCCTTGCTGAGCAGGGAGCATAACGTGGGACTCTATCCCAGGATCCTGGGATCACCTGAGCCAAAGGCAAGTGCTTTACCAACTGAGCCACCCAGGTGCCCCAGTTTTTAAAATTTTTATTTTTTAAGGACTTCATTTATTTACTTATTTTAGAGAAGAGAGTATGTGTGCACACTGAGGAGTGAGGGTAGGAGCAGAGGGAGAGAATCATTGTCTTTTTTTTTTTTTTTTAAAGATTTTATTTATTTATTTGACAGACAGAGATCACAAGTAGGCAGAGAGGCAGATAGAGAGAAAGGAAGGGAAGCAGGCTCCCTCTGAGCAGAGAGCCCAGCGTGGGGCTTGATCCCGGATTCTGGGATCATGACCTAGCCGAAGGCAGAGGCTTTAACCCACTGAGCCACCCAGGCACCCCAACAACATTCAGTCTTGAGTACAGCATATTCTTTTTTTATGACCTTTCTTTAACTTTTTTTTTTTTTTTTTTTTTTTAAGCAATGCTTTGTAGTTTTCAGTGTACTGGTCTTTCAGGTTGTTTGTTAGATTTATTTCTTTTTCCCATGAAAATAACAGCTCTTTGTGTCTCCTCAATGGTTTTTGAGTGTAATATTAAGCTAAAAATGAGAAATGTGATATATAGGGTGGCCATACGCCTGATTGAAACTTGTTACTCTGAAAGATAGAACAGATACCAGGGCAAAGCAGTTAGCCACAAACACGTACCTACAGTTCCTGTAGAACAAGACCAGAGAAGTTACGAAAATAATGAATATAAAATAATTAGCATTTAATTAACTTTGGTAAAGGAATTTAAAGGATAATGGCTAGTTATTGCTGATGCTAGTATAAATTTAGGCAGTTTAAAATTTTAGCAAGTTTTTTCTGGTTGTCTATAACAAGTCACTTGGTAGTGTTGAACTAGAATTTATTGTTAAAGAAGTCTTTTATGCATTTAATTATAAGAAGTAGAGAACTAGTTACTCTTCTCTTCCAGTTATAAGTATATTGTTTCAAATTTACATATTTAAATATTTAACTTTCTACAAAAGAATGATAATGAAATTTCTATTTTTCATTGTCCTTTGATTTATGGTGGAAGAAAATAAAGTTATGTGTTCAGAATTTGGAAAGAAACAGTAAAAATAAAAATAAAGCAAAAGTAATAAAAGGTTAAAAAAGGCCTATAAATGAGGATCAGATGTTTCTGAAAGATAATGTGCATTTTGGAAATAAAACCATACTGTTAGAAATTAAATCTTAGTTTCTGTGAGTCATGTTTAAGTCTAAAACCGTAGTATATTTCTGTGAATTTTTTTTTCTGTGAGATGTTTTTATGAGGACAGCTCTCTGTTACCTGCAATTTAAGGTAAAAAAGGTGGTAACATTGATTTATAATATGAAGGTAGATTGCATAACACTTGCACTTACTTGGGCAATTATTTGTTGCAAAGATAGTATCTGCACATCATTGGGACTTTGGTAATATCCAAGAACATTTATGCTTTCAGAAAAATAGGTAAGACTGAGAGTAAACTCAAACATCAAGTAGTAGGAGACTACTACAATGAAACAAATATTTGAGTGATACTGTCTTTAAACTACTATTTGAAAGTTAACTTGATTTGATGTATTTCATACTGATCATATTTTTAATTTGATGATTTTCTCACTATATGGTAATTAACAATCATAAATCTCTGAAGTTTGGTCTCATTTTGATTCATCTAAAAGCAGGGTAAGTAAGGAAGATACATCCTTTTCTGAGTTGTGTTATTTAAAAATTTTCTCAGTGTAGTTCAGATTGTCCTTTGAATAGCCGTATAGCTTTACCCCACCCTCAAAATTTCCAAAGTCTAAAAATTATTCAGAAGGTAGAGCTGCCCTCTGGTGTTCACCCTAGATTCTTTCAACATTAGTGTCAACAGCCTTACAGTTTTAGAGCTGAGTTGGTGTGGCTTAAGATATTTTGTTCAGTTTTCATTCTGTAGATTAAAAAAGTAGAAATAGAGAGGGAAATTGATTTGCCTATGTTCTCAATTTCCATTTATTTGCCTCCCTTGAAAAAATCCATCCATCTGTTCATCTATCCATCATTTGAAATAGCATGATTCTTAGAAAGGAATCACTTCAATGAAAGGTTTTTTCCTTTTCTTTTTTTTAAAATATGTAATGTAATTTAAAATTTTAATAGTTACTGATAAATTCTTAGTTGGGGATAGAATTGACTGTGTGTTACTTATGCTTAGTGTGTCTTGTATGTTTGTGAATTTTTTGAATAGCAGATGTTTATTAACTACTGAAAAACAGTGAGATGATCTTTAAGAAAAATGTGAATTGAAGAAAATTTAAGAAGCACTCCATTATTAAATATCAGAATTTTGGTTTTCTTGGGGCACCTGGGTGGCTCAGTGGGTTAAAGTCTCTGCCTTTGGCTCAGGTCATGATCCCAGGGTCCTGGAATCGAGCCCTGCATTGGGCTCCCTGCTCAGCGGGGAGCCTGCTTCCCCTTCCCCCATCCCTGCCTGCCTCTCTGCCTACTTGTGATCTCTGTCAAATAAATAAATTAAAAAAAATTTTTTTTGGTTTTCTTAATGCAAATTTCTCTTAAGTTTGGGTTATAGAATTGTTTTTTTTTTTTTTTTTAAAGATTTTAATTATTTATTTGACAGAGATCACAAGTAGACAGAGAGGCAGGCAGAGAGAGAGGAGAAAGCAGGCTCCCCGCTGAGCAGAGAGCCTGATGCAGGGCTCGATCCCAGGACCCTGGGATCATGACCTGAGCCAAAGGCAGAGGCTTTAACCCACTGAGCCACCCAGGCGCCCCAGGTTATAGAATTGTTTTTAAAGATGTACTTTGTTCCTTAGTTTTCAAACTGTGCTCTCTTAATATCATTTCTCACCAAAAAGAACCAGGACTCTTTGGAGAAAGGGCTGATTCTAGGTCAGGAGCACAAAATGTGCAAGATAAATCTAGAGGAATAGTTCTCACATATTTTAGCCCAGAACCTCTTGGTGCTCTCTTAAAGAGATGAATGCTCCAGAAAGTTTTTGTTGATGTGAAGTATCTATTGATATTTTGCATTGTTATATATTAAAACTGAGAAATTAAAACCATTTTTTTAAAAGATTTATATATTTTTAGAGAGAGTACCTGTGTATGTGGAGGCTGAGGGAGGGGAGCAAAGGGAGAGGGAGAGAGAAACTTAAGCAGATGCCGTCCTGAGTGAAGAGCCTGATGAGGAGATCCATCTCATGGCCCTGAGATTATGACCTGAGCTGGAACCAAGAGTTTGACACTTAACTGCCTTTTGTCACCCACAGCCTCTATTTATTCACTTAAAAATAACAATAAACCAATTGTATAACAATGTTTTAGAAATAACTATATTTTCAACTGTGGAAGACTAGAATTATTATTATTATTATTTTTAAATTTTTTATTTTTTATAAACATATATTTTTATCCCCAGGGGTACAGGTCTGTGAATCACCAGGTTTACACACTTCACAGCACTCACCAAAGCACATACCCTCCCCAATGTCCATAACCCCACCTCCTTCTCCCAACCCCCCTCCCCCCAGCAACCCTCAGTTTGTTTTGTGAGATTAAGAGTCACTTATGGTTTGTCTCCCTCCCAATCCCATCTTGTTTCATTGATTCTTCTCCTACCCACTTAAGCCCCCATGTTGCATCACCACTTGGAAGACTAGAATTATTTTATTATGTTTTTGCAAATCTGATGTGTGGCATAATGGAAGATGGCTAGATTCTCTTATCTGTTTCTGAGTTTAATCTGTCTTGATCTATGTTACATGTAATATGTGCACATATTATACTTGTGTATGTAGTTTGTGCATGTGTGGTGTTCTTGTTATTATAGAATATGAAGAAAATCTGGGCTTACATAGATATGTGATTAGAAAAGGAGGAAGTACTTGAATCAAAGGCCCTTTAATGCATTAATTAATTATATTTATTTATTTGTCAAAGGGAAAGAGAGTGGGTGCAAGCAGGGGGAACAGCAGGCAGAGGGAGAAGCAGGTTCCCCACTGAGTAAGGAGCCTGATACAGAACTCGATCCCAGGACACTGGGATCATGACCTGAAACCGAACGCAGGTGCTTACCCAACTGAGCCACCTAGATATCCCAAAAGGCCATTATAGATAATTGTGGATAATTGTCGTTTGATTTATGGTGGAGGAAAATAAAGTTGTGTGTTCAGTATTTGTAGAGAAACAGTAAAAATATGATTAAAGCAAGAGTAATAATTATATATGAGGAATAGATATATATAAATGATGATACTGTTCTTTGGAAATAAAGCCGTATTGCTTGAAATTCAAATTGAAGTGGATATTCTTGCTAAGTAATAGTTTTCTTACAAGTTAATTGCAGGGTGGAATCTGAAACTATTAGTGAACTTTCTGTTCTCTGTTAAATTCTGTTGGTCTTTTTTTGCACTTTGAATAATTTTTTTCCATATTTAAGTTTGTAACATCCAGCATTGGTCATTTAGAAATAATTGATTCCATGACTAATGCAGATCTTCTGAATAGTACATTTTATTACACAGTACTGAAAAATTACATGTATTAATATCACCATTGATTTTTATCAGGAAAAAAAAGATGTTTTTAAGTAGATTCCACACCCAACATGGAGCCCAGCGTGGGGCTCGAACTTACCATCCTGAGATCAAGACCTGAGCAGAGATCAAGAGTCAGATGCTTAACTGACTGAGTCAGGCAGGTGCCTAGAAAATTTTCTAGGGCAGCTGACAAGGCTATGACGGTAGATCCACATTTTTCGAAATTCTATTGTTTGCTCAAAAGCTAGATTTTATCATTGGCAACATATCGGTCAGTTGTTCTCTTGAAATGATATACTCACTTTGTTTACTTCTAAAAAATGTATGCCTGAATTCTCCAGTCTGAATAATCTTTGTCAATTTTTTAAAATTTCTTTTACTATTATTTTTTGACTTGGTTTTTGAAGTAACCATGCTCTGTGAAAAAAGTGGCTAGCTCAGCTTGCATTTTAAACAGTCACAGGTTTTCTTCCCTCAGGGTAACCATCGTATTTAGCGTGCAGCAGAAATGTTTAATGCACACACACAATATTAAAGAAATTCGTACTCATGGGTGAAACGGGAATTTTTTTTTTTAAAGATTTTATTTATTTGAGAGAGAGACAGTGAGAGAGAGCACAAGTGAGGAGGTCAGAGGGAGAAGCAGACTCCCCATGGACTTGGGAGTCGGATGCGGGACTCGATCCCGGGACAATGGGATCATGACCTGAGCTGAAGGCAGTCGTCCAGCCAACTGAGCCACCCAGGCATCCCTGGAATTTTTGTTTTTAACTGAGTTCAGGGTGGTGAAAAACATAGTGACTGGTAGTACAGTTTGGTGTCACTGTCTTGATTTGTGTCAGAGTGCTAGCCCTTTACCCACCAGTGCTTTTAGATCATCAAGGCAAATCTCAACACGGAGTCAGATAGTATTTTTATGAAAATAGACTTTGACTTTGTAGATTTTATGATAGGGTCTCAGGTACTCGACAGGGTATTATAGAATACTTTGAAGACTTTTGGCCAGTAATAGTCTTGTCATGCCTGAAAGCCAGAAACCTATCAAAGGCTAGGATCATACCAAAAGGACTCCGGAACCAACTTGGGAAGCTCCCATTTATTGATCATTGAGTGTTTATAATTGTAGTGAATAAATACCAAATGTATTTAAGTTTTTAAGTTCATACTGATGCATGAAACTAAAATATTTCATTGGTTATCTGATACACATTTTAGGGAATAACTCATTCTTCTGGAAACTGGTAAATACAAGTAAGTTAAAAAAAAAAACAAAAACAAAACCCCAAACAACCCAGCATTTATTTTGCTTTTATTTGATGAGTTGTACCTCTGGATCATCAAATAAGAAATTTTTCTCTTTATGGAATTGTTTTAGTTAACACATGAAGAAGGAGTGGGATGGTAAGGTATCATTGTTTTTTGATCCTTAGTGGAGTAATGGATGTAGCCAATGGTGACCAGTGATTGCTTATATTACAAAAGTAAGAGAACCAGACACTATTTGTCTTGTTATGGAAGGTTATAGTACCACTTTAAAGAATTCACATCTCCAAGCCTTCATCAGATTAGGCTTTTAAATTCAACTGCCAGTTTACAGAAAATATGGAAATAAACATATTAATTATGCTGTGGATGTGTAATTGGCAAAATCCAGAATGTGGGAAACTAAAGCCCACTAATCAAGCTGCTTCAGCAGATAAATTGTGAGGGAAAAAAAAAGTGTAATAGGAAACTTGTAGATAAAAAGACAAATACATATATAACCAAACCTCATTTGGTTTCTGATTTGTCCAGATTGTTAAAGAAAATGTGAGAGAATGAGAATGAACTAATAAATTTAAGAAAATGGAATTCAGACTAGATTTTGGTATTAGTGGATTATTGTTACTGTTTTTGGTATGGTAGTGATAGTGTAGTTATATATATTTTGAAGAGTTTTTCTATTTTGGGAAATAAAGGATGCCAAAGTATTTACAGAGGAAATGATCTTTCTGAGACATGCTTCAAAATTAGTCCATTGACGTGTGCACTTGTAGGTAGGTATGTATGTGTAAAATAAGATTGTCTGTGGATTGATGATTGTTGGAGCTGGGTGATGAGGACATGGTGGTTCATTATACAATTTTTTCCTTTTTTTGTTCATTATAGAATTTTCAGTAGTAATGTTTTTGCTCATTCAGACTTACAGCAGTTTTAAGGAACCATTCCTTCCTCCTGCAATAGTTGAAGAAAAAGAAAATATGTACAAATATGTACAAACATGTAACATAGTTTTATCTCTACAGAATTCTTTTATTTAAAAAATTTGTGAAATGTTTCTGAAAACTAAAAGGATAGAGAATACTTTAAGGAACACCTGTGTACTTACCACCCAAGGTAAAAAAAATTACAAACACAGTGTGTATTATTGCCTAATAACATTTTTTCCCTTGTCCCAAGGTAATTACTATTCTGAATTGATGTTCATCATTTCCATGCATGTTTTTATATGTGTGTGTGTGTGTATAAAATGTTTTTATATATATACACACATTAAAGAATATTATGTTGAATTTGTGTATTTTAAAACTTAATGATATTATACTGAACATATTAAAGTTTTTTGGGTTATTTTTATACTTGAAGATTTATACATACGAATATGTCTTTGCTATGTTGGCTCTCTAAAATATGGGAAATGTTGCATTATTTTAAATGGTACATTAGGCCCATTTTCAAATGTATGCTTAATGTGTATTTTCAAACTCCGATACCTTTTCAGTTGAAATATCTCCAAATTTAAAGCATTTGGCACAGTTCATCTGAAAAAAAAAATACTGTTTTTCATTTTTTAGATATATATTGTCTGTGCTGTAGCAGCCAATGTTTGAAATGCTAGATATATAGAATAAGATATGCAAGGTCTTCTACCTCTAGAGAATTTACATAATTTCAAATAGTAATAAATTCTGTAGGTACATTTTAATACCAGAGTGGAGGGGCCGGTGAGGAAGTGGTCAGATGGTTGGGTTGCAGCCTGAAATGTGAAGTTGCCAGCTCTAAAGAGAGTTGGGAGAAATCACCCTTCTGATTGAGAGGAGTTAAGACCTTGTGGAAAAACTTGCTGTCTTCAGGGAACTGATAGCCATTGAGCTGGATCCCAGTGCATGAGGGGATTGTTGTGAGAAATAAAGTCTGAGAAGTAGACAGAAGGCAGATGACAAAGGGCTTAGAAGGCTGTGATAAGTAAATTTAAGATTTTACCTAAAGTCTGAAGGGCCATTGAAGGGTTTTTTTTTAAGCTGGGTAGCAACTTGATTAGATCAGTGGTACTACAAATCTACAAATGTGATGAATTGGCCTGTAAATACATACTTAACCAGTTCCCTGACTTTTGCTATTGCCCTGTGGTTCATGTAAATGTAACCATTGGGGAAACTATGTGAAAGGCAGAAGGGACCACTCCACAGTTTTTGCAGCTTCCTGTGAATATTTACAATTATTTTGAAATAAAAAGATAAAGGTAATCACTGAGAAAATGGATTATTGGCAAGCAAGAATGAAAGCAGACTAGTTATGAGGTTGTGATTTCCAAGTGAGAGATGATGATTGTGTGGACTTGGATAGTCATAGTAGATATGGACACAAGTGGATGAAGCTGAGTTGTTTCAGAGATGGAGCTGGTAAGGGGTTGGTGTGTGAGGCAGAGAATCCAGATTTTTTCCTGAGTAACTAATGGTTTCATTTGAGTTTGGGAGGGTTAAGATCGGAAGAGCAATACGTTGAGAGGAGGAACTAGAAATTGTTTTATATTGGGCTTGTTAGGTTGGGTAGGCCATCAGAGGGAAGCTGTAGTTGATTGTCAGAGCCAGGCAGCATTTAAATCATAATTACAGTGGTGGATTAGATGAGATCACACTGTCAGTGTGGAGAGAGTGGAAAGAAGAGGGCTGGGAATACAGCTGTCCATGAATCAACAGCTAGAAATGTGTCACAGGAGGAGGAACTAAAAGAAGGTATCTCGGAGAGCTGATGATAGGAAGAAGGTAGAGAGTGGAGTCCATGAAACCCAGAGAAGGGAGGTGAAGGAAGAGGGAGCTCTCTGATTTGGATAGTGCTGAGGTACTGAGTATAAGGAAGGAGGTGACCAGAGGAGGTTGGGAGACCTCAGGGTGGGGAAGGCAAGCTTGAAAAGTGAATGGGATGTGAGAAGATGAGGTACCTCATTCGTAGGAGAGAAATAGGGTGGTAGCGAGTGGGAGCTCTTCTACATCTTATTAGTGTGCCACTGGTATGATCCAGTTGAAAGGGGGAGAGAGATGATGAATCAGGGAAAGATTAAGTGAAGGAGCAAATGCATTGAGAATGCAGGAAGGGTTACTGGGTCATGTATACAGGGGAGGAATTGTTCTTTGCCTCAACATACCAGCCAAAGAGAGCCTTTTAAAGACACAGAGTGTATCACTCTTTTGCTCAAAAGCTTTCTTTCTTTCCTTCTTTTTTTTATTTTTAAGATTTTATTATTAGAGAGCACAAGCAGGCAGAGTGGCAGGCCGAGGCAGAGGGAGAAGCAGGCTTCCTGCTGAGCAAAGGAGCCCCATGTGGGACTTGATCCCAGGATCCTGGGATCAGGACCTGAGCCAAAGGCAGTGGCTTAACCAACTGAGCCACCCAGGCGTCCCCTGCTCAAAAACTTTCTATCCCACTTAGTGTAAAAGTCAAAATTCCTACAGTGGCCTGCAAAGCTTTAAATGATGGTGCTCTCTCCCACCTCACCCCCCACCTCTGACCTCCTCTTACTGTAATCCTCCTCCAGTCTGCTCCAGCCTCACCGCTGGCTACCTCACTTTTAACTCAGTGTAGCAGACCCTGCCTTGGTCTCTGTGGTTGTGACTCCTTCCTGGACAGCTCTTTCTGGTTTCTGCGCAGCTTACTCCTTTGTTTCTCTCAGACCTTTCCCTTGGTGGTACCCTGTCAATGTAGTTTTCTCTGACCACTGTGTGAAATTGCATCTGTCCCCCTAGCCTGCTCTTATTTAAAACACTTCCCACCACCTTAAATACTGTATGATTATTTACATATTTAATTTGCCTCTTACCATTAGAATGTTCAGTCTGTAGGGGGCAGGAATTTTTGTTTTGTTTACTGTTGGTAATACCTAGTATGGTAGCAGATGTGCAAATGTGTGAATGTAGAGAATGTGCAAATGAGCAAATGAAAGAACAGGGAAGAAAGAAAGTGGTTAGAAAATCAGATAGGTTTAAGGATGTGGTTGTGGGGAGATGGTGTGTTCCTCTTTGGGCTTGTAACAGTAATAAAGCAGGACTCTGAGAAGGGACTGGGGTGGGAAGGATGATTCGAGTTTTGAGGTGAACATAGGAAATGTAAGAACATAGGAAAATCTCAGAGAGTGAAAAAGTGAATTTTCAAAGTGTGATGTAAGATTGCTGGACAGGGTTGAATGCACATTTGTGGTTTTCTGAAATGGAATATGTTTCTCACTTAATAGAATTATAGCAATGTTAAGCTATAAAACAGTAAGGATATGTGGCATAAATGCTTTACATTTTTAGGAAACGGCAGAGTTTTTTGTTTTTTGTTTTTTTAAATTTATTTTTATTTAATTTAATTTTTTTAAAGATTTTATTCATTTATTTGAGAGAGAGAGAGAGGGCATGAGAGGTACGAGATCAGGAGAAGCAGACTCCCTGGCGAGCAGAGAGCCTGATGTGGGACTTGATCCCAGGACTCCAGGATCATGACCTGAGCTGAAGGTAGTCGCTCAACCAACTAAGCCACCCAGGCGCCCCAGTTTTTTGTTTTTTAAACAGTGATCTTTATTGTATTGAATTTACAAGTGATGTAGAATGTGTCGTAATGTAAATTAACATTCTTTCTAGTCTTACCAATAATTCTCGGGTCGTGGGACTCCTGGCTCAGCTGGAGAAGATCAATACTGAATCTTCAGAATCAGATACTGCCAGATATGTCACATCAAAAATTCTTCATCTGGCTCAAAGTCAAGGTAAATTTTAAACTTTTGCTTCTGAAACTTTTTCAGTTCTTTAAATGTAGATGGTAAGAATTTTCAAACTTTTGATAAATAGATGATTTTCTGTAAAAATTGAACTTCCTCAAATAGACTGAAGAAGTAGAAAACTCAGTAACTGTGGAATGAATTGCTGTTCAAAGCATTCTTTCTAAAAATGAGTATGATTACACCACCACATTTTCAAACAATACTTAATTCCAGTGTTACTTGTTCTAGAAGTTGGAAAAAAGATGTCAAGTAGATGGTTACGAGTGTGATCCCTACTTCAAATGCAAGCTCTGTCATTCAGTGGTGGGGTGATTTTAGGGAAATTTCTTAGGATTCAGCTGCACCGTCTCCGAAAGAGAGATAAGAGATATCAGTAATTACCTTGAGATTTACATGAGAAGCATGTAAAAAGAATGTTAAAGTGTTCAATAAATGATGTCTGTAATTAGGCATCACTTCAGTAGATACTAAAAAAGGAATTTAAGGTTCCAAAACTCTGGTTGATTAAAACAAAACAAAACAAGATGACACCTGATTTTTCTTTTAAAATAAGGTTAAACCAGCAGCTACCTTAATATTTAATAGCAATATATTGAACACATTCTGTTAAAATTAAAGTCTAGACATTTTATAATTAGTATTTAATTTTTGGAATTCTTTCATGCTGGGGTTTTAGGTCCTTTAGTAGGTATTTACTGTGTTCAGGAACTCTGTTAACCCTTATTCATGGTCACAGACGTATTTTGATAGCTTCTTCCTATGCAGTCCATGTGTTTAGGGAGTAGTTGACAGCACTCCAAAACCTAGGTGAGGTCTCTAATAGATGACATTTGTTTCTAGCAAAATCTAAGATACCTGTCTATACTTTTTAGTTCAGGAAGTCACTGTGCTGGATTCTAGCCTTTGAAAGTACAGTGCTTATTATCCAAGGTCAATGTACAAGGATGTACATTATATTAGTGCAGAGTTAGAGGTATATTCACTGTATTTTTATATGAAATACTTCCTCAAAACAAAACCAGTAAACACAAAAGAAAACACATTTCTTAGGAGTGTAGCTAATACTTGTATACACTGCTCCCACTCCTGCATACTTTCCCCAGTGCAGTCTGGACGCCCCTACTCCAACATCACCACTGCCCTTGTATGCTATCACTCACCTCTGGGGTGAGTGATACCCCACTCACTCCTGGGTTGTGTAAGACAGTGACTTTGTTCATGTTACCTTGGATTAGCCAGTCAAGACAGTGTCAATTAGTAGTGGAAGAGGATCCCATCATCATTATAGGATAATTCAGTTGGCTATCCATTTGAGAGAAGAAGTTTGGAAATTTATAGTTCAAGGAAGAAGAAATGCAAGTAACCAGTAAACCTATGAAAAGGTTCTTTAACTCCTCCAAAGTCAGGAATTGCTAATGAAAACAACAGATACACTTCTTAATAGATAGATTGGCAAAAATTAAAGAATGACAACATCCAGTGTTGGGGGACATGAGAAATAGGGTATTCTCTAACCTGTTGGTGGTGCAGTAGTTACTGCTAACTTTGGAGATAAGAATCTGGCAATGTTTATTAAAATTTAGAATGCATTTGCCGGCTGACTCTCAGGAATGTATTTGAATGTTTGAGGATGTTTTGCAGCATTGTTTGTAATATCAAAGATCAGGAAACCCCCTAAATACCCATCAGTGAGAGAATGGTTGAGTTAATTTTGATGTGGTCAAATGGGGGAACTTAAAAAGTTTATTATGTAGTTATTATCATGAAGTTATTTGTGATATTTGGGACAGATAGTTTATATATGGAACTCTGTGAATTGTTCTGGAGTCCTAAGTTTAATGTATTAAATGAAAGAGCAGGTTTCTTTAGTTCATGTAACTATATGTGTAGCCTCATTTTTATACAAATAAACCATTAAATATGTATGTAAATGTTTATATGAGCAAGGCAAAAAACCAAACACAAAACCAGAAGAATGATACCAAATTTTTAGCAGTAGTTATCAGTGGGATGGAAATGGAGGGGAATGAGGTAAGTTCCTGATGTACTTAAAGTACTTTTCTACTGTTAGAATTGTTGCAATAAGAACATACTATTTATGTATTTAAAAGATTAAAAAAAACAAACAAACTCCTACAGTACCTGTTCACATACTGGAGACACACATTTCCACAATTTGGTGCTAGTTTTCTTGAGTGCATTACACTTTTTATCTTTTTTTTTTTTTTTTTTAAGATTTTATTTACTTATTTGACAGAGATCACAAGTAGGCAGAGAGAGAGAGAGGGAAACAGGCTTCCTGCTGAGCAGAGAGCCCGATGCGGGGCTCGATCCCAGGACCCTGGGACCATGACCCGAGCTGAAGGCAGCGCCTTAACCCACAGAGCCACCCAGGCGCCCCACATTTTTTACCTTTAATAATGTACTACTCATTTATAGCATGCACGATACTTTTTATAATTTACCCTTGATTTTTTTCCCTAGAAATATAATAATTATCCATTTCATGTAGGTGGTCTAATTTGTTGGCATACATCTTTTGGTTGTAATTCCTTTATAATCCTGTGAGTTTCTTTAAGGAAGGAAGTGATGTTCTTTCTGTCATTCTCGATTTTTGTCATTTGTGTCATCTGTCTCTTTCATGATCTGTCTAGCTCAGTGGTTCTCAGCTGCGGTGATTTTTCCCCTGTACTTGCCCTAGGACACTGGCAATGTTTGGAGATATTTTTGGCTGTGAAATTTGAGAAGGGGATTGTTACTGGCATCTACTATGTAGAGGCGAGGAATGCTGCTAACATTATATAACACACAGTACCACTCCCTATAAGAATGAATTATTTGGCCCCACTGTCAACAGTACTGAGGTTGAGAGACCCAGGTCTAGCTAGACACATTTGTCAGTTGTTTGAAAGAACCAACTTCTGGTTTCATTGATTTCCTGTTTTTCTTTTTTCTATTTCATTGATCTCTTATCTTTTTTTTTTTTTTTTTTTTTTTTTTTTTTTTTAAAGATTTTATTTATTTATTTGACAGAGAGAAATCACAAGTAGATGGAGAGGCAGGCAGAGAGACAGAGAGGGAAGCAGGCTCTCCGATGAGCAGAGAGCCCGATGCGGGACTCGATCCCAGGACTCTGAGATCATGACCTGAGCCGAAGGCAGCAGCTTAACCCACTGAGCCACCCAGGCGCCCCTGATCTCTTATCTTTATTGCTTCCTACCTTCTATTTGGTTCCACTTTGATTTGTGCTTCCTTTCTGGTTTTCTTAAATTGGAGCTTTGATAATGGATTTGGAGAACTTTCTTTTATAATGTGGTGATTAAAGCTATAAATGTCCCTGTATACACTGCTTTAACTGCATTCTACAGATACTGATATGTTGTATTTTTATTTTCATTCAGTTCACATATGTTCTAATTTCTTTTTTGATTTCTTCTTTGACCCACAGATTATTTAGCAGTGTGTTGTTTAATTTCCCATTATTTCAGAATTTCCCAATTTCTTTCTGCTGTTTTCTAATTTAATTCCACTGTGGTTGGAGATTTGTACGATTTTAGTCCTTTTGAATTTATTGAGATAGGTTTAATGGCTTAATTTATGGTCATTCCTGGAGAATGTTCCATGTGCACATGAATGTTCCATCTGCTGTTTGTTGGGTGGAGTGCTCTGTTAATGTTAGTTAGGTCAGGCTGGTTGATAGTATCGTTCAATCTTCCATACCTTGTTGATTTTCTAGTTAGGTGCTCTATTAAGTATTAGAATTGAGTATTGAATTCCCTACCTATTGTTGAACTATATATTTCTCTTTTCAATTTTGGTAGTTTTAGTTTGTATATATTTGAAACTCTGTTAGCTGTGTAACATTTAAATTGTTAAATCTTTTGGTGGATTGGTTTCATTGTTTCATTATTGTGAAATGTCTCTGTCTCCAGTAATAGTTCCAGATTTAACGTCTGTTTAATCTAAAAAAAAAAGTCTGTTCATAATAGTACAATCATTCTAGCAGTTATGGCTATTCCTTGCATATTATACCCTTCTCTTCTTTTACCTTCAATCTGTTTCTCTTAAGACAGTATTTTTGGATCTTGCTTTTTAAAAATCTAATCTGTTTGTTTCCAAATCAGTGTACTTATTCCTGTGATTGGATTTACATCTGCCTTTTTGCCATTTGTTTTCTATATGATTCATGTCTTTTATATTCTTCTCATCCTTTACTGACTTCTTTTGTATCATCTGTTGATTTTTTTAGTTTTTAAATTTTTAGTTATTTTTGTAGTGGCTCCTGTAGTGATTACAATATATATTGAATTTCAGATTAGTACCATCTTCTTTCTGGTACAATATTGGAACTTTCTTTCAGTATAGCTCCATTTCTTTCTCACTACTTTGTGCTGTATTGTCATGTATATTATATTTATAGATAATAGACCCCAGTGATACTCTATTATCATTATTGCTTCCACAATTTTAAGCCTTGTAAAAAAAAGTTAGGAGAAAAGTGGAAAATTCAGTACAGAGGTCTGAATGAAGAACAGGTTTTAGACCCAAAACTTGGTTGTTAAAGGAATGGAAATGCAGCGAAGTTATCTCAGGAGGAGATGTAGAGGGAGACAGGTGAGATTTGTATTCTGGGAACTGCCTACATTTTGTATTTTGCTACAGTAGAGTCCTGTGAAAATGATCAAGTTCATTTTTATGATTTTTATGTTGTCTTGATGAATTTACCCTGTTATCATTATAGAATGTTCCTCTTTATCTGTGGTGATTTTCTTTGCTTTGATGTTTAGCTTTTCCCATTTGTTTCCTTCTAGCCTGTTTGTATTTTTGAATCTAAAGTGCGTCTTTTGTAGATAGCATTTTGACATCCTTTGCCTTCTAATTTGAGCATTTAGTTTGATAACTTTTAATATAATGTGACTGTACTTAGATCTACAGTTGTTTTCTGTTTGTCTTTTCTGTTTTTATTTCTTGTTTCTCATTGCCCTGCCCTCTTTTCTATTATTTGAACAATTTTTGGAATTCCACTTTAATTACCTATTGACTTTTTTACGTTATACCTGTTTGCATTTTTTAAAAGTCATTCGTCTGGAGATCACAATAAATAATCATTAACTTTTTGTACTTTGCTTATAATTAATATTGTAACCTCATATGAAATTCAGAAACCTTGGAACCTTGCATACCCATTTGTGTTTACTATTCTCTAGCTATAGTTTTGATATGTATTACATCTATATACACTGTTAACCCTAAAGACAATTTTTGCTTTAGACAGCCATGCGTATTGTAAAGACATAAAGAAGAAGAAAAATTGCTTTTATATTTACTCACATGTTTACCATTTCTGAAGCTCTTTTTTCTTTGCCAAGGACATGAGGTTGATCTGGCATAATTTCCCTTTAGTTCTAGACTTTCCTTTGGTATTTCTAGTGGAAGTTTGCTGTGGGAGATTTTTTTTTTTTTTTTTTTAATCTGACAAAGGATTTATTTCACCTAATTCTTGAAGGATATTTTTACTGGGTGTAGAACTCTGGGTTGATGGTTTTTGTCCTCCAGCACTATAAATTACATGTAAAACAGTGCTTCTACTATTTGGGGCCTCCATAATTTCAAAGGAGATGTCTATTATTTGAATCTTTGTTTTCTGAAAATTATGTGTCATTTTTCTCTGGTTGAGGTCATGATTTTCCATTAGTTTGGTTTTCAGAATGTGTGTGTAGTTTTCTTTGTAATGCTTGGAATTTGCTGAGTGTCTTGAATCTGTAAATTTGTCTTTTATCAATTTTAGGAAATTTTTCCTGATCAAAAATTTTTTTTTTTAAAGATTTTATTTATTTATTTGACAGAGAGATTACAAGTAGGCAGAGAGGCAGGCAGAGAGAGAGAGGAGGAAGCAGGCTCCCTGCGGAGCAGAGAGCCCGATGCGGGACTCGATCCCAGGACCATGAGATCATGACCTGAGCCGAAGGCAGCGGCTTAACCCACTGAGCCACCCAGGCGCCCCTCAAAATTTTTTTATTCTTCATTCTTCTTTTGGTATATAATTATACATATGTTAGACTTTTGGAGATTGCTTCAAAGGTCCTTGAGTCTCCTATTTTTCTTCCTTTTTTTTTTTTTTTAAAAGATTTTATTTAAGAGAGAGAGAGAAAATGAGAGAGAGCAAACACAAGTGGGCTGGGGTGGGCAGAGAGGGGCAGAGGCAGAGGGAGATGGAGAAGCAGGGAGCCCAACACGGGGGTTGATCCTGGGATCATGACCTGAGCTGAAAGCAGATGCTTAATGGCTGAGCCACCCAGGCTCCCTGAGGTTCCTATTTTTCAATCTTAATTCTCTGTGTTGTTCAGATTAGATAATTTCCCTTTTTCTTTATTGAAGCTACTGCCTTTTTCCTCTGCATTCTGCCATTATGTCTGTCTGATAATTATTTACATACTATATTTTCCTTTTCTAAAATGTGTGTGTGTGTTTTATACTTTTTGTTTCTCTGTTTTGTGATCTCTTCTCTTTTGATTCATAGTGAGCTTGTTTTCCTTAATGTGATTGAATGTAATTATAGTAGCTGTTTTAAAATTCTTGCCTGTTAAAACATTTAGGTTATTATTAGCATGTAGTGGTATAAGAACTGGGAAGGACTGTTTTAGAAAAGCCAAGGGAGGAAACATTGTCTGGGATGTTAGGAACATGGAGAGGTTAGTTAAAATAAAGATCTTTTTGATTTGACAATTAATAAATTATTGGCCACAGTAAGATCACTTTCAAGTGGTAGAATTAGAAGGAAGATTGCATTATGCTGTAATGTGAATGGCAAATGAAATAATGACAGGGAGTATAGACTTTCTGTCATGGGGGAGTTCTACTGAGAAAGAAGAAGGAAATAGAGGAGGAGACAAGTTAAAATAAGATTTGTTACCTATGTGGGAAAACAAAACAATATGTGGGTAGAGGTTGAAGCTGTAGGTTTGTAAGTAGGGAGGAAGGATGGGATTTAGAACACAGTAGAAACGATACATCCTCATTTTCCACCCGAAGGCTGGAAAAAGGAATGCAGAATCGTCAAGGATTGGATACACGAGTGTGTGGAGCTTTGTCATTGTTTATAGAATTTCATCTCT
Organism: Mustela lutreola; assembly: GCF_030435805.1. Lineage (NCBI taxonomy): Eukaryota > Metazoa > Chordata > Mammalia > Carnivora > Mustelidae > Mustela > Mustela lutreola. Next base: position 73,769,452 of record NC_081301.1, read on the forward strand.
GGTTGACTTATCACTTTGTCTCAGTTCACTGAGGAAATGTAGATGCTGAGAGTTAGAAACGGGTCCAGAGATTGAGAGGTATGGTTGAGAACTGGCACACTTTGGAATAGCTGTGGGCTATGGCAGGGCAGATGGACATGGCTGAGAGTTGAGGTGAGTAAGAACAGTAGTTTTGTGTTTCCAAATGAGGATGGAAATGGTGAATTTTTTTGGTACTAAGAATCTTAAACTTGGAGAAGAAATTCTTGTGGCCTTATTTTTACTGTGATGTAGGAATAGAAAGTGCACATTTTAGCATTTACTTCATTATAAGGGTTCATGCTGATAAGTTTAAGGGGAGAGCCTTGGTATCCAAGTGGGCATGTCTAGAACTGATTTTATAGGAGAACAGCACTACCACTGATGAGTTAGAAGTTTCAGTGAAAGCTACAGTGAGGCTTCCCTTATTTTCTGAAAGCAAAGAGAAATGGGAGTGTTAGGAGGCTGTGGTCTGTCAGTGGGAGATTGGAGGCTAAGATTTCAGAGGTAGGGCAATTTGAGATTTGAGAATTGAGAGAGTTGATAAATTGGAACAAAGTGGGAAGGGTTTTTTTTTGTTGTTGTTGTTACATGGTCAAAAAACTATGTAGTTAGGTGTTGAAGGAATCATCCACATAGATTGAAGTCTTCTTAGATGATGACAGAGTCTAGAGTAGAGTAGAAAACTGTAGTGCCTAGTTTTCATTTAGTGTGGGGAGTAAACTCCATGATTGTGGATGTTACAGTAAGGGGAGTTTTTGGTTTGTCCCATGAAGGTGAAAAAACAATGGTTTGTTAGTAGAGGAGATCTCAGTCTTCTGACTACTCTGTGTGATTAATATTGAAAAAATCATTTGGCTTTAACATTAAATCAGTTGTCTTACTTAGAATGTTAAATCAGGGGCGCCTGGGTGGCTCAGTGGGTTGGGCCTTTGCCTTTGGCTCAGGTCATGATCTCAGGGTCCTAGGATCAAGCTCCACATCCGGCTTTCTGCTTGGCAGAGCCTGCTTCCCCCCCTACCCCCCACCCCCCCGCTCTTGCTGCCTCTCTGCTTGTTTGTGATTTCTGTCAAATTAAAAAAAAAAATCTTTAAAATGTTAAATCATGGGTGCATTGTAGATATTTAAACAGTATTTAGCAGTTGGCTCCATAGCACAGGGGTTAGAGCACTGGTCTTGTAAACAGTATTTATTTTACAACTTAATACTTACTGATGGAGGTAGCTGGGCCAGGGAAATGATGAAGAATCAGGTGAGGAATCACTTTTAAAAAAGGAATTGGGGGGATGCCTGGGTGGCTCAGTGGGTTAAAGCCTCTGCCTTCGGCTCAGGTCATGATCCCAGGGTTCTGGGATCAAGCTCTGCATCAGGCTCTCTGCTCAGCAGGGAACCTCCTCCCCCCACCCCACTGCCTGCCTCTCTGCCTACTTGTGATCTCTGTCGGTCAAATAAATAAAATCTTAAAAAAAAAATAAAAATAAAAAAGGAATTGGGTTTTACAAATATTAATGAGTTTTCCCTTTGTTTTAGATCTTTAGATCTCTTCTGCAAGTTTATGTTTAGAAAGATAATAAGGTGTTTGTCAGTTTTATAAAGTTCATTATCTGGATCCAGAATGATGCATGATGGCATGAGATTGTTGTTTTAAAGAAAAATATTTCTTTCTTTCTTTTTTTTGTTGTTGTTTTAAAAGATTTTATTTATTTATTTGACAGACAGAGATCACAGGTAGGGAGAGAGGAAGGGAAGCAGGCTCCTTGCTGAGCAGAGAGCCCGATGCGGGGCTCAATCTCAAGACCCAGGGGTGACGACCCAAGCCAAAGGCAGAGGCTTTAACCCACTGAGCCACCCAGGCGCCCCTAAAGAAAAATATTTCTAATTCCTGTTTTTATTTTGTAGGTAGTTACTGATAGTTGTCATAAATAATATGATCCTGTTACTTCTCTGTAGCACATTTGTCCCTTTCTTTAATAACTTCTAATTTAGAATAACCTGATTTTCAGGTGAATATCAGACTAATGAGTTTTTTCTGAGATTTTGTGACTCCTTTTCTATACCTTATATACTTCATGTTCTTGTGAAATTTTAAAAGTGTAATTTGTATGTGTCAAAACTATACCCCTATGGATTTTTGTTCATTTGTAATGGAAGTTGAAAAGGATTTGCTCTGGGCCAAAGTGTGATGTTCTAAAGGCCTAGCCTGACTTTACCCCCCCGCCCCCCCAATCAGGGCTTCAGGGCTCATTTTAATCTTAGACTGCTTGATTATCTCTATGTAAAACAGATTTGGTACTGTCACTTGAACTTTACTGTGTAATTGTGCTGTATAGAGAATAGGTTATTTGTGTTCTGTTTTTAAAATCTGAAAATGTGAAAGAAATGGCATTGTCATCCTATTTCTGGCACTAATATCCAGGTGTGAAACAGTTGGAGAGGGTTAATAAGTCTCTTGTGCAACAATCCTGCCGAAAAGAATGAGTCCTGTGGGTCTTTTAGAAATACATGAAATCAGTGAAGCTTTGCGTTCAGAAATACCTGGGTCACCTGGTTTCTTTCTCTTACTTGCTCAGTGACTTTGTGCAGGTTTCTTCTCCTTTCTGAACACAAACTCCTGGTCTATAAAAAGGGTGATTTTTCTCCTGAGGTGTTAAAGTGAGTCATAAATGAGGTAATAAAAGTCAAGTACATATAATTTGTATGTGATCTACCTAAATGTTGGCCTATGATCTACCTTTCTTATCTTGTTAATCGAAGGGAAATAATAGTGGAGAAATTCTAGAAACATTTAAATAGGATAAAAATTTATACTGGTTCCCCCCCCACCCATAAAAGGGATTATTTGCGTGATCTGGTCTCCAGATTCTTGCAGAAGCAGCAAGTTTTGTTTATTCCTTAGTTTTGTTTATTTTTGTATACTTCAGAATTTTAAAATAGTATTAATTCAGTAAAAACATTTGAAAATGGTACTAAATTTTTGCTTTTACCAATTTTGATGTTTTCTAGCTCTAGTTGTAAAGATAATAAAGAGACCTGCCATTATCACCTTCTACCTCACCTCTAGTTCTGGTACTCATACTCTGTTGTTGATTTTAAGATTGTAGATGGATTGACAGGGATTCATCTAATTCATGACAGGAGATGTTATTAAATGCAAGAAAGGGCTTATAAACTGAGATCTGGAAGTTCCCACCTGGTAGAATTAGCAGCATCAGAGGGAGAAACATCTAAGAACCAATTTATAATGTTTACTAAACCAATTGAGTCATGTTGATTCTACATTAGCTATAGGATAAAGGCATATGTAATTTTTTCTTGTTTTAGAAGAAAACTTTTTTATACCTTTCAGAAAAGACAAGGAGAGAAATGACAGCCAAAGGTTCTACAGGAATGGAAGTTCTGCTGTCAACCCTAGAGGTAAATCATGGACAGGCTTTAATTATGTAACTATTAATACCAACAAGCAGAAGGAAAAAATGTATATACAAAGTACAAAATTTTTATCCTAGAGGTAAAGCAAATGAATGGAAATTTTATGTTTTAAATTATCACTTGAAGCAGTGGCAGAAGCATTCTAATATATATTAGGTAAACCTCTAAGTGTATTTCCCTATGATTATAATGTTAACCATACTTTTAATTTTAATATGCCACTTGGTAATAAAAAAGTAAAGCATTAACTGGAAATAAAGCTTTAGTCTAAGATAAATGATTGATATTGGAAATTCTCATTTATTGTATTATTTTAGGTGATAAATATTTGTGATTTAGTTTACTACATATATTGGTTGAATAACTGTATTATATTTGTAACAAATTTCTATCCCAGTGTGAAATTTTGGGGTGGATCAGAAGGATATATTTAGAATCAGAATTTTAAATTTTATTCAGTGCTATGTTAAAAACAGGGAGTATGTTGTATACCTTAAAAGTACATAGTATTATATGTCAAATTCTATCTCAGTAGAACTGGGAAAAAAAAGACAGAGTTGAATTCATATTTTTTGATAGGAATTACTTCCTATTAAAAATGGTACAAGATGTCATTTTCCCCTAAATTAATCTGTCAGTTTAACATAATCTCAGTAAAAATACTAAAATCTAAGTCCACTGGGAAAATAATAAGAGTAGAAAGGACATTTCTGAAAAAGAAGAGAGAAAGGACTAGCTGCACCAAATATCAGAGAACATTGTAAAACTTTAGTAATTCAAATGGGTTAGAAACTGTATGTGAGTCATAGACATAAGTGTAGCAGAATGGAAAGTCCAAAAATAAACTAAGATCACAGGACTATTTATTTATTTATTTATTTATTTATTTATATTTTGTTATGTTAGTCACTGTATAGTACATCATTATTTTTTGATGTAGTGTTCCAAGATTCATTGTTTACAAATAACAGCCAGTGCTCCATGTAATACATGCCCTCCTTAATACCCACCACCAGGCTCACCCATCCCCCTCCCATCCCCTCCCCTCTAAAACCCTCAGTCTGTTTCTCAGAGTCCACAGTCTCTCATGGTTCCTCTTTCCCTTGGATTTCCCTCGGATTTCCCTCCCTTCACTTTTCCTTTTCTTTTCCGGATGTCCTCCATGTTATTCCTTATACTCCACAAGTAAGTGAAACCATACGATAATTGACTTTCTCTGCTTGATTTACTTCACTCAGCATAATCTCCTCCACTCCCATCTATGTTGATGCAAGAGTTCTGTATTCATCCTTTCTGATGGCTGAATTATACTCCATTCTATATATGGACCACATCTTTATCCATTCGTCTGTTGAAGGGCATCTTGGCATAGGGCAATTTAAAACCACTTAAGAAAGGTAGCCTTTCAGATCAGTGAGGAGTAGAGGGATTATTTACTAGGGGGAGCTGGGACAGATGGTAGCCACTTAGAAAATAATAGTGGATCGTTACTTCCTATACCAAAGTAAATTCCATATCAGTAGCAAAGATTTAAGCATGGAAAATATAATACTAGAAGAAGTAATGGGAAAAATTTTTAAATAATCTTAAAACAGGGAAGGCTTTTCTAATACAAACAACCCAGGAGCTCTAAAGGAAAAGATTGTTAAATTCAACTATATTAACAAAAGTACATGAGGAAAAAAACACCATAGACACTTGGCAAACTGAGGAAAAATGTTTCAAATTGTTTAATTTTTTGACATATAAAGAACTTCTATAAATCAGTAAAGAAAAATTAAATCAATAGACTTTGATTTAAATGTGTAGACATTATGGACAGTTCCCAGGAAAAGAAATGCAAATGGCACTTGAGCTTGAACACCATTCCTTGGTTTGTCTGTTTACTCTATCACAATTTATTGAGATCAGCAGGAGTGGGAGGTGGTGAATTATATATGGGAAACTTGTCTGGGTAAGGCCTAGAGATAACAATGCAACTTCCATTTAGGGTCAAATCTGAGCTCAGTCACATGGCCCAAATCTAATTACTGAAGGGCTAGAAAATGTCATTTGGCTGTGTACCCAGGAAGAAGATGAGATCTGTTTGCCAAACACATGCAATATTTTGCCCCAGTCCTCTCTTCTCTTTAACACATGTCTGTCCCTTTCATTCCTCCAAATTCCTCTCTAGTGAGTTGGTGGTGCATGTAATACCCGCAATGCTGAGACAGGGGTTTCTGGTTAATATGTAATCCTCTAACTGGTATGGATGTGGCTTTTTGGTTCTGTTAGTCTATAAGGTCAAATGGTGAAGCAGAGACAACATTCACTCCCTTTTGGAAGGGCAAAGAATAAGGGTCCCATGCCAGTTTACCGATACACAGCACTTCTCAAATTCCTCTGTATAAACATTTAAAATTCCTTTACTTTGGAGGAGAAGTAGTTCCTTAAATAGGTCATAATTCTGCTTTCTCTGGTTTTCTTATCCAGGCATCGCTTTTAATAAAAGAGATGTAACCAAAGTACAGTGTTTAAACATTTTCTCTTTTAGATTGGTTATCCACACCTTTGGACATAGTTGCTCTTCTGCGTTGTTGGTGGGAGTGTAAATTACTCCATGAAGGACAATTTAGTAAATATTCATTGAAGTAAATGCCCATATTCTTTGACTCAGAAGTTCTAAGAATTTATCCCATACGGAGATGTACTTGATTCTATATAAACATGTTAATTTCTTGTTGCAGTTTTTTAGTAGCAAATGATTAAAAAAATCAAATAATCCACTGGTAGGTTACTGGTTTCATAAATAATGGCATAGCCATATGGTTTTCCTTTAGAAAGGGTGAAGAAATGATTTATTGATATATAAAAATATCGATGTATTAAATAGTATCAATAGGGCAATACCATTTAGAGAAATGAATCTGTATATACACATATATTTACATGGATTTCTTTTCTGTGTGCACATTATCTTTGGCTGAATATGCAAGCAACTGATAATGGCATTGCCTTCTGAGAGGGGAGCTAGGTGACTTGAGTAGTCACCATATACACATTGTTGTGCCTTTTACATTTTGATTAATTCATTTGGGTTATCTATTTAGTAGAAGATGGTGAGTTCAAATGACAAATTAATTCCTCTTGTAATAATGTTGATACTAAGAAAACAATAGCTCAGATGACTTGTAGACATTCTCAGGGGCAAGAAGAAGCTACTGAAGTGTTAAGCGAGAATAGTGCAAGCCCAAATACCTTTGTGCTTAGGAAAGTTGGAAGGGTCATTTGTAAAAATATAGGTAGTTCACAACAGGATCAGAAAAGGTTTGGGAATCATAGATTTACAATGGTTTAATACAGCAAATAAACTATTTATTTCAGAACACGAAAGATCTTCAAACTACACTTAATATCTTAAGCATTCTTGTTGAGCTGGTGTCAGCTGGTAAGTTTTTGTTTCCTTTGGTCTAATTTCTGTTTGTAAGCAGTGATCAACAATATATCGTGTACTTTATTTGGAATTTTCTGATACTCCTATAGAGGCTATTCTGAGTATCAGAATTTGGAAACCGAAATGTCATACTCTTATTTTTGCTTTGTTTGTGATTTGAGGGGTCTTCCAGTATTCCTCAAACCATCAAACCCCATTTTCAGTGCCTTGAATGTAGAATTTTGACATCACTTGTATTTACCCTCATTGCTATGTTCTAACTAAAATACTAAATGAGATAAAAGCAAATTTGATTTTGAGGTGTTTGATTTCAGAAGTCATCATTTGAAATATTTCTTGAATGCTAACAAGTTGTGATGTCTAGTATGCTATGGGAAGATTTGCTGTTTAAGCAATTAAAAACAATTTTTTTTTTTTTTTTAGGTGGAGGCCGAAGAGCAAGTTTCTTGGTCACCAAAGGTGGTTCACAAATATTGTTGCAGTTACTCGTGAATGCGAGCAAGGAATCTCCCCCAAATGAGGAGTTGATGGTGCAGATTCATTCTATTCTCGCAAAGATTGGACCTAAAGGTAAGGCTTCCACTTGTGTGTTTATCATAGAACCATTTGTGACATTGATTCTGTTTGCCTTGAAACTTGGTAAATTTTGAAAATCTAAAATAGTACTGCTTTTTCTTGGTCTTAGTCATGGACTGCTTTTACAGCCAACTGGTGACCTGAAAAAATTGATCCTAAATTCATGAGGAATTCTGTTGCATAGGTTGGAAAAAGGGAGAAAGATATCAGAATCACAAGTGTGTCTCAGTGTGTGTGTAGTTTGTATTTGTATGTGTGCAAAGGATACATATTTCATGGATATGGTTGAAGCCGGAAGGAGGAAGTATGGATGGGAATGCTTTGAGGAACATGTAGGTAAAATGTGTTTGCTTTTCATTAGTACTCATATTGGTGTTGCACACTCTCAGTGCTTAAAAAGCTTATGATCTAGTCAGACCAAAAGATATAAAAATTGTAGGACTGATTATCATAATAGTAAGACATGCAAAGTGTTAAAAAACAGAAATTAAGAAAACATGGGATTTGAAATAAGGAGAAAGCTGATTTAGGTTAGGTTAACAGAGAAAGGCATCCTTGGAGTAGAACCCAAGTTCAGTTTATAGTTGTCTAGCTACACAGATTAAAATGATTCTCTAAGCTCTTAGAATAGTGATCATTTAGGAGTTCTCCCAGTGCTTTTGTGGCATACATATGAGATAAATTTTGAAGTGTTTGGTTAAAATGTTTATTCTAAAAAGTGTGTATACAGTTTATGACATTTCATTTCATTCAAAAACTATACATGAATAAATTGTGTGTGTTCATTTTTTTTAAACAGACAAAAAATTTGGAGTGAAAGCTAGAATTAATGGAGCTCTTACTATAACCCTGAATTTGGTCAAACAGAATTTGCAGAATCATCGCTTGGTTTTGCCTTGTCTTCAGCTTTTACGAGTATATTCTGCTAACTGTAAGTATTTTAGAGCATCTTTCAGTTAGCTCAGTGTTGTCAGCTTACGCAAAATGAAAATGTAAAAGTACCTGAACTCCTTAAATCTCTAAAAATTGTAGACAAGAAAAGATAATACGTAATATGACCCTTTGTAACTCCTAATCCCACCACCACGAAAGTGATGTGGAGTAGGAAGGTGAGTTGACAAAATCTTGAGAATTCTCATTTCCTGCGGTTTGTAAAAGCTTGTAGTGAAGGGAATGAGTAGGCAGTCCGTGGAAAGATGTGGAAGAATTGGAGGGTATTGGCAGCTGGAAAAACTGCTGAGCCTGTTTGGATTTTCGCAGATGAGAGGAAAGCTGAGAAGGAAGGTGTATGGAAGATTAGTTACCTGGAGCTAATTATTTATAGGGAAGTAGAAGAACAGAAAAATGAATAGTATAGCATCCTCCGAGGAAGCTGGAGAGAAGAGAGATCACAGAGAGTTTCCCAGCGCAGATATACACTGTCTCTAATATTAGGTCCCAAACCTAGAAGGTATGGATTTTCTTCCTATTCCCTGATTACAGGATTAGGGTGGTTAACAAAACACCTGAAATTGAAATTGTGGAGAGTACATGATATTGCAGAATAATGGCATTCAAAGCAGTAGAGATGGGGGTGTATACATATGTGTGTGTGTGTGTGTGTGTGTGTGTGTATACAAAATTTTATGTATGTCTATGATTATTTATTTATATTTATACTTTGACAGTATGGCTAAAGGTGAGCTCATAGGAAAATAGCTTTGACCACTTAAATAATTAACACTTATGTAATTAAAAAGAAGGAAGTGAATGAATTGGATATCTAACCAAAGAAGTTAGGAAGGGAGCAATAAACACAAGGAAAACAGAGGAATGTAGAGGAAAAAGGAATACATTAGGGAAAAAACCCCAGTTGATTTAAGAAGTAAAATGATTGGATTAAAAATAAAATAATACTGTATTAGTAATATAATGGGACAGATGGTAGTTATGTTTGTGGTGAATATGGCGTAATGTATAAACTTACCAAATCACTAAGTTGCATACCTGAAACTAATGTAACATTTGTGTGTCAACTATACTCAGATAAAATTAAAAACTAAAACAGATAAACCATTGAATACCCCAATTACGGAAAAGGAAGACTGCAGAGAGATAAAATTAGAAAGGATAATAGAAAAATAGATACTGAGGAATTTAAAATCATATAAGACTTTAGCTGACATATTTGGCGGCATCTTACTGAATTTACCATTTGAAGACTAGTAAATGTTTTATCTATGACTTTTAAAATATATTTGTTCAGAGTGAAAATGTTAGGCACATTTTTCTGGTTAGGTAATTGTTTGCATATTCTGTGTGAAACTCTACAGTTGTTAGAGTTTTCTTTTTCCCTATTACAGCTGCTTTAGCCAGGGTCCTCGTCACCCTTCAGCTGGACCACAGCCTGCGACCGTGTCTCTCAAATCTGTCTTCCCCAAAGTGCTGTGACATCTGACCTGTGTATTAAAATGCATGTCTGATTGGTCGGGTCCTTTTGGGCAATTCCATATAGTTGCAGGAACGAACAACTTCTAGGCTCTGTAATTTGTTTACCTTCTTTTCCCACCTCATCATCCACCAGCTTTTATCTGGTACTGTAAGTTTTAATGTGTAACTTTATACCCATGGTGTTCACTGACTCTGTTCTGTTTGCTGTGTTATCCCTGTCTCCAGAGACATGTCCTTACAGCAGCCTCTGTCCTAGCTAGCTCCTCTTCATTGGTACAGAGTGAGCCCAGGCATCAGTTTCTCCAGAGATGCCTTCCGTTTCATTATGGACTTGGGGCTCCATACTGGTGTAACTAAATAGCCTGCAGCACTTAATCTGTTTCGAAAGTAACTTATTAATTATTTGTTTATTTTTGTCACTCTCCTCTAGACTGTATTCTCTGAGGGCCCACACTGTTAGTTTTTGTCTTTGAATCTCCATGACCTGGTATTTAAATTATTGAAGAAATAAATAGAGCATCTTAAAACTCTTACTTTAAAATAGTAACATTTTGTTGTTTTACATAACTGCAAGGTAGTAAATAAAGCCAAAACAAAAAACAATAGTCTTCCCTTCAAGTGACTGGCTAAGGTAGTCTTTATGAGTGACTTGGGTCTGCTAAAGAATTTGTGTATGTTTTCAGCTCTATAGCACCAAGAATACACATTTCTACTTGTTGAGGTTTTAAAATCATTTTGCATCCTTTCCTCTGCCTCCTAGCTGTGAATTCAGTATCCTTAGGGAAAAATGGAGTTGTGGAGCTGCTGTTTAAAATCATTGGACCATTTAGTAAGAAGAATTCGGGTCTCATGAAGTGAGTAAATACTTTGGGTATAAATAGAGGTGTATTTTTTTCTGGGCCTCATCATCTTATCTGTGCAACCAACAGGTTGAATTGTATTATATCTAGGGTCCTTTCTTAGTTCTTAAATACTGATTTTTGTTACGGTAAAGGTTTTCTTCAACGGAGGTGTATCAAAATTAGAAACCTTTAAATTCGTTGACTATAGTGTTTTGGAAATTTAGATGTCAACATTACTAGATAATCTAAGAGGAAAATGATCATTGACAGAGTAGCATTCATTCAGAAACATTTATTGAATGCCTACTATATTCCCTACCCAGGTTTGCAGTCTTTTAATGATGGCATCCTTTATTCTCACAATTATCTGAATGTATTTTAAATTTATACATTTCTTTTTTGTCAAAATAATATCATTCTTTTTCTTTTTTCTTATTTTAAATTATGTATATATATTATAAGGTATACATATTTATTTCTTGGTAGATCTTTCAGCCTCAGAAAATAGAGCAATTTCCAGTTATTTGGTTATATTTAGTATTTTTTTTTAAACCATATTAGAAGTCGTTTCTTTTTTTTTTAAAGATTTAATTTATTTATTTGACAGGCAGAGATCACAAGCAGTCAGAGAGGCAGGCAGAGAAAGAGTGGGGTGAGGGGAAGCAGGCTCCCCGCCGAGCAGAGATCCCGATGTGGGGCTTGATCCCAAGACCCTGGGATCATGACCTGAGCCGAAGGCAGAGGCTTTAACCTGCTGAGCCACCCAGGTGCCCCTAGAAATCATTTTAAGAAAATATTTTATTGTGGAATTACTCAAAGATATTAATTAATATTAATTAATAGGCTGAAATTATTTTGAATTAGGTTTATTAATCACTTACTTGAAATTAGTAGTTATTAATATTGTCACTTTTGTTTCATTTATTTCCCCTTTATGCTTTTATTTTTCCTGAAGTATTTTAAAGCAAATCCCAGGTGTCATTCTCCTATATGAATTTCTATAAAAAAAAAATCCAAGATATTTTATCATTTTTTCCCTGAATACTTTAGTATATTACTCTACTAAATAGCAACTTAAAAAATAACTATAATACTAAAATCATACTCAATCAAATTATTAATTTTCTCCCATTGTCTCAAAGTGCCCTTTTATAATGAGTTTGTTTGAATCAGAATCCAAGCAAGGTGCACACATTATTCCTTATCACATTTAGGAAATTTCCAAACCTACACAAAAATAGAATAATTACAGACCTATGCAAAACTAGAAGAGAACTGATGTACCCGCCACCCAGTTTCAGAAGTAACCAACCTTGTGCCATTTTGATCTCCATTTTCCCTTCCCTGTCCTTCCTTTTTTTTTTTTTTTTTTTTTTTTTTTGGTGGGGTATTTCAAAGCCATTACATTTGTTCTGTGAATTCTTTGGTATGGTCACTATCAGACACAACTTTTTTCTTTTACTGTCTCTGGACTATTGTTTCTTTGTCCAGCAATATTAATAATCCCTTAATATCATTCCTTAATATTTTCTGGCTGTTTAAGAAATGTCTTCTTTACAGTTGGCTTGTTCCAGTCAGGATCTAAATGAGATCTGTACATTTTATTTGATTGCTATATATTGAAATCTTAAAAAATCTTTAAAAATCAATAACAGTTCCTCTATTTTTGGATTCTGTTTTATTTATTTGCTGAAGGACTTGGGTGATGTCTTATAGATTGTCCCACCATTTTTGATTAAGATGACTGTATCCTGGGGCCCTTTACCATGTATGTATGTCCCTCCAGTTTCCTGTAGGCCAATAGATCGGGAGGCTTGATTAGATTTGGGTTCTTTTTTTTTCCTGGTCAAAAATATTTCATACGTGGTACTAGTACTCTGTTTTGCACCTCTTAAGATCACTGGCTTGAGATGATCCCTCCATTTCTCAACTAATAAGTTAGCAGTATTTCATGACATTGTCTAGATCCATATTTCTTTAGGGGTTGCAAAATAGTGACTTTTCTAATTTTCTCATTCTTTCTACCTCTTTTAGTTGTGACTCTTGTGTGGAAGAACTCACATCAACTCTTTGGTTAAATTTTACAAATAAGTTTAGAACATTTCCAGTCTTTTCACTCTTTTGAAATAAAGATCAGGGTGAAGAAAAAAAGTCAAATATTTTAGCTTATATCCTTCTTGAAAATGGGAGCTTATTTGCACATATGTTTATTCATGAAATTTTACTTGGTGGGATGTCTTAACTTTTTACTTATGTAAAGATCATAATTCTGGAACATCTGATGAAATGTAAAAAGCCAAAAAGTGATTATATCACAATTAAGTAAAACCAACTTACAGAATTGGTGTAGTATAGTGAGTGGGCTCTGGAGGTAGGGAGACCTGGATTTCATTGATACCTGGTACGCTACCTAACTTATGCCCTGGTTTCATGTCTATAAATAATAGTATTAGCCCCTATAGCAGAAGATTTATGTTAGGTTTTAATGAGATGATTCTTCTAATTAACACAATGCCTATGAATGCAATGTGATCAGTTTAAGTAAGTAATCTAGTAATGTGGATGTGAACTAATTCTAGTTAGGACTAAATGTATAGTTCAGTATTTTAAAATTTATATTCCATTTCTCTCCTTGACCTGTAATGTACTTCTTAATTTGTTTTTTTATCTAGTGGTTACGATCTCATTCTTAAGGTGTATATTAGCCTATTCTAACCAGTTACCAAATCTAGTATAATGTTCCTGGGAGAAAGAGAACATTTCACAAGTGCCATTATAATATACAGTATGGGGATATATCCAAAATTAGGCAGAAATCAATGGGTCTAAACTCCTGAGAAAAGAATAGAGCTCTCTGAATTTATCCCTTCATTCCTTCCTGTATTTATATTTAAAAAAGAAAAATTTTTTCTTTGTTTTTACCTTAAAAAGAATAAAAGATTCATTGATCAAACATCTGTATCTTGCTCTCTATCATTTTTAATAATCTTAGGGTCTCTCCCTTAATTAAAAAATCTTGACATCTGGAACACTCTTTTTGCTGTTTTTCCTCCCCTAAAACAATGCCCTGTGCTTAGTGGAATAAGATTAGGGTTATTATTTATTATACATATTATTTATGTTTGAAGGATGATGCTGCCCTTGAAGATGTCCTTTCCTTTCCAATTTAGGTTTTGGATTTAAACACTGTTAATCCAGATGGAGGGAATCCAGGAAGTAATGGGTTCTTCTTGAATGTCCCCTTAAGGCTTGACACCCCCCCCCCCCGCCCCCCGCAATTTAAAGCAGATACAGCTTTCCTAAGTACCTGGAGCTGAAGCTCTTCTTCCTTCTCTGCTCCCAAATGAATAAGCTACAAGGTGCTTTTTAAGCAGTTGTTGGTTGTATTATTCTGTGTGGGACATAGGAAGATTGGAAAAATATATGAAAAATATATGAGAAAATATAAAATAGTATTATGTATTAACATAATATGGACTGTGTATTTTGATAAATTTGTTATTCTAAAATTCTTCTGTTCCTTTTTATAAATTTGTCCTGGCTTATAAGTGTCAGAGAATTTCAGAAATTTTTTTGTACTGAAGTTTTAAAAAATTTATTTTATTTTATTATTTTTTAAAAAGATTTTATTTATTTGTCAGAGAGAGAAAGAGCGTGCACAAGCAGGCAGAGTGGCAGAGGTGGAGAGAGAAGCAGGCTCCCTGCCGAATAAGGAGCCTGATGCAGGACTCAATCCTAAGACCCTGGAATCATGACCTGAGCCAAAGGCAGTGTCTTAACCAACTGGGCCACTCAGGCGTCCCTAAAAATACATTTTAAATAACATTTTGGTAAAAAAATGTCAAGTGACTTTGCACCAAATTTCATAATTTCTTTTCTTTTTTTTTTTTAAGATTTTATTTATTCGTTTGACAGAGAGAACACACTAGCAGGGGGAGTGAGGCCTAGGCACACTAGGCAGAGGGAGAGGGAGAAATAGGTTCCTTGCCAAGCAGGGAGCCTGGGCTGGGGCTTGATCCCAGGACTCTGGGATCACAACCTGAGCCAAGGCAGACACCCAACCGACTGAGCCACCCAGGTGCCCCTTCATAATTTCTTTTAATCTAGTGCAGCTGTAAAATAAGCATGACGAGCTTTGGAGTCAGAAAGAATTGGGTTAACATCCTAGTTTTGCCAGTGTTAAAGAATAACCATCAACCCAAAAACATGTAGTTTAAGGATTAGAAGCTGTCAGAATCACTTTATTTGGTTCAAATACATTTTAAACTACTATCAACCAGGGAGTAAGACTATTTCTAAAAGCACTCTAAGATATTTAAAATTTTGAAAACAGTCTTAACTGTAGGTGGGAAAATCCTGTAAATTCATTGCAACTGATTGCATCCAAGTGATTGTATTTGTTTCCTAGAGCAATCATAGCAAAGTACCTGTACAAATTCGGTGGCTTAAAATTATAGAAATGTGTTGTCTTACAGTTCTGGAGGCTAGAGATCCAAGTTAACCTGTCAGCAGAGCCAGTGCTCTCTCTGGAACCTTTAGGGGGAATCCTTCCTTGCTTCTTTCTGGCTGGTGGTTTGCTGGCAATCTCTGGTGTTTGTTGGCTTGGAGCTGCAGCATTTCAACCTCCACCTCTATGCTCGCATGAGGTTCTCTCCTTGTGTGTCTGTCTTCAGATAGTTTCCTTTTCACCACCAGTCATAATGGATTAATGGCCACATATTCCAGTATGACTTCATTTTAATTAATTACATCTGCAGTGACCCTCTTTCCAAATAAGGTCACGTTCTGAGGTATTGGGGGTTAGGACTTCAACCTCTCTTTGGCAGAGACTGATATTTCTGATTTTGAAAGTTTCCTTCACAACAGGAGACTTTTATTATTCTTTTTCCATAGCATCTCATTTTTATGGGACCCTAGGCATGTTGTATTTTGAAATCTTTTGTTTCTTTATCCATAAAATGTGCCTGTTCTATGGACCTGGATTGTTTTAAGAATTAAGCTAGGGGGAAAAAAAGAATTAAATTAGAAATTTCATTCAGAGACACCTGGGTGGCTCAGTCGGTTAAGCGTCTGCCTTCAGCTTAGGTCATGGTCCCAGGATCCTGGAATCAAGTCCTGCATTGAGCTCCCTGCTCAGCAGGGAACCAGCTTCTTTCTCTGCCTGCCACCCCCCTGCTTGTGTTCTCTGTCTCTTTATCTAATAAATAAAAATCCTTATAAAAAAATAAACTAGAAAACCCATATGTAAGGTATCTGTAACTATTTCTGGCATTTATCCGATCTTCTCTTCTATTTCTTATTTTGTATTGCTGTTTCACTTGGAAGATCCCTTTAGTTCTGTGTTTAATTTTGACCAATTTCAAAGCTATCCTTATGCTCATGGTTGTAAATCTTAGGTAAATTTTAGTGCATAATTGTAAGGTAATGGAAACTTTCTTACTGATAATTTAGTGCCATGAAAAGTCAGTATGTAATTTCATAGTTTTCATTTACTTTTAACTCACCATTACAAGAACTTCACATTGTTTTGGGAAAGTTCCAGGTTTAATTTGTAATGTTTCTTTAAAGCATATACTTTTATTTTTCTTTTTATGAATGCTATCTTAAATAAAGGTTTGTATAATTGCTTTATTTGTGTCAGTAAACCAAAGCATAGCTGTTAATGACTTGCTCTAGAGGGTAGCATTAATGAGCATTTATTATAAATGAGCACTTACTCTGTGCCTAATTCTAGACAGTCTTTGCAGGTTTTACTGTGAACTAGCATCCATCTTCAGTCTTCTGGTCAGTTGTGCTCTTTGCTGTTAAACACTCTGTCATGCTGTGTTTCCAAACACACTAGTGTGTGCGGCTTTTACTTCATTGTTTTTTGTTTTAATTTCTTGAGCAGCTTTTTCATAGGTGTGTATATTTTAATCACATTATCTAGTTTGTAAAATTGTTTTTGGAAGAGATAAGTTTTCTAATTTTATACCAACGAAGAACCTGCCATTGTTAGTGTCTAGTAGGCATTCAACAAATGCTTAATGATGAGTGACATGCTTACATTTGACAAAGTGCGTATTTTTATGCAAATTATAGTTGTTGAAATCTCCCTAAAGGTACTGTAATCTGTAGCCTTACATTTTTAGATTTTTAAAGTTACTGAAATTAAGTACCATTTCCTCAGTGACTTATTTTTTTTAAATGTTTGAATTTTAGATTTTCCACAGTGATGTTTTGCACATTTTTAAAGCTAAGTAATGGCAGTTGATTTCACTGTGCATATTGTATATTTATGTTCAGAGAAAATATAAGAACTTTTAAGTTTATGGGTGATTCCTTGTCTTCTAATGGGCAGTAAGAGTTTTTGAGATATTAATTGGGTTCATTATTCTCTTTGGTGCCTTATGGTTGAAAAATGTTAAGGGCTCCTACTTCTCCCCAAACCTCTTAGTTCCAAAATATTTTACATTTGCTACAACCTTGAATATTAGGATTATTGCTTGATAGAGCTAAAATTCTTTAAAGTTAGATAGCTATGAGTGTCTGTAGAATTTTGTAGTTATGAATTTTGTGTTAAAACTTGTTTTTGTTTTAATATTTTATGAATCAGGGCCTCTGATTCTTAATACTGCTATTTTGTGAATTCTGTCAGGGTCAGATACAAGTACAATAATTGATTCTATATATCTAATCTCCTATATAAAGACTTAAACAGTGTTTTTTATTTTTCCTTAAAAATATTTTTTTTGATACTTGCCTGTTAAAATTTCAGTCTTCCTCATACCCAGTTTTAACCTGAAGAGAGAGATGCATCAGAGAAACACCATATGTAATTGACTATAATAGGAATGACTTTTGGAATAGATAATAATTATCTGAAAAGACTGTATAAATTTACTATTGTAGATTAATTTTACTAGTTTTGTTGTTGTTTGTGTTTTCTCATATTGACAGGGTTGCTTTAGACACTCTTGCTGCATTGCTAAAATCAAGTAAGTTTTTAAATACTAGAAATACTAGATACTATTTTTCCGAGTATTCTGTCTACTATGTTAAAGAAACTGGAAATGTAGATTTAGTCTGTAGTTACAAAGCTAGCTTGTTATAATTAATGTCAAAGTTGATTTCTGTCTTTTCATATACTTGATTGATACACGTCATAGCTAATGTCCTTTACATTTATTGAGCTATAATATAGTACATTTATATAATTTATTCTACATTGATTTCCTTTTTATAAGTTCAGTTATATAAATATAAAGTCCTGTTAATAGAGACAAGTAACATGTAAATCTTATGTAAGTGTCATCTTTTAAAAAATGAAGCTAACATGATATTGGGGATATTTACTATGAAGTATATTGTGAACGACTACTGTATATTGAACACACATGATTGTTATTTAGAAACCACTTATTAGAAGTTTTATTTCTATCAAGTTCAAGTTTCAAGCATTAAAAAATGACTTAATGTAAATTTATAATTTACTAAGTTCATTTAAAAACTAAAGGAACTGTGTTCTTTATCTTTAGAATTGAAGCTTTGGAGTAAATGTGTCTTTTGATATGATTCCTTTGGAGAGCAATTTATCTGTATTATATGTTCTCTCTCTCCAGGGTATTCAGTATCTGTGGTTTAAATATTAACTTTTGTTAGCACTTCCATTCTCATTGGTTGATTAAATTAACATCTTAACCACAGTAATATATAGACCCAAGGATATGATGGCTTTTAATGTTATTTTTCCCAAAAACTATCTATCAATGGTGAGACCAACTTGCCCTTAAATTTGAATGACCAGAATTGTTCATTTGAATAGTAGCAAATGATTAATTGATTGAAAATCTGGTATTTGGTAAAGTAATGATTTATTACATGCATTAAATTTAAAAAGTCATCTTAGGTATTAGTATTCTATACCAGAGTGTATAAAATTCAGTTAAGAGTTTTATCTTTGAAATGAAATGTGTGGGACTCAATTAGATGAGCCATGTAGTTTTATTTTCATGTATGATGTGATAAACTTCAGACCAAGATCAGAGAATAGTACTTGGATTAATTTTAAAAGATGTTTGTAGCCTGGCTTTATTGTGCCCTGACTTTGCGGTTCAAATTGTCATTTAAAGATTAATTTTTAAATTAATATAGGCATATATTTTTGATTTAGAGTAGATTAAAATAGCTATTACAACTGAAGTTACTAATTTTCAGAATCACTGATGACAAAATCACTAAGTTAGTAAAAACTCTAAAACCCTCATAAATTTCAACTATATATAGGAATTGGATAATCTGGTATCATAGTTTTCCTTTTACTCCCTCCTCCTTCAAAGGAGGATGGTGGAAAAACATACCTGTTTCACTTTGTCAGGTAAAAAAAGTAACCGACCAGTAGGATGCATCTAGTTTATATCAGGTATGTTTTCTTAGGGCACATGGCACTAAATAGAATAAAAATTTAATAATGCAAGATAATGTTTAGTAACACTTGCATATTTTTAAGTGCACTGGGGCATTTTGGAACATTCTCATTCATTGATTTTTTTTTTTTTTTTTAACTGCTTTCTGGGAGGGGGCAATTACTTACTTTAAAAGGTTAAATGAGAAGAGAAAAACAAAAGGATAAATGATGCTACCAAAATATCCCTGAGCAAGTATAAAGCAAAGAACCTCTGTATACGTACACAGTGCAGAGGGACAGGCAGCCTTAGGGCCAACGCTAGAGTATAGATGAGATGCTGCAGTCTAAAGGGGAACCTGAGTTGTCTTTTAACTGGAGAGGGAAGAAGACACATAGGCTGATAGTGAGTTAGGCGTCCTGAGCACAGGAAAAAAGACCCCTTCACTAAACTTTTTAGTTGTGCTCAGTTGCAGATTGCAGATAGCTCTGTTCAACATCTCTTCATTTAGCACCTATGTTTGAGTTATGGGCAAGTTTCTTATTTGACCTTTAATAAGAATTTAAATATTTCACATAAATACCATTTAGGCTCATAGTGTCTTTTAAGAAAATCATAGTCATAACCAGTAAACTGAAGGCTTATATGCTCCAGGTGGTGTAAACGAAGTGTATATTCCTTTAAGATACAGGAAACTGCTGTTAGTCGGAACTGTTGACCAGATTGTGTAAATAGCCACAGCCTTGGCCATCTAGCTCTTGTAGACGCAGAAGAGGTTTTAAAGCTTTTATATAAGAAAGCCCCTCTTCCCACCCTGTGAATTTTTTCCAGCTCCCTGAAGTCAGAACAGGGTTTCTGAAAGAGCATTAATAGTTTGTTAATCTCTACATCTTTATGTTTTAGGTACATATTAGCAATTTGGAAACTGTAGTAATTCTTTCAGGTAACTAAAAGTAGCAGAGCCTTCCCTTTACGTTATCTTGTTGCTTATGCCATGAGCCAGGGTAAATTTAGGTTAAGGAGAGTTGGAGTTTCTTTGTAACTAAACAAGCTTGGATGGATTGGTAATCCCCATCAGTTTGTGTTCCTATCATTGGCCCACCAGTGTTGTACGGGCTCAGGAGGTTGCTGTGGTAGGATTTCCCTACGTCCACTTTAGTGAAATCTCCCCTTTTGATTAATAATCTAAAATATTAACACTTTAATAAAACATCAGATTTGTGGATTTCTGTTAATTCTACCCCAGTAAAACCAACCATTTACAAAAGAAACCTCTTTAATCTAGTTTTTATTGCATTAGATAATTAATGACCAGAAAACAGTAAAGTGGTTCTTACATTTCATTTACTAAAAGTTTTATAAGTATTTTTAACTTAGTGTTATTATGGCATGGATATTTATATAATTGTGGAGGTAATCAAAGCATTTGATTTTAGTGGAAATATATACAGTTTGTAATGGAAGCTACAGTTCAATAGAGTTAATTTCAGTGGAAACAAGGTTTATAATAGAAGTTACAACAATGGTAATGTAGTTTGCCATCTGGGACTTTTCATTTATTTTGTCAGAGGAAAAAATATTTAAATATGTGTCTGCTATGTATATTTTTTTGAAAAAAATGGTAACTCATTACAGTATTGTGATAATTTAAATTTAATTTATTCTACCATTTTCTCTTGTCATTTAAAAAATGTTCTTTCTCAATTTTCTTTTGTTAAAGAAACAAACGCCAGAAGAGCTGTAGACAGAGGATATGTCCAGGTCCTTTTAACAATTTATGTAGATTGGCACCGCCATGATAACCGGCATAGAAACATGCTCATTCGGAAAGGAATTTTACAGAGTTTAAAAAGTGTTACAAACATCAAGTTGGGAAGGAAAGCATTTATAGATGCCAATGGCATGAAAATTCTGTATAACACTTCACAAGTGAGTTCTTAATTTTCTTCCTATTATTGTGGTTATGTGTTAATGATATTATTTGGTTCTTAAGAAAACTTAGTATTTCTTATAAATACTCAAAAAAGTCTGATAAATATATTTAAGAAAAAAATCTGAAAACCAAAAGGCATAATAAACCTTTCACACGTGACCTCCTCAGACTGAGTTGGAGAAAGGGCTCCGTGCATATCTCTGCAATATGAGATTTTAAGTGAAAGGGGGATGTATAAATCCATCCAGTGGGCAGGAGGGGAATCTGTATAGCCATGTTTTCTAAGATGTGCAGTTGGCTGTACTCAGTTTTACATGTTCCCCTCATAAGATATTTATGGGTCCTTTACAACTGCAGTGTAAGGCAGTTCTCTTGTTTGGGAACATTGTCAGGGTCTTCTTTTTGGATAGAGCATTTTTACACAGAGAAAGTACAAGAGTGAAACCTGAAGTTAGGAATTTTAGTTCTGCCGGCCATCTTAATAATAAACCTTCTTAACAGTATCTTTAGCAAGGAGACTGTCAGCCCTGGACAATGGGGATGTTACAATGCAACCATTTTGTTTTTAGAAGGTTATAATTATTAGAAGGAAATCTGTCTTTTTAAAACTGCAGCCACTCATCTTAGTTGTGCCCTCCTGGTCTTACACACAACAGTCTCTTTTTACATGGTACCTGAAAACACAATTGATGTTTACCTTAATCTTTTTCTTTTCTAGATCAATCATATGCACTTGTTTTTACTATTCCTAATGTAGGCAGTCATGGATAATTGATATATCAGGAAGAGTTGGGTGACCTTGTTTATGCCACTTAAGTCATTTCTGAGCCTTAGTTTCTCATCTGTTCTGACAGGTCAGATGTGAAAGTTTGTATTGAAAATTTTATGGGATATGAAAATGCTATCTAAATGCCAGTTGTCAATAATAATAAAAATTATAGTGTTGTATGTTACAAGTTCAAATCCCCTGTCTATTAGCCCTTGTCAAGATTGGATACCAGGACAGCATATTAAACTCTTTGCACTTAAAATCATGGTATTCAGACTATTTTTTATAAGTTGAAGAGTTAGCTTATTAAAGGTGCTATATGATAACTGATACAGTTCTGAGAAAAGCTCAGCCAGTGCACATTCCTTATTTCTTATTCCTTTCTTACTGTCTTTTTTAGTTAATGTTTTTTTTCGTCTTCCCTTAAATTAAAAAGAATTTTTATTTTGTGCCTTGGCTTGCTAACTGCCTTGTAGGTCACTCATAGATACTACTTAGCATAGTAGTCCCCCCTTATCTGTGGGGAATACGGTCCAAGATCCCTTGGATCTTAGATGCCTGAAGCCTTGGATGGTACTTCGCCTCATATATTCAGTGTGTGTTTTCTTAAACACACATATCTGTGACCAAGTTTGATTTATTAATGAGGCTCAGTAACAGATTAACAACTAACAGTAAAACAGAACAACTGTAACAGTATACTGTCATTAAAGTTAAGTGAATGTGGTCCCTCTCTCCCAAAATATCTTATTGTACTGTACTCATCCTTACAGTGATTATGTGAGAAGATAAAATGTCTGTGATGAGATGAAGTGAGGTGAAATGCTGTAGGTATGTTGTGTTGTAGCATTAGGGCTAGTATTGACCTGAGGTCATAAGGAAGATCATCAGTGCTGGGCCACAGTTGACCATGGGTAACTGAAACCAGGGACAAAGCAGGTCTCAAAGACTTTGGTGACTTCGGGGACCAAAGATGGTACTGTTTTCTGCTTAAAGTATTTTAGGAAGAGTATTATTAAATTTGCCATATGAAGTTCTTACTTATGAAGAGATACTTCTGAATTATCAGAGGTATTTTATAATCATATTACATTAAAATAGAGGTTTTTGTGGTATTTGTCTCTTGAAAATTATTGATGTATTACTTTATGAAGTAAAGTTGATTCAGTTATTCACCAAGGGCATAATATCTTTTATCTTTTTTTTCTTTTTCTTAAAAAACAGGAATGTTTGGCAGTCAGGACCCTTGATCCCCTTGTCAACACCTCTAGTCTGATAATGAGGAAGTGTTTTCCTAAAAATCGCCTGCCACTCCCAACGATTAAAAGTTCTTTCCATTTCCAGCTGCCAGTTATTCCTGTGACTGGGCCTGTGGCCCAGCTCTACAGTTTACCGCCAGAAGGTAAGACCGTATGTTTCCTGCTGGCTTTCAGTGGTCTTGGAATTGTGTGACTGTTGACTTTTTTTCCTCATTTCTAGTTCTTCAGCAAAAGAAGGCACATTAATAAGCACAAGAAAATTTCACATTATATTTTAGTTAAATATTTCTTCAAATATAAGAAATTGAGATCTGATAATTAAGGGCAATAGTATAGAATGTGTTATATTTATGTAAATTTGAATTTGAAAAAATTTAAGCATTACATAGGAACATTATTTCATAGTTTACATAAATTTTCAAAGGATAAGAGTGTAAACATTAAATATTTAGGTAATTATATTTGGGCTTACATTTATAACTTTCTGGTGAACTTCATTTTTTTTCAAGTTAAGAATACCTAGTGACCAAAAATATGATTTTTTATTTTTTCAAAAAATTTTATTTATTTATTTATTTGATAGAGGTCACAAGTACGCAGAGAGGCAGGCAGAGAAAGAGGGGGAATCAGGCTCCCTGCTGAGCAGAGAGCCCAATGCAGGGCTCGATCCCAGGACCCTGGGATCATGACCTGAGCTGAAGGCAGAGGCTTTAACCCACTGAGCCACCCAGGCACCCCCAAAAATATGATTTAAAAAAAAAAATCTTATTGATTGAAGAAGGGAAGTGCAGAGCCTAGAGATTGACGCAGGGCTCAATCTTAGGACCTTGAGGTCACAACCTCAGTCAAAACCAGGAGTCAGTGGTTGCCACCCAGGTGCCCCTGCACTCATTTTTTATTATAAAATAATTCATCTCTCTTCATAGAGTTTCTACATATTCCCATGAAATTTCTGTGGCAAGAAAGAACTTAACAGATGACTCACTGATTAAAAAATTGAAAAGAGAAGGTAATATGTACTTTAAGAAGTGTAAAAAATTACTAGTCCAAATTAACAGAGTAATTTCTATCTACTGCAGTAAGGTTCAGCTATTTAAATAATACTTAAAAATTTTACAATTTCTATTATCAGGATTAGTTTCCTTATGTAAATTCATAGTTGTCCTAAGAAAAAGTTTTAATATTAGTGCATATGGTTCACAGCAGTGTTTTCTAATGATTCAGAATTTGCATATAAATATGCACAGTATTATAATGCTTGGGAAAAGGGAAGGTGAAAATAGAAAACCACTTACCAATATTTTTCTTTTTTTAAAAAATTTTTAAATTTTTTATTTTTTTATTATTATGTTCAATTAGCCAGCATATAGTATGTTATTAGTTTTTGATGTCCTGTTCAGCAATTCATTAGATGCATATAATACCCAGTGCTCATCACCTCATGTGCCCTCCTTAATACCAATCATCTGGTTATCCCATTCCCCCACCCTCCTCCCTTCTGTAACCCTCAGTTTGGTTCCCAGGGTCCAGAGTCTCTCAGGATTTGTCTACCTCCCTGATTTCTTCCCATTTAGTTTTCCCTCCCTTTCCTGTTGTTTTCCATGCTGTTCCTTATGATTCATGTATGAGTGAAACTGTATGATAATTGTCTTTCTCTGCTTGACTTATTTTACTTAGCATAATCTCCTCCAGTTCCATCCAAGTCAGTGCAAATGGTGGGTATTCATCCCTTCTGATGGCTGAGTAATATCCCATTGTATATATGGACCACATCTTCTTTATCCATTCATCTGTTGAAGGACATCTTGGCTCCTTCCAAAGTTTGTCTGTCGTGGACATTGCTGCTATGAACATTGGGCTGCATATGCCACTATGCCTTCTTTTCACTATGTCTGTATCTTTGGGGTAAATCCCTAGTAGTGTCTTGGGGAACCTCCATACTATTTTCCAGAGTGGCTGTACTACCTTGCATTCCCACTAACAGTGTAAGAAGGTTCAGATACCTCTCCAAAGAAAACATACAAATGGCTAACAGACACATGAAAAAATGTTCAACATCACTAGCCATCAGAAAAATACAAATCAAAACCACAATGAGATATCACCTTATGCCAGTAGAATGGCAAAAATTAACAATACAGGAAACCAAAATATTATGGTTTATGCTTAACAAAACTTGCATGTGACTTACCTAAATAAAAATAATGAAATTATCAGAAGTTGGCTGTTTGCCATTTCAGTACAATATTGGGAACATAGTAAAAGAAGAAAGAGTTGAAATTTTAGTATGGGGAAAAGTAGAATTTTGGGAGGTAAGATCTAGTTAAATGGAAGAGAATATAGTCTAGACTATTATTACAATTTCTAAAGTATTTTCTCATCAGTTGATAAATATTTTGCAAGAAAAATGGAAAGTTTTTTATATTTGTCTTTAAAAGTAATTACTTGAAATAAGTGATGTAAGAGAATTTTCAGGTAATTATAATTAGTTTTATTATCCTTGATACAGATTTATTAGTAGTATATATCACAGAGTACACTGTTATGATTTTATTTTAAAAATATTTTATTATTAAAGTACAGCTTTAGTCTATGTAAAATACCAAAATGGATTATTCAGAAACTTCTTTAAAGGGTTTTAAAAGTCTACAACTCAGTCTGAAACTTGAGTAAGATAGTGAAGTGAAAACTGTGGTCTAGTTTCTCTTTCCGATTGATATAAAATTACCCACAGACGTTAAGAATAGGGGAAAGTCTGTACCAGAAGTGAGAACAAGGTAAAAGAAACATTCTCATGAACCACACGTAGAACATGCACCGTACATGGTGGAGGTATGGATGTATTGAAGGGCACCAGTTCTCTGCTCTCCCTTCTTGAATGCAGTTATGTATGTCTCCAAGTTGAGGCACCAGTAACACCTAAGTCGGGTGGACAGTCAGGGAGCAGTTGGGAGTCCCTTTCTCTCCTGTATCTCAGTGTAGGATTATGGGGGTTTAAGTGGTGGTTGTAACTGGTAGAAAGCCAGCGAGAGTTCTATATGATACAGCTGGTGATAATACAGGAGGGAGATAGGATATAGGATCTTCCTATAATGTTCTTTATTCAGTGTACAGAATAATCACATAGGTAGAGGAAGCTGACTTCTTCTAGTGCAGTGAATTCACCAAACATGAGGGAATAAATGACAGAGAGATAATATTTTTCTGAGGGCTACTTTCCTGTCTCATTTCAGACTAATGGTTCACTAAATTAGAAAGGGAGATTTACACTGATGGTCAAGACTTCATGGTTAAGATGTGAGAGGAAGGTTTTGACAGCAACTGTGTAGACACAAGGAAAATATCCTCTTTCTGTTCACTGTTACTTTTTCATATATCAGACTTCATTACATTTCTCAAAGTTTTCGTTATTTTTTACCTTCCTCAGCTAGAATATAAGTTCTGTGAGGATAGAACTGTTTTTTTTTAATCCTTCATTGTACACAGTTAGTGTACACTTAACATTTATTATTGAAGGAATTGACCTAACCTCAAGACTTATTCTCTAGAACGTTAAATGCCAAAAGATAGTGAAGCAGCATCTAACAGAGGTTTGGAGGAAAGAGTCCGGATTCTAGATTTCTGAACACTTGTGTTGCCATCCATATGTGAAGGTGACATATTCTTAGGCCTGTAAGGGTATGGGAGTAGAATACCCAGGTACCCTTTCTGAAGTAATAACATGAAATATTACTCGTCTGGCCAATGATGAATTAGGATGACAAGAATAGAGACAATATGGTAGCAGAATCATTGTATTAAACAGTACAAATTGTTAATTATCTAATACTAAATAATTGTAATACTATTTTGAAATACATCAACCAACTCTTGGCCAAGGATACATAATACACAGCTATAACAAACTGGGGTTTTTACATAAACTAAAATTTTTATTTTTTTATATTATATATAATTTATATTACTTATATTGATAGAGTTCTTGTTCTTAGGAATATTACACTATTTTTGCATTTGTAAAAGAATTATAGGAATAGTGGTTCATATATGCATTTTAAAATGTAAAAGTATGTCCGAAACCGAGATCTGTAGCCCGGGATCTATTGAGCCATAGGAATCCATGAATAGACTTCAAAGACTACAAACACTTTGAAATTCTCTATAAAATTATGTATTTTTTTTCCTTTGGGAAAAATTTTTTCAGGGTAACTTATTGACAAGGTCAGGCAATCCAGGTGCTGCTATACAGCTGTTCTTGCCCAGTTCAGACCTTAATTCACAGCTTTTATGGAGCAAGGGGCAGTTGTTGTGAAATGAAAGGGTAATTATCTCAAGTGGTGCTATCTATATATGCGCCAGAGGATCTCTCCTTGGTATCCAAAGTGGTGTCATCTGTGCACCGCTTCAAGGAAGATCAGAATAGGCCTTCATGCTTTATGGCCAGGGCATAACTGGGCCCCAAGGGAGATCGCTGCTTGGACATGAACAAGATGGACGGCCGGAGATGGAGTCCATGTTATTAGCACTCTACACAGACCATAATATCTGGCAAACCTAGATACAGAAATCCATAGCAAAGTAACAACAAACTGATTTTAGCAACAAATTAAAAGGATAATATACCATTATCAAGTGGAAATAGTCTTGGGATACGAGGACATTTCAACATCAACAAATTAAAATGTGATAAACCACATTAACAACGAAGGATGAGAGGTCATATGATCATCTTGATAGATGCAGAAAAAACATTTGACAAAATTCAAAATCCTTTTATGATAAAAATTCTAAACAAATTATGTACAGAAGGAATGTTCTTCATCATAATAAAGACCGTATATGATAAATCCGTAGCTAACATTGTGCTCATTGATATAAAGTTAGAAGCTTTTTGCATAAGATCAGGAAGAAGACAGAGTTTTCCTCTCTTACCATTTCTATTCAACACAGTACTAGATATTCTAGCTATAATAATTAGGCTGGGAAAAGAAATAAAAGGCATCCAAATCAGAAAGGAAGAAATAAAATCATCTGTTGGCAGATGACATGATCTTATATATACGAAACCTTAAAATCTCTACCAAAATACTGTTAGAGCTAATAAACAAGTTCGGTAAAGTTGCAGGATATAAAATCAAATATATAAACATCAGTTGTGTTTCTATACAATTACAGTAAAATATCTGAAAGAGAAATTTAGTAACCCTATGTACAAATAACATTAAAAACAAAATAGGAATAAATTTACCAACGAGCTGAAGACCTGTACACTGAAAACTGTAAAACATTGATGAAAGAGATTGAAGAGGACACAAATAAATGGGAAAGATACCCTCTGTTTTTGGATTGGAAGAATTAATGTTGTGAAAATGCCCATATTGCCCAAAGTGGTCTATAGATTTAAAGTAATCCCTTTGAAATTGTAATGGCAGTTTTGACAGAAATAGAAAAAACTATGTTCAAATTAATGGAATTACAAAAGACCCCCAGTAGCCAGAGAAATCCTGGGAAAGAAGAACAAAGCTAGACATCACAGTTCTGGATTTCAAACCATTACAAAGTCATAGTAACCAAACAGTATGGTTACATAGACCTATAGTGGAATGGAATAGAGAGCCCAGACAAACCCATGAATATGTGGTCAGCTAATTTTTGATTAAAGGCACTAAGAATACACAGTAGGGAAAGGACATTGTTTTCAATAAATTGTATCAGGAAAGCTAGATATCCACATGCAAAAGAATGAAATTGGATCCCTGTCTTATATTATTCACAAAAAATTACCTTGAAATGGATCAAAACATAAGTATAAGACCTGAAACTGTAAGACTCCTGGAAGAAAACTTGGGGATTATTTTTGACAATGATTTCTTGAATAAGATACCAAAAGCACAAGCAGTGGAAGCTGAAATAAACAAGTAGAGCTATTACAAACCAAAGAGATTCTGCACAGCCCAGGAAACAAATAAATTGAAACAGCAATTTCAATTTATTGCCCTACAGAATGGAAGAAGATATTGCAAAACATTTATCTGGGAATGGGCTACTGTCTAATACACACACACACACACACACACACACGTATGTGTGCCTATATATATATATATTTATGGGCTCAGCTGAAGAGTATAAAAGCAAGTAATTCAATTAAAAATTCGGCAGACTTGAATAAATATTTTCCCAAAGAAGACCTACAAATGGCCAATAGTGCATGAAGAAGTGCTCAGCATCATTAATCATCAGGGAAATGGGAAATAAAAACCACAGTAAGGTATCACTTCACACCTGTTAGAATAGTTGCTACCCAAGACAAGACATAGGAACTATTTGCTAGGTTCTAAAGAAAATGAACTCTTTAATACTGTTGGTGGGGATGTAAAATGGTACAGCTAATCTGGAAAACAGCATGGAGGTTCCTCAAAAAAATTAAAAATAGAACTACCTATGATCTAGCGGTCCTCCTGCATATATATCCAAGGGAATTAAAATCATTATCTTAAAGACAGATCTGTACACCCATCTTCCCTGTGATATTCTGTACAACTAACCAAGGTTTGGAAATAACCGTAATGTCCTTTGATGGATAAATGGATAAAGGATATGAATATTATTCAGATAATATAAAGGAAGGAAATCTTGCCATTTGCAGCAACATGGATGAACCTGGAGGGCAGTGGAATATGCCAGACAGAAAGGCAAATACTGTATGGTATCACTTACATGCAGAATCTTTAAAAACAAACAAAAAAACAAGATTTCGTAGAAATAGAGAATAGAATGTTGGATTCCAGGGGTCAGGAGTGTGGTAAATGGGGTGCTGGGATCAAAGGGTACAGATTTTCAGTCTAAGAAGATTAAGTTCTGAGGATCTAATGTACAGCAAGCATGGTGACTGTAACTACAGTCATACGATATTGCATATTTGGAGGAGCTCTTGCACGTGCGCGCGCGCGCGCGCGCACACACACCCACACACACACACAGTAACAATGTTAATTATGTGAGGTGATGGATGTGTTAATTATCTTCATCTTGGTAATCGTTTTACCATGTGTATTTGTATCAGATCATCACATTTGTACACCTTAATATATACGGTTAATATTTGTTATTTCTTCAAATAACAAAAGTCAAATAGTTTAGAAAAATGTCCTTTTAAAATATTCTCTCCTTTGTTTTAAAGCACTCAGTTACTTACCTGAGTACTCATGCACTCGTCTTGCATTGTCTCCCCCACAGCCGTGGTCCTCATGGACCTTTACATTCTGTGCCCTGAGTTTTTCTCTAATGCATGTTCCTTCTTCATCCCCATTCCTGCTGTACTGGTTCAGTTACTGTCTCCTGTTAATTGGTCCCCTTCCATGCATGTGCTCCCTCTCTCACGCTTGCCAGAGTGATCTTTTGAGCAATGTTAAGTTGAGTTAAGCCATTCTCCTCTTGAAAATTCTCACTGCTTGTCTTCCATAGTAGGTTAGAAGTGTAATCTACTTGGCCCCTTTGTTTTCTCATTCTTATTCGCCTTTTTTAGTACTTTCCCAATTATACACATTTAGTTACACTTGCCTTTTTTCAAGGATATCAACTCAATTCTTTTTTTCTTCTTAAAAGCCACGCTTACCTACCCTTATTTTGGCCTTCAAAGCTGCTCTGTTTTCTTCAGGTTACTGCTTAATTACTACCTGTTTTGTGGAGTGATCACGTAACCTTGCAGTTAGTTATTCCATCCTTTGTTTTCCCAAACATTGCCTTCACTAACATACACTTTTGTATTGTACTTTAGTCTTTTCTGCTTTTTAACCTCATGAACCCCTGGAGGGTACGGACTGTATTTACATGTATTTAAAGAATTCCCAGTGCACAACACTGCATTCATGGTACACGGTTGCCATTGAAACAAATAAATGGGTAATCAGTTGTTAAAGGAGTAAAATCAGTTCTTGAAATTTATCATGTAGAGGAAATAAGCAGTTTGATTCAGTCTGTTGCAAAAGAAGACATTCATTTTTAAAAACTGAGAACATCAGTAAGAATACCCATGTATTTCTACTGTGCTTTTTCCAAATTTTAATATCTCATAGGTTTTTCAACACCTAGGACAGCCTTAGAGACATTTTTTTTAAAAAAGATTTTTTTTATTTGAGAGAGAAAGAGATCACAAGTAGGCAGAGCAGCAGGCAAAGAGGGGGAAGCAGACTCCCCGCTGAGCAGAGCGCCCGATGTGGGGCTTGATGCCAGGACCTGAGATCATGATCTGAGCCAAAGGCAGAGGCCTAACCCACTGAGCCACCCAGGTGCCCCTAGGGACATTTTTAATAATGAATTTCATTTACTTTTCCTTTGGTGATTGAAATACCAATGTTGTATGTAAATAGCATCTTTCCTTCTGATGTGCATGTTGTAGAATGCTTACCTCTGACCTACTTATAGCATGTTTTGTGTCACAGTGGATGACGTAGTAGATGAAAGTGACGACAATGATGATATTGACTTAGAAGCTGAAAATGAAACTGAAAATGAAGATGACGTAGATCAGAATTTTAAGGTTGGTATAAATCTCTATCTTCTGTCTACTTCATAAATTGGATATGCAGTTGTAAAATAAAGATTGGGGAAATAGGTGTAGCTTAATGGTAAATTAATTGGTTTTGTCCACATCTTTTTATTGTGATGACTGTGTACACTAAGGAAAGGGAAAATAATGTTGCTTTGAATGCATTGGTCTGAAAAGGTTCTTAAAATAACTTATTTTCACTCTTCTTGACCAGGACAACCTCAGGTAGCCCATCTGACTTAGGTTTCAAAGTCTGAGGAAATCTGAACTTGAAGAAAAGTGGTTTGAGACTCTAAGTGGCAATCTGTGCCTCTTTTAGCAATCTTTTGGGGATATAAAAATAGTAGGAAAATAATCTGTAACTGCTGGCTTTTTGGTAAGAATTAGTGTTTATATAATGATTCTTATGTTTCAGTTAATTGGAGAAGAAATGGGCAAAAGTGTTTATTGAATTGAGACAAGATAAAAAAAAAATTATTGTCATGATATAAATGTGATGTTAAGTAAAGAGGCAGGAGAGATTTTAGAATTTTATGGCACTTCTGGAAGTGTAGAGATATTTGCTTAATTTAGTGTCAGGGGGTCATTTTGGTATCTGTGGAGAAATGCCTGCTTAACTCCTTCAGTTTTCAGCTGTTTAGCTTAGTCTGTTTTGGTGGCGTGGGAAGGATTCATTTGACCCTTGCCTGCTTGGCCATTTTTCTCTTGAAATTCTATATCAGAATTGGATACACTGAATATTAACCCTCTCTGGAGACAGTCTAAGATACTGGATGGAGATAATTCATTTTGATAGTAGATGTAGTTCTAGTTTCATTATCACTAAATGCAATCACCAAGGCAAGCTTTGGCAGAATTGTCTCATTAGCCAGTCTAGGCAGCATAATAATCTGTAGCCTTGCCTCAAGAAGGTAGAAAGAAGAGAAACAGCACAGGCTCTGATTTTCAAGGGAAAAAAATCTGGGTTAACTCTATGATTGTGGTTCTGGACCTGATATAAGTGAAAGAACTATGCGATCCAAGCTATGAGAATTTAAATTCTATCATGTAAAGTATTCTTTAGATAATAGGAGCTATATTAAAAATCACCTGTTTGGATTCTTTGGGAACTGAGTGTTTAGGTTTAGTAAAATTTCAGGTTGATACTAAGTTTATACTTTAATATATTGTATTTTGCAACCTTTCTCTTCTGTATGTTTCCTTGTTATTAAAAACATAGTATATTGAGTATAATTTATTCTTTTTTTAAAAGTTTTTATTTGAGAGAGAGACAGAATAAGAGAGACAGAGAGAGAGAGAGAGAGAGCATGAGAAGGGGAGGGTCAGAGGGAGAAGGAGACTCCTTGCTGAGCAGGGAGCCTGATGTGGGACTCGATCTTGGGACTCCAGGATTATGACCTGAGCCTAAGGCAGTCGCTTAGCCAACTGAGCCACCCAGCAACCCTAGTATAATTTATTCTTTATGCCTCAGGATCCTCATTAAAAATATCTGTGTTGCGATCACTACAGATGTAAAGACAGAGATTGATGGGGAAATAGAACTCAATGGGAACTATAATAATGATTCTAATTTTGCTGCTTGGAAATTGTCAGTGTGTATGCATGAATACATACTTAAAAAATTTTAAAAAATCATATGAGGGTAAGTTACATATATTATGTATCATGGCCCTTTACCCCTAAATATGTCAGTGAATATTTCCTAAGAATAGTGGTACCCTCTTATGTAAACATAATGCCATTATCAACTTAATAAATTTATAGTGATACAACATTTTTAGCTAATCTGTCATCCATATTCCACTATATAATAAATGTCCATCATGAGATTTTTTTCCCCATCTCTTTAGAATAGGAACTACCATCAGGTACTATGTTTAATTATTTTGTCCTTTAAGTCTCCCTTAATTTAGAATATTTTCCTTTTTTTTTCTTTTGTGACATTCATATCTTTGAAAAATATAGTTGTTAGCTGTATTGTTCACTGGAGTAGCCGTGATTTCTTACATTCTCTCCCACTTTATCTTAACACGCCAGTTATAATAATGAGAAAAAATAATATATTGAATTTACTCAACATCTAATCCTATTCTAGTCCATGCCCTTTTCTAAAAGTAATTAATTTATATTATTTTTAAAAATTTATTAGAGAGAGAGAGCACAAGCAGAGGGAACAGCAGAGGGAGAGAGAGAAGCAGACTCCCTGCTCAGCAGGGAGCCCAATGCGGGGCTCAATCCCAGGACCCCGAGATCATGACCTGAGCCAAAGGCAGATGTCTAACTGACTGAGCCACCCAGGGGCCCATGCTCTTTTTTTTTTTTTTAACTGAAGTACAGTTGGCATAAAGTATTTTATTAGTTTGAGATATACAGCAGTGATTTGACATTATGAAATGTTCACCACAATAAGTCTAATTAGATCTTTTGAATTTACCGTCTATGCTAGTCCCTGCTCTTTACCTATAATAACTATTAAAGCCTCACGTCTATCCTATAGGTACATGATATTATTACCTCTGCTTTACAGGGCTAATAATTAGAAGAAGGAAGCACAGAAGGATTATTAATGTAGCTTAAAGATGTGGCGCCAGGATTTAGAATAAAGCAGTCTGATGCGAATGTCAGCTCTCTCTACCACCATACCATACCAAAATCTATTTTTTTTTTTTTAAAGATTCTATTTATTTATTTGACAGAGAGAGAGAGGTAGAGGGAGACGCAGACTCCCCGCCAAGCCGGGAGCCCAACCTGAGATTTGATCCTGGGATTCTGGGATCAAGACCTGAGCCAAAGGCAGATGCTTAACCCATTGAGCCACCCAGGTGCCCCAGCCAAAATGTTATTGTTTTATTTATTTATTTATTTATTTATTCACTCATTCATTCATTCATTCATTTATTTATTAATTAAAGGACTACAGAATTGTTGGCTCTTTGAGACTATTGAGCTGTATTATCTTTTCTTCTTGACCACAGTTTGGCTTACTGTTATTGGCGGTTACATTTGGACTTAATTTTTCCTTTTTATCTAAATCTTGTTAGTTATTTCCTGTGTTAGGTGCTACATACAGGTTTAATATTTGTTTGTGTTTGATTGTGTTTGTAGCTTTAGAGACTGTTTTTCCCTCACCATAGTGATTCCATTCTCTTTATCCCAGATTTTTCTGCTTGTAGCATTTATAGAAACTTGGAGATTTAGAAAACTCATCTCCAGGGCGCCTGGGTGGCTCAGTGGGTTAAGCCGCTGCCTTCGGCTCAGGTCATGATCTCAGGGTCCTGGGATCGAGGCCCGCATCGGGCTCTCTGCTCAGCAGGGAGCCTGCTTCCCTCTCTCTCTCTCTGCCTGCCTCTCCATCTACTTGTGATTTCTCTCTGTCAAATAAATAAATAAAATCTTTAAAAAATAAATAAATAAATAAATAATTTAAAAAAAAAAAAAAAAAAAAAAAAAAAGAAAACTCATCTCCAGTAGCTAGCACTTGTCAGTTTATAAACTTACATGCATTCTTTTCCCTTCCTTTACTTTAGAAGAGCTTTAAGGAGTGATGAGAGGTGGTTGGGTTTTTTATCCCCTAAGGCTGTCAGTAGCTCTTCATCTTTGTTTTCCCCTAAACCAAAACACAAAATTTCCTGCTGTTGACTTCTCAAAAGTGTAATTTTTATTTCACAGTGCCTGTTTTACAGATAAATTAATTTTTTTGGAAGTAGAGAGCACATATGTAAGGCTCTGTTTTCACAAAGTAGTGTTGAAATGTTGTATTGGATGTTGTATTTAAAGTAGTATTGAATGTTGAATTCTAGTCTGTTTAGAGAAAGAATACTTTTGTAAACTTTTTGTTATTTTGAAGCATTGTCTACTTTATTACATGCCAGTCAAGGAAGTTATATATTTTGGTTCATCGGTGCATAATTTAAAGATCTGTGAAATTACATATTCATGTCCTAGTAACTATACAATAATTAATTATAAACTAACGTGATACACTTCAAATACAACCAGTGTTTATTATTTATGGCAAGGGAGAAAATTTTTATTGGTTATACAAATAATAGCTAACCTCCTGAATATGAAATATGAGTAACATAAAGTACATTTTTCCTTTTAAATTAATTGGTAATATGAAATATATACTTTTAGTCTGATACATGTATATAAAGCATTATAAGGATTGAAGCATGGTAGAACAGATTTAAGGCTAAAAGTAGGTTTACTCTGATATTAAGATAATTATAAAATTAAACCCATTGAAAATTAGTAAGTCTTATATCTCTCATTAGCAATGAAGATAATGGTGGGTTTGTATATATGTGAAGTCAGATTTGTTGAAAGTCATAGAGAATAGCTTGGATGGTAGGTAGACTGACACTTGTCTTTCTGGCACAGTGTATATTAGGTCTTCGAGTAGATAACAGATCGAATTAATCCCAGATACATGTCCTGTTTTTCTGAGGTCATATCTCCCTTTTAAATTTACCCTCTTCCTTCCTAAAGGAGCATGGAAATAATTTCTGGCTGTATTTCAATTTTCTACATACTGCCCCCGCACCCGCCCTTCCCCATCCACCCTGAAAAACATAACTGTGTGGTGACACTGAACTTTTCTAGGGGAACTTTGTTGAACATGGAATACGAGAGTACAGGGTAATCATTGGTTTTCTTGAAGCAGTGCATTGACTAACAGAGTATGCTTTGAAATAAGTGATTAGTTTTATATCCTGGCTCTTTGCGCA
The DNA here is from genome assembly GCF_030435805.1 of Mustela lutreola. Taxonomy (NCBI): domain Eukaryota; kingdom Metazoa; phylum Chordata; class Mammalia; order Carnivora; family Mustelidae; genus Mustela; species Mustela lutreola. Next base: position 73,805,806 of record NC_081301.1, read on the forward strand.
CTGTGTAATTTTGAGCAAGCCCCTTAACCTCTACCTCAGTTTCCTCTTCAGTGAAATGGAAGTGTTGATACTATCTACTTGATAGTGTTCTTCTGCAGTTTAAATTATGTAAAATCCTTAGCATAGTGCTTCTCACATTTTCAGTGCTCAGTAAATGTTAGTTATTTTGATTATTGCCACCACCATCATATATTTATATTTTTAAATTAATTTTCTTAAGTTTAACTGACCTTTAATAGGAGTAAAAATATGGCAACTGAGGAGATTGAGGGGAGCATCCTTTAGTCTGTATCTTGACATTAGGTTTTCTATCTTGAGGAGCCCAAATACTGTGTTCTATTAGAATAAACTCTGAGAAAAACAAAATACAGTGCAGTAACCAAAACAGCAACAACACAACGGTGGTCCAATACAAGCAGATTTCAACTTACTGTGAAATTAGTACAACCTTTATTCAGTGATTATTCTCTACATGCAATTAATAATTTGGAAAACTTTAATCTGGAATGTATTTTTCTTAACTGGTTACATTTTCTTAACTGGTTACGTTTCTATTATTTCAGAATGATGATATTGAAACGGATATTAACAAACTAAAACCCCAGCAGGAACCCGGACGAACGATAGAAGAACTTAAAATGTATGAACACCTTTTCCCTGAGCTTGTTGATGATTTTCAGGTATAAATATAGAAAATACAGCATCTTAATTGATTTTAAGAAACAGTTTTTTTTTTTTTTTTTCCCCCTTCCTTAGGCCTATAATCACTGTTTTCCGTCTGGATTTTATTTCTAATATGAAAGTATTTTGGGTGTCATTGGGCAGTTACTTTAGCATTCTGAGCTGCAAACTGCTTATCTGTAAAATGAAGGGACTAGCTTATTAAGTTTTTGGACTAGCTTTTGCATTTTATCATCACTTTGGCTCATTGCTTTAATTAGCATAGTTTTTTATTTAAAAAAAGAAATCTTTAAAATGGCATTTTAAAATCTTAAGTTGAAGTCGTCTGTCAGTTCCGTCCAGCTGAAGGGGGAGGTAGAAGCTGAGCAAGTGCTGAATTAAAACAGGAGTCTCTGCTGGTTGGCTTGTTTTTCCTGACAATCACCATATAAGCGAGGACTGTGGGGCCAGGGGAGGACGGCCCGAAGTCTTTATATCTGAGTTGGTTCATAGGGAGACTGACTCCTTGTTAACATTTCTTACCCTCATTTATTTTCTGGAGTGTACTTACTTAGCGTGGGTTATGCAGCAAGTAAACCAGATTGAATTGATGGGAATTAGTAGATAGAGTTTCTTATTCTCATTCAGCTGCTCCCTTATGGTGGGTCCCTGAATAAGTCCCTGAAATTGTCTAGGATCTTAACCTGTAAAATAAAGCATTTGGACCAGATAATCTCAGATTTATTCAGCTCTTACTACAGGTCCTCATGCCTCCCAGATCCATGCATTTAATTCCTAGTTGCTTAAAGAAAAAGACTTCATTGTAAGGTTATATGTGAAAAATAAAAAAAGGAAGTACAGTTGACCATTGAAAAACATGGAGGTTAGGGGTGCCAACCTCCCAATAAAGTAAAAAAATGCATGTATAAGTTTGGACTCCCCCAAAACTTACTTAAAGCCTACTGTTGACTGAAATTCTTACCAATAATGTAAGCAGTTGATGAACACATTTTGTATGCTGTGTGTATTATATATATGTATTGTGAGTGTGTGTATGTATATATATATACATATATATGTGTGTGTGTATATATATATATATATATATATATATATGGAAGGAATTTGGGGAAGGGATTGATTATTATGTGAAGAAGTCACCTACTTTCTTCTCTCTGTGTGTATAAGAACTATATAACATGAATAAAAATGGTAAGAGTTTTGATGTGAGAGTAAAGAAAATTTTTTTAATGGGTGTCAAGGCTGGGATTTTGATTCTCATTCTTTCGCAGGCCACTTCTTTCTTGTAGGTTGTGATGGTGAGTTCTTGTAGGTCTGCCTGTTAATACATCACCTGGAACAGGCTACCCTTGATGTTTTCCTGCTGGGCCAGCTTGTCCTTTAGTTTGGTTGCTGAAGAGAGCAGGTTCCTACTTTTGGTCTGACTTGGCCAAGGTCAGATGGTAAAGACAGGCTAGTCAGAGTGTAAGTGCTCTGAAAAGTCTCCCCAAGTGAGTCACTTCTTTTTATTATGTTTAAGCAAAAAAACCTGCATCAAGTATTTCAGATAACATGTATTTATTCCTGTGTCTCTCTACTTTGCCATAAAGTTTAATGTAGAACAGCTGTATTTCTATAGCGTACGTTACGGGGAATAGCACATTGTCTTTTATTTACATAACTGGAAAATCATTTCTGAAGTAGTTGTGTTGGCACTGGACTACCTTTCTCATTTTTCAGTTTCAGAGGAATGCATTGTTCAAACGCTTTGGTCTCTATTATTTGAAGTGTGTGTTGGAACTATATCTAAGCAGCAGTTAAATTATTAAGTGAAAGATTTTTGAGAATTGAAAATATTGGTTGGTTCCAGATAAGTATTTGAAAGGATTTTTTCAGCTATCATATTGTCAAATACTGGCAGATCATGACATATTAAACATTAAATGAAATTAAGTTCAATTACAACTTTTTCCATTTGGATTTGCATGTCATTTTCAGGATCCACCATTGGAGCTTAAAATTACTTGATGTGTTTTCTGTACACCATCCACTTTTTTTCCAGATGTGTTAAGGCAGTTACTCAGTGGCCAGATGGAGGCACATTGAATGCATTTGAAGACAAAATATAGAATTGTTAAAGTAATTATCAACAGACTTTTTGAAGGCTCTTATCATGCTTTTAAAACTGTGATTATTTATTCATAGTGACGGTTACAGTTTTATTTGCTTTTGTTTCTTAATAGCAGAATATTGGCAGTGTCAAAATTCTGAATTTTCATAGCTCTTTTTTCATGTCTTTGGTAGCATGATGACAGTTACCATGTGGACTTTTGTTTTTCTTTTATTCCTCTTTTTAATTTGGTTTTAAATTTTTATTTAAGATATGTATGGACAGAGTTTAAAGAGTCACATAATTTTACAGTTTAATCAGGAAAAACTGGATCCCCTTCCTACTTGCTGTTTCCTAGAATCAATTTTAGCATGTTTTTGAAGTTGAAATCCCCATGCATCTAAACGGTAGGCTTAGAGTGCCATCTCTTGATTTTCCTGCTTTTGGTCACTGCCCCCCTCCTTCTTCCTCCAGTTTTTAAGATAGGTATCCAGTAATTATCAGTCTTCTTTTCCAGGATGTATATTTTCAAGTTATAAATTTCTCTCCAGTTACTGTTTTAGCTACATCACACATATTTTTTGTTTTAAGATTATATTTATTTATTTGACAGAGAGAAATCACAAGTAGATGGAGAGGCAGACAGAGAGAGAGAGAGAGGGAAGCAGGCTCCCCGCTGAGCAGAGAGCCCGATGCGGGACTCGATCCCAGGACCCTGAGATCATGACCTGAGCCGAAGGCAGTGGCTTAACCCACTGAGCCACCCAGGCGCCCCACACATATTTTGATATTTAGTATTTTCATTATCTTTGTTTTGAAATTTTATTTTCATTATGATTTTTCTTTGATTCATTAGTCATGTCAAAGTAAGCTTTTTAAAATTCCGATTTTGTATTTATCTTTCTGCTGACTTCTAGCATTTGTAGCAGGAAAAGGACCGTCTACTTTTTTTTTTAAAGATTTTGTTTATTTGAGAGAGAGAGTTAGGAACAAAGAGAGGAAAAGCGAGTACATGCAGAGGGAAAAGGAGAAGCAAACTCCCCACTGAGCAGAGAGCCCGACGTGGGGCTTGATCCCAGGATCTTGGGATCATGACCTAACCAACTGAGCCACCCAGGTGCCCCAAGAGGACATTCTTTATAATTAGAATCTTTTGAAATTTTTGAGGCTTATTTTATGGCATTGAATTTGATCAGCTTTTGTTACTATTTTTGCATCCTTGGAAAGAACTCTTCTGTAACTGTCACGCACAGTGGTATGTTTTCCCATTGGGATAAGATTGGTCATCATGTTGAGAAGATTTTTTCTGTCCTGGATTTTTATTCCAGCCCTATCAATTACTGTGAAAAATGTGTTAAAAATTTCTCACTGTGATTGCAAATGTGTCTCCTTCTTTTTGTAGGTCAGTTTTTGTTATGTATTTTTGAGTTTATTTATTTATTGCATATAAATGTGAATTGATTTCTGCTCCTCCTGGAATGAACTTTTTTTTTAAAAGATTATTTTAGAGAGAGAGTGAGAGAGAAGAGCAAGCAAGTAAGCGAGCAGGTTGGGGTGGGGGAGAGGGAGAGAGAGAATCCCAAGCAGACTCCTGCTGAACGTAGAGTGCAACGTAGGGCTCTGTCCCAAGACTTTAAGATGATGACCTGAGCTAAAACCAATAGTCGGTCATTTAACCATCTGAGTCACCCATGCATCCCTGAAATGAAATTTTAATGGTTACGAAGTTGCTGATGCTGTAAAGTTGCTCATCTCTAAGAATTTAAGGCAAAAAATGTTCAATTAAATATTAATATAGCTAAATTAACTTTGATGACTTACCTGGTGTCTTTTATTTTTATTTTATTTTACTTTTGAGAGAGGAGAGCACATGCTTCAGGGGGAGGGGCAGAGGCCAAGGGAGAGAATCTTGAGCAGCCTTGATAGTCCAGTGCAGGCTCCGTCCCACAACTTTGAGGTCACAACCTGAACTGAAGTCAAGAGTCAGTTGCTCAGCCTACCAAGCCACTCAGGTGCCCCTTGCCTGGTATCTTTTAAGATCTTTTTACTTTCAGCTTTTTGATATCCTTAGATGTATATCTTTTTAAACAGTGTATAGTTGGATTTAAAAAAATCAAGTCTGAGTCTTGGAACATTTAGTTCATTTAACTGGAGCATTTAGTTCATTTACAAAGAATTATTACTGTATTTGGATTTATATTTATGAGATCTTATTTTGTGTTTTCATTTGTTTCACCTGTGTTATCTTTGTCTTTTTTTTAGCCTTCATTTCGATTGACTCTTTTTTTGTTTCACTTTTTAACCCTTATCCTTTTGGAAGCTGTTCGGTCTTGTCATTTTTTTAATCAACTTTGTTGAGGTGTACATTTACATACAATAAACTATTCCTTTGAAGTATAAGTTTGAATATTGACATATATACAGAAATTCTAGCTACTCTTGGTGTTGTAACATACATTTTTACTATTCTGATGTTAATCGGAACCTTTCTTCTTTTAATGATAAAATGAAACTTGGAATACTTTAAGTATAATCACCTCCTAAACCAATGTACATATTTTTAATTTATGTTTTAACGCTAGCTTTAAAAAAAATCTATATGATGGTATTGCTTTGTGTTTTACATTCAGTGTTATGATTTACAGACATTTTTACTACTTTTTGTTTTTTACTTCTTGTTTCTCAGTCTTTCAGTCTGACTTACTTTCCTTCTGCTGGAATTATGTCTTTTAGTGTCTCTCTTGGTTTGAAAGTTGTCTTTACTTTGTAATCATTCTTGAAAGTTGGTTTCTCTGGCTGGTTTCTAAAAATCAACTTTAATGAAATATAATTTACATGCAGTAAATTATTCATATTTAAGTTCAGTGAGTTTTGACAAATTTGTACAACTGTGCAGCTACCAACCCAGCCAAGATACAGAATTATTTCCGTCACTCCAGGTGTGTCCCTGGGCCCCTGTGTCTGTGTGGTCAGTCTCTCCCCCACCCCCTTCCTGCCCAGGTAACTACTGATCTACTCTCTGTTACTATAGGTTAACTTTGCCTGTTCTGGAACTTCTCATAACCAGGATCCTATGTGAATGTACTCTTGTGTAAGGCCTCTGTGCTTGTCTTAGGGTTTTGAGGTTCACTGATGTTGTATGTATCAGTATCTCTTTCCTGATTGCTGAGTGGTATTTCATTGTATGGATGTACCATAATTTCTTCATCTATTCACTTGCTGAACACTGGAATGGTTGCATTTTGGGGCTACTGTGAATAAGATTGATACCAGAATCTGTGTAAAAAGCTTTTTTTTTTTGGTGGAGATTTGCCTTCATTTCTCTTGGGTGGATAACTATGAGTGAAATTGTTGGGTAGTATGTATGGGAATTGTATGTTTTCACTTTATAACACATTGTTTGTGGTGACTTTTGGGATAATTTCTTTAGCTTCCTGCTCCACAATTTCCCAGTAGTGTTGACTAAGGGTGGGTATTCTTTTTTAAATCTTGTTTGGAATTCACTGTCTTTTAGAATCTGAGTTGTTTTCTCTTAGGGGTTGGAAAAATCCACCTCTTCTCCAGAAAGTGCCTTTTTCTCTTTCCTTCTCTCTTTTGGCATTACCAGTCGGATGGTAATCCAGACTTTTTTACTCTCTTCTGTTTCTTTTAACTCTTTTTCATGTTTTCCCTTTCTTTCTCTGTGCTGCATTCAACTGAATTCATTCAAACAGTCTGCCAGTTCCGTCATTTTATTTTTGGCTCTATCTGATTGGTCATTATAAACATCCATTGGGCACTGAAACTTGTTTTCTCTTTTGGTGTTGAAGGTTTATAAAAGATCTGTTTAGTCACTCTTAAACTTCTTGTTTCTTGTCTTTTATTACTTTTCAACATATTACATATAGCCATTTAGTTAGTCTTATAGTTTTAGTGTCTGAAATTCTTGTAGGTCTTTTTCTACATTTGTTTGTTTTAGTTAGTTCTCTTCTACTTGCTTAATTTTTCATTTAGTTGTTGTTGTTTTTTCCTCCCTGTGAGCTGATTTTCTTTATAATTCTGTTTTCTTTATAATTCTGTTTGTGGAGCTTATGTGGAAACACCAGACATTTTTGTTATTTCCTTTGACAAGCACTCATATAAGTTACATTCCTCCTTGAGGGTTTTTGGAATACTCAAGTAATGTGAGTTCAGGCTTCAGTTTGTGTGGTGTGTGATGTTAGGCTTTTGGTACCAATTTATGAGTAGTCTTTTTTTTTTTTTTTTAACCCTCTTAGTGCTAAGGTTTGAGACTGTTGGTTTTCTTCACTATTTCTTTTGTGGTAGGACTATTTCTAGGGGATTTATAGCAAAGGTTTCGTTCTTTATGAGGTTTCATCTTTACGGGAGGAGGACCTTTTGGTAGACTTCCCATCTTATGCAGGTCCTGGGATAGTCTCCTATTCTTTATACTCTGAGATAGAAAAACCTAAACCCCAGGTCACCTGGTTTAGCAAATATTTTCCAAGTGGAAGTTACTACTTTGGGATCCCATCTTCATTACTATTTCCTCTTTGTTTTTGCTGTCTTATTCATTTGTTGTACTTAAAATATTTTAATATCTTACCCAGCAATTATAAGAGTTTCTGAGGTGTGATACCTTACTCACCAGGTTTCCTACAACAGGATTTTTTTTTTTTTTTTTTAAGAATTACAGGGTCACATTTTAATTCCTGAATTTTACAGTTCAGCATTAGTATCACCACATGTGTACAGATGGTATAAGATAAGCGCAGTGGTATTTTTGATACAAAATAAATGTCTGTTTTATTAAAAAACTATCTTTCATATATACACGGCAGCCCATCTTTTCTGAACAATCTCTTCTAACTATAGAATTTTTCAGAATAAGGGCATTCTCAGGAAAAATGGACTCATAACACATATTACGAGGGTGATCTGAAGATTGTAGGTAGAATTACTATTTTCACTTTTTTACCCTAATGCATTAAATTGTATTTTGAATTGTTCTCAGTTCAGCATGATCTCAGATCATAGATGAGCAGATTAACATCAAAATATTTACAGTTAACTTGCTGTTCTAAAAATCAAACCTCTTAACTGTTTGCCTCAACTTATTATTTTAAATTAATTTATGTACATGGAATGTGCTTACACTCTTTTTAAAAAATGCAGCTTTCATATTACATTCTTGTTTGTTTATGGGGAAACTTCCTCTGCTGCATACCGACTTTGATACTGAAGTAACTTCTTGAATCAAAATGGCATCTAGATATTAGATGCCACTTAATTCAGCACTATTCTCTGAATGCCAGTGTTCATAAATCAACAGAGTGTTTTCCTCTTCAACAGCTGTAATGCACAGCCACCTACCTACTACCTCCTTTGTGCCTCCACTGTCTCCTTGGATTAGATGTGGTAGAGGGGCTGGAAGTGAATCATCTTTAAGTTCCTGGTTTTTATACAGTGGATATTTAAGGAATCAATCCCAAAGGAAAAGTTTCATAATTTTCATGACATAATGATTCTTAAAAAGTTAAAAAAATTAAAAGAAGTGCAAATACAGAAAAATATTTGCAAAAAACGGGTTAGAGGATTAGTTTATGTGTGTGTGTATGTCTGTATTTTTTTAATGGAGGAATTTATACAACAAAATAAGAAAAACCCTATATTTCAGGAACAAATAAGTTATCTATGAAGAATTAAACCAGTTAACAGATGAATAGACAATTTTTTGCTTTTCTCATAGGGAAATTAAAATTTAAATGACAGGAGATGATACTTCTTAACTACCACTTTTAAAGAAGTGTTTTAAAACTATAGTAGCTAATGTTGGCAAGGAAGAAGATCAGTTGGAATAGATAACCTCATACAGAGTGAGAATAAATATTAAGATATGTATTATTGGAGAGTATTTGGACAATTTGTATTAAATATTAAAATTGATTGTAGTATCTGTCCCTGTAATTCCATGTCTGTGCTTAGGAAATCGTGCTAAAGAAAGAAAAATTTTATGCAGAAGGATGTTCATTACAGAATTCTTTATAGTAATAATTTTGGAAATGACTTACTTACATGCTTTATGTGTTTAAATCCTTCTCTGTTGTATAAAGGACTTAATGCCCAACTGTGGAATAAAGGTTAAGTCAATTGCGGTATATTTCTTTTATAGAGTCTTATATAGACAAAAAAATATTTATATAAATCTAAAAGGAGAGAAGCTTACTTGATTTGTCAGCAGCATCCTTTTTTTTAAACTTGGCTTTTAGGACATTTTTCTTTCCTGGTATTTGTCTTTCCAGACTGACTTTTCCTTCTCTGTCTCCTTTTCGGTTTTATCTTTATCTCTTCAACCTCTGTAGATTGATTTTAGTGCCCCGGTGTTCAGTTTTTTTTCTTCTCTTTAGTTCTTTCCAATGATGATTTCCATTCTCATTGTTCAGAATAATATCTGTATGATAATGACTCTCAAGTATTTGTCTTCTGGATGGATATTTCTTCTCCATTCTAAACTTATATGTCTAATTGCCTACTTTAATAGCTCACATTTAACCTCTCAGAGCTAAACTAAAGCTTTTCGTTTATTCAGGCAAGCACTTTGGTGCCATATGTGACACCTCTGTCACATATGTGTACCTTCTGTCCTGCCTCTGGTCTTTTGCAGTGTCATGGCACTTCTGGCTCACCGTGCATTTGGAATCCAACCCCTTCTCACCAACTTGCCTAGACTCTTAATTGGTCCTCAGTCCTCAGAAGGATAATAGAACAGTGGTTCTCAACTGGGCTTGTCTCCAGGGCGTGTTTGACAATATCTGGGGATATTTTTGGTGATCACAAATGGGTGGGGATGCTACGGGCATCTAGAGTGGACAGAGGAGAGAGGCCGGGGATGTTGCCAAACATCCTATAACGTGCAAGATGGTGCTGCCTATCTTGCCACCCCTGACCCCTGAAATACAGAACCAAAACCCAACAAAAAAGAAATCACACACACACACACACACACACACACACACAAGTTTGAATTTTTATTTAAATTCTAGCTAGTTAACATTTAGGGTAAAATTGGCTTCATGCATAAAATTTAGTGATTCATGACTTATGTATAACAACACCCAGTGCTCATCCCAAGTGCCCTCCTTAATGCCCGCCTCCCTCCAGTAAACCTCAGTTTGTTCTCTATGGTTAAGACTCTTTTTTTTTTTTTAAATATTTTATTTATTTGACAGAGAGAGATCACAGGTAGGTAGAGAGGCTGGCAGAGAGAGAGGGAAGCAGGCTCCCCGCGGAGCAGAGAGCCCGATGCGGGACTCGATCCCAGGACCCTGAGACCACGACCCGAGCCGAAGGCAGCAGCCCAACCCACTGAGCCACCCAGGCGCCCCGGTTAAGACTCTCTTATGGTTTGTTTCCCTCTCTCTAAAAATGAATTATCTAGATCAAATGTCTCAACCCCTTTGGTTATGAAACCCTGTACTCTAGGTAGTTAAGGAACTCTGTGCTTACACAGGTTTTGTTTTCTTTTGTGTGTGTTTTTTGTTTTCCTAAATTTAAGTCATCTCATGGCATTCCTCTTCCCCAAACTGTCCATTGGCTGCCAGTGTAGCCTGCAAAGCCATACAGTATCTGGTCCTCTTTTACATCTTGGATTTCATCTTGCTCATTCTGTGCCAGCCATCCTAACTCCCTTGCTGGTCTCTGCATACATCAGGCATTCTTCTACTCTGGCTCCTGAGCATGGCAGCCCTTTCTGCCTTTGCTTTTATGTTATCTTCCCAGTGAGGCGTCACAAATCCATGGAATTTCAAATTGTAGCCCATCTTCCCTCCCCTTGGCACTCCCAGTCCACAGTACCAGTACCCCATTCTCCCCTCTTTAATGCTTTAGCCTACTCACCTTCCATAGCATACATTTTTGTCATTTTTAAAGAAAGATTTATTTTAGAAAAGGAAAAGAGGGTGCACATAGGGGTGGGTGCAGAGGAAGAGGGAGAGGATCCTCAAGCAGACTCCCTGCCAAGCCCAGAGCCTCATGGGGTGGGGGACTTGATGTCAGGACCCTGAGATCTTGACCTGAGCTGAAATCAAGAGTGAATGCTTAACCGACTCAGCTACCCAGGTGGGCCTGTGTCATGTTTATTACTTGACGTGTTGACAGTCCTCTCCCTTCCTTCCAAAGAAGGAAGCTGCAAGAGGGAAGAGGTTTTTGTTTCTCTTTTTGTTTTTAAGTTGATGGTATTTAAGTGCCTGAAACATTGCTTGGCACAAAACAGACACTCTAATTGTTGAGTTAATGAATAACAATTCAGTTGTGTGTGTTTTTTTTTTTAATAGGAGCCTGGATGCTTTTAATATCTTTGTGCTTTTCTAAAATTTCCCATATTTCTCTTATATGTAGGCATTATTTTTATAATCGAAAAAGTAAAATAAGTGTAATGAATTTTGTGGCTAAATACTTTGTGTTTTCTTAGTGAAATTAAAACATACTCTTTTATCTATCTTCCTGATTTTCAAATGTTAGGTTTCTGAAGCAGCATATTCAAGAATATAGTCTTAGTTTTGTTAATACATTTTAATATTTACAGGTAAAAGGTTGAACATGTTTTGTTTTTTGTTTTTTGCTTTTTTTTAATTTTCAAAGGACTATGATTTAATCTCCAAAGAACCAAAGCCTTTCGTATTTGAGGGAAAAGTACGTGGTCCTATTGTTGTTCCTACTGCGGGAGAGGAAGCATCTGGGAATCCAGGCAACTTAAAAAAAGGAGTTGTCAGGAATGCAAATGTGTCTCCTAAAGGAGAGGAAGGTGATAAGAAACCTACCTGTATGGATGTGGCAAAAGAAGATATTAAGAATAATGACAGAACATCACAACAGCAGCTAGGTGATCAAAACAGAACTATTACATCCACTCAGGGCGTAAACAATGATATTGTGAAGGCCTTGGACCGAATTACGTTGCAGAATATCCCTTCCCAGACAGCCCCAGGTTTTACTGCAGGAGCCAAGAAGGACTACAACCTCCCTCTTACCGTCCTCACGTGCACTAAAGCTTGTCCACACATGGCCGCTTGTGGAAATGTTCTTTTTGAGGGAAGAACAGTTCAGCTAGGGAAACTGTGTTGTACTGGAGTTGAAACTGAGGATGATGAAGATACAGAGTCTGTTTCATCAGTGGAGCAAGCGTCAGTGGAAGTCTCTGATGGACCCACACTCCACGACTCAGATCTCTATATTGAGATTGTGAAAAATACAAAGTCTGTCCCAGAATATTCAGAAGTGGCTTATCCTGATTATTTTGGTCACATTCCACCTCCATTCAAAGAGCCTATTTTAGAAAGACCATATGGTGTACAAAGGTGAGTTTCAGGTTTCTTCTTTCTCTTAAAACAAGCCCATTGTCAAAATATGGGTACTTAGGAAGAAAAGTATTCTGAATTAAAGTTATTGTCATTTTTTTTATCCTGCTTTGGAAATTTGCTCTTATTTGCAATTGTTCTTATGGGTTAACTTTATTTTCTAAGCTCATTACTTATTCAGATGGAGCCAGCATAATAAACCTGACCATTGGACAATTTAGAAATTTTTATTTAGATGGCATCTGAATATATAGGTTATTTACTAATCTTTAATAAATATTAGTAGCAATATATTAATTTAGTATTTTATTATAATTTGAACTTGATTTAGATTTATGATTTAAAAATGGAAATGTGGACACATATTACTTTGTTGCAAAAATTGAAATTGGAAATACTCAGTATGAAAATTTGGGTCTCATAAAAACAGTAACTAAAGTTATTAGATCTTGCCAATTAATTTTATAAATTACAAATAGTATTAACTATTACCATCTAGTAATACCTGGCCTCTAAGTACATTTGTGGTGCAACTTGACTCTTTTCAGTGATTATGTTTAGGGTTTTGTGATGATGGTTTACTAGTACCTAATCTCTGTGCTCTTGTTATGAGTATAGCACATAATGATACAGAAGACACTGCTGTGGGCATTTGATTTTCCTTGGACTATAGGCTTTTTTAAAACAACAGTTGTATCTTCTTAATTTTTTAATATTTAATGTATTATATAAATTAATCATTTTTACTTAGCAACTTAGTGTGTGTTTAATGGTACCATTTGGCTCCTTGACCCACAGGTATGGAATCACATAAGATGTAGCATCAGAACTGGGAAAGGTGTGTAGAAGTGGGCGTGGCTCTGGCATCCACTGGATGCATCACACACACACACACACACACACACACACACACACTGCACTGTCCAGAGGCACCTGGCTTCTTAGAGTGCCAGAATGGCCTTCAAAAGGCCAGTGAAGCTCCCAACTAGGAGGAAATACTGTGTAGTATGGCTTGCCATCTTTCAAAATGAAGTATATGTACTAAATTAGAAACTTCCACGTGGTTCTGTATTCCCAAAAGAAAGAATGCATAAGTCTCATACCAGGAGGACCAGGAGGTGGGGACAGAAAATAGTCCTACCTATCTGTGGCTCGCAGTTCCACTAGGGGACTTGGTACTTTCTGTCCCTGTACCTCTGAGCTCTGCAGGGTTAGTAGTCCTGGTTCCCAGAGTGGATGTTGTCTTTCCATGGGTGATGTAAAAAGGGTACAACTTCCCTACAGGCTGCCAAGGGTGTCTTTAGACTCTTGTGTCTAGGACCAGCAGGCATCTTGACCCAGATCAGCTAAAGGAGGTGAGATTGCTTGTACACCATGGCAGCAGGTCGACTATGTGTGGAACTCAAGTGATTCACTTGTTTTAAGCATGAGTGGGCATGTCACAGCCTCTCAGAATGAGAAGAGATGATTGCCAGGGGCTCAGACTCCTCTAAGTTTGGGTCACTTGCAGGGTGGAGCTGAGTGGGTGGGGGCTTTAGATTGATGCTGGAGGATTGAGATGAGGCATTGCAGCCTTGGGGAGGTTGCAGTGTTGGAAACAAAGTTCATCCTGGTCACATTTGTCTTCTCAGGTTCTCCTTAGGAAATGCCCACAGGAACTGTGGGGGAACTGCATGGGAACTGCATTTGTTCCTTCAAGTGACAATAATTTGAGCCTGGAGGAACAAATGCATGTTGCAAGCATACTTGATCCAGTTGGTTTGACTTGATAGGCATGACGAGTTAGTGGGGTGTGTCCTGGCAGGACAGGGCACTCTGAAAATCAAGTCAGAGTGTTCGGATTCTAGGCATGGCTCTCTCACTGATTCTGTGTGTGTATGTTTGCACGAAATAACTTAATTTCTCTAGATATCAATTTTATTTTCAAACAATGGATTGATGCCCGTTAGTAACCCGTATTAAAGTATAAAATAATAGTGTGTCATGTAGTACAGCAAAGTATTATTTCATAAACTTTTGTTTCAGGGGCATGTGTGTATGTGCATGTGCACACACATAGCAGTCATTTTTTTTTTTTTTAAAGATTTGTTTTAGAGAGTGTGCCCAGGGGAAGGGGCAGAGGGAAAGAGAGAGAGAGAGAGAAAATCTCAAGTAGGCTCCCCACTGAGTGGGAAACCTGATGTGGGGCTTGATCCCATGACCCTGAGATCATGACCTGAGCCAAAATCAAGAGTTGGACACTTAACTGACTGAGCTACCCAGATGACCTATTAGGACAGTGATTTTTTTTTTTTTTTTGAAAGATCTTATTTATTTATTGGAGCAAGAGAGGCAGAGATAGGGCAGGAGCAGGGAAGAGAGGGAGAAGAAAGCTTCCTGCTGGGCAGGGACCCTGATGTGGGACTTGATCCCAGGACTCTGGGATCATGACCAGAGCCAAAGGCTGTCGCTTAACCAACTGAGCCACCCAGGCACCCAGTACAGTGAATTTTAAAATGTATTTCTAGTAGGTAATGATCAGAAAACTTTGTCATTCACCTTGAAAACACATATGCAAACTATGGCCTGTTGTATCAAATATAGCTCACTACTGCCTGTTTATGTTCAGCCCACAAGCTAAGAGTGGTTTTACATGTTTAAATGGTTCTAAAACAAAACATTTTGTGACACATGAAAATTATATGACATTCATATTTGTGTTAATAAGTAAAGATTTTTGGGGGCACAGCCATTCCTATTTGTTTATGTATGATCTGTAACTATTTTGGTGCCACTATGGTAGAGTTGAATGATTGTTGTAGAGACCGTGTAGCTTGCAAAGCCTAAAATATTTATTATTTGTTTCTTAAAGGAAAAGTCTGCTTGACCTCAGTAGCTAGGTCTGAAGGCTTCCTGGTTCTGTATATGTGATAAAATATCCAATACAGGCCAGGTAGTAAGTATTTCTTATTACCCAGAAATGCTCGGTTTTTGAAATACTGCATTGAGGAGGTTGTTTCTAGTTTGCTTATCTTATTTGCCTAGTCTTCTGCAACTTAGGTTTTGAGCAAATGATAAATGTTTTATAAATTACTTGCCAACTTATAGCCCAGCCCCTGTTCAAATGCAGTAAAATTATAAATGAATAATGTCAAAATTAATAAGAATTTCTTGTTTGATCATTTTCAGAAAAAGGAAGCATTAGACTTTTTAAAATTAGTAAAAATATTTCTGTTAGTTTGAATTTCTACTTTCCAAATATCACTGATCTTTATTTTTTTTTTAAGATTTTATTTATTTATTTGACAGACAGTGATCACAATTAGGCAGAGAGGTAAGCAGAGAGAGAGAGAGAAAGAGAGAGAGAAAAGGGAGGAAGCAGGCTCCCCACTGAGCAGAGAGTCCGATGTGGGACTTGATCCCAGGACACTGGGATCATGACCTGAGCCAACCTGAGGCAGAGGTTTTAACCCACTGAGCCACCCAGGTGCCCCTATCACTGATTTTTTAAGCATTAATATTTTTGAAAATAATGCAGCAAATGAATAAAACTTCATTAAAAATTTCTTCACCTCATATAGAAGAGGTAAAACCTATTATAAGCTTCGTATTTCATTGTACTTAACCCTTGAAATTTTTTTTTAACTGTAATCACATATTGATAATTACTTGAATCTGTATTTTTTATTTAAGTTGGCTTACAAATTAAAAGTGTAACTTACCAAAAAAAAAAAAAAAAGTGTAACTTACCTCTTGTGTTTTAAAGTGTGCATAGCAGGGCGCCTGGGTGACTCAGTGGGTTAAGCTGCTGCCTTCAGCTCAGGTCATGATCTCAGGGTCCTGGGATCGAGTCCCACATCGGGCTCTCTGCTCAGCAGGGAGCTTGCTTCCCCCTCTCTCTCTGCCTGTCTCTCTGCCTACTTGTGATCTCTCTCTATCAAATAAATAAATAAAATCTTAAAAAAAAATAAAGTGTGCATAGTATTTTTGGGTGCATTTTTCCTGTTTTTCATATTCTGTAAAATAGAGAATGAGAAAACGTAGAAAGAAGAAAGGTCACTTTGCCCCATTCACCAGAGGTGGTAACTTTTAGCATTTGATTTTACTTTCCATTATTTTTCTGTGTGTTTTAAGATTGTCTAACTGTATTTTATAATAGAATATAATTTGTATTGCCTTGTTTTAAAAAGCATTTAAGACCTTGTACCAACATACTTTTATCAAAATAAAATGAAATATACGACAAAGAAATACCATGACTCTTAATCACAGAAGTATTTCAGCTTCTCTCAAAATAAAAGAAATGCAAATTAAAAAGTGCTGAAATACCATGTCCTACATAAAAATTGCCAAAATCTAGACATTTTATAGCTCATTCTATTAATGAGGCTGTGGAGGAACAGGCTCCCTTATACATTGATAATGGGATTTCAGATTGATAGTACCTCTTGTGGAGGGCAGTTTTACAGGGTCTGTCAAGATGAACAATACACATTTCCTTTGACATGTAATCCCACATCTGGGAATTTATAAGTTATATGCATGGTATAATTTACACATACGTGAAATGGTGTTTAAAGTTTTTTGTTGCAGCGTTGTTCCCATGCCAGATTAGTTTAATACATTATGGTGTATCTTTTCTGTGACTACTGTGCAGTGATTAAAAAATAGAAAGATCTCTAGGCACTGATGGAAGGAGCTATAAGATGCTTACAGAGGGAAAGTAATAATAGTAGTTAACTGGATGGAGGGAGGATATGGGTTGTTTGGCTCTGTGTCAATTTATTACCTGTTCATAAATTTAAAATTAAAAAGTAGGTGAGGGTCGCCTGGGTGGCTCAGTGGGTTAAAGCCTCTGCTTTTTGCTGAGGTCATGATCTTAGGGACCTGGATAGAGCCCCACATTGGGCTCTCTGCTCAGCAGGGAGCCTGCTTCCCCATCTCTCTCTGCCTGCCTCTCTGCCTACTTGTGATCTATCTGTCAAATAAATAAATAAATAAATAAATAAAATCTTTAAAAAAATAATAAAAAGTAGATGAAAGAATTGTGGGAAAGACAAAAATAAGGAAAGCAAAACCCTGAATTTCTTTATATTAAGTCTAGAATGGCTCAGGGGAAATGTAAGTACTTCTGGAACAGACATAATAGCAGAACTCTTAGTAGGAGCAACAGCAGCAGGTAACTTTTTTTGAGTGTTTTTTATGGGCCAGACAGAGAACTAAGTAATCAGCACTTTTTATGCCATGTATATGTATAAAAAATAAAGTAAGGTGTATCACTTGGCTTTTGTGAGGAACTTGCTATTCTTCCTCTTACTTTATGCAAGACTGTGCTGAAGCTAGGGTTTTTGAGCAATTTATCCAAGATTACATTGTTAGCAAGTGGCAGAGCCAAGAGTCAAACTCTGGTCTAGGTCAAGAGCCTGTCCTGTCCATCCTTTAGATAGAGTGATCATGTATATGTGGTTGTGGTTAAACCATACTCTCTATAAAGATTATCTTCTGTGGATCCTCAGGGAGTACTTGTGTGATGAACAACATTTCCCATAATACCTCTAGAGTAAATATAGCATTGAGATGTATTAAATTCTTTCTTGTAATGCTGCTCTGTCCTGGTTAAAACCTAACTAACACAGGACAGTGTTGCTGGTGGCCGCATATTGTATGACCTTCTGAGTATTTTCTGTTCAGACTGCCCTGCGGGAATTATCTTCTGGGCGAAGCCTTTGATATATACTGAATGTCAATAGGTTTGAGGTTACAGTCCCTGAGGGTACCTGGAAAATTTTTATTGTTTTGTTTTGGCTAGAAATCTGTATATTTTAATAAGCAGGTAAGGTAAAGGAAGGATTGATATTTTATGAAAGTTGTGTTGCTTCACACAAATCCATATCTGAATAAAGGACTGGTTTCCCTCTTTATTAACGAGGGCTGATGGCAGGGGAGATATTTCCCTCAAATGTAATTTTACATGGACCACTATGTCCCCTAAAATACAATGTCACAGGTTGAAAACCAGTGGCCCATTGGCTATATTAACTTGCCCATGATTTTGGCTTCACTTGCAGACCGGTTTTTGTTGTTTTGTTTTGTTTTGGCTTGCTGATTGCTAGCATTTAAGATTTGGGAGATTCCCCATAGAAATCTAAGTTTCTGATGTTTCTTGAAATTGGTATGATAGCCTTAACCTATGGTTCATACCTGGCAGTTTTAGATAGAGGCTGTGTTCTACAGTTCTCCACAATGGTCACTGGGTCAGCACACATAGTTAGAGCTGCCTGCTACATGGCTGTCAGTGCTGTTCTGACACACACTCTCTCTCTTTCTCTTTTTTTAAAAAAAGATTTTATTTATTTTTTTGACAGAGAGACAGAGATCACAAGTAGGCAGAGATGCAGGCAGAGGGACAGGAGGAAGCAGGCCCTCCTGCTAAGCAGAGAGCTGAATGGGGGGCTTGATCCTAGGACCCTAAGACCACGACCCAAGCCAAAGGCAGAAGCTTAACCCACTGAGCCACCCAGGCACTCCTGACCCTCTCTTACATTAAGGGACTTTGCTGTAGAACTGAGCTGTTGTATCAGCCTGTTAATAACATTTTCCTTAAAAAAACAAAACAAAACAAAACTCAGACTTTTGTAGGTACTATTTTTTGCACATTTGTGGTATCAACCTTATTTACTAAATTATTCTGACGAGTGGATATATTTAGTCTTTCACACATACTTGAATACTCACTTTTTTTTTTTTTTTTGATATGGCATATCTGAATATATGTGAGTGCCATCTCTTGTCAAAGATCTGGGCGATACGAAATTTGGACTTGTTTGTTATTGTAATTAATAGCCTTTTTTTAAAAAAAAAAGATTATTTATTTATTTATTTGACAGACAGAGATCACAAGTAGGCAGAGAGGCAGGCAGAGAGAAGTGGGGAGGCAGGCTCCCCGCCAAGCAGAGAGCCTGATGGGGGCTCTATCCCAGGACCCTGGGATCATGACCTGAGCTGAAGGCAGAGGCTTAACCCACTGAGCCACCCAGGCGCCTCCATAATTAATAGCTTTTTAAAAGGTTTAGGAAGAATTTGGCATTTGAAAGTGATGATATTGAGCCTAACTCAAGGATTTATATCATAATCCTTTGATACTCATTTTTTTTGATAGACTGCTTATCAGTGATGAACTATTTTTTGTAGAATAAACCTAAAAATAAATTTAGAGTTGTACATTCTTAATTTTTCCTGTATTATATTTATCACACCTTTTAATGTTTTCCTGATAATTTTGAGTTCATCAGAATAGATTCTTAGCTTATTCTGAAATTATACTGTGATATGATTAGATATATTTCTAAATTATATGAGAGTTAATACTCCATAATCACAAAGAAGTATCTTTGTGCAGGAGACAATTTCACATCTACCTGAAGTTCTTTAGTGGATTCTTTTTTTTTTTTTTTTTTTTTTTAAAGACTTTATTTATTTATTTGACAGAGAGAAATCACAAGTAGATGGAGAGGCAGGCAAAGAGAGAGAGAGGGAAGCAGGCTCTCTGCTGAGCAGGGAGCCCGATGTGGGACTCGATCCCAGGACTCTGAGATCATGACCTGAGCCGAAGGCAGCGGCTCAACCCACTGAGCCACCCAGGCGCCCGACTTTAGTGGATTCTTAACATTTTATTATAACCATTTTGGCAAATTTTCCCACTTTGCTCTATTAGTAAATCAGTAGACCACAGTTCTAGTCTGCATTAACAGTCTTTTTATTGTTTAAAGTTATTTATTTATTTATTTGTCAGAGAGAGAGCGAGAGCGAGCGCGTGCGTGCACATGCAGGGGGACAGCAAGCAGAGAGAGAAGCAGGCCTAGGGAGAAGCAGACTCCCCACTGAGCAAGGAGCCTGGCTCCAAACTTGATCCCAGGACTCTGGGATTATGACCTGAGACGTAGGCAGATGCTTAACCGACGGAGCCACCTAGGCGTTCCTGCATTACCAATCTTTAGCTGAAACAGACAAACTTAAAATTTAAATCATTTCATATAATTGGCTTCCTCTTTAAGAATAAGTGCTAATATGACAAGTGACACTGTGACTATTACCACCAACAGACATCTTCCCACCAGGACCCTTGAGGCCAGCCTACCTGGAATTCCAGGCATCCGGTTTTATGGTCAACATTTATTCTGGTTTGGTTACAGTTTGGTGCCACTTTCAGTGATGGGTATATTCCTTGGCTTAATTACTGACAGGGAGAATTGTGGGGTCTGTGTGTGGCTCACTCTTCTAGGACAGTGGCAGGTATTTTAGGAATTTTTCAGTTAGTTGGTGTCCATTTTGTTGGACTGAAATAGGGGGAGATCGGGCCTAGAGAATCCTGGAGTTTCAGGGTCCACACTTGCTTCCTGACACAAGTGTTCCCCTTCCCTCCACATTTCCTCTCCAGCCACAGAAGAGAGCACAGATTTTGTGGAATGTGTAAACTGTTTGCCATTTGCGTTTTAGCTGAATTCCAGTAAGGGTGGGTTTAAAAAATCTCCTTTGTATATAATTTCTGGCTTCTTAGATCTTTACTGCTGTTATTATGCATGTAAAATTATTTGCTTAAGGACTAGAGTGTAGCTTCATACTATTTCTATGTAGAAAGTTGTCATAAACATTCAAGTTTTTTTTAAGCTGTTCGACTTAACAGCTACATGAAAATCCTGATTTTTGTCTTGTTATGTATTGATAATTTTTTGTGTGTACAAAATACATAGAGGAGGGATCATTTTTCTTTTAAGAAAGTTTTGTCATTTTATACGTTTTTCATCTAAAACTTATTTTGGAGAAAGTTGTGCCTTGGCATAATAATAATGAATTTCGGTGGTCACACTTCTCTTTTATGATTTCAGGACAAAAATTGCTCAAGATATTGAGAGGTTAATACATCAGAGTGATATCATAGATCGAGTGGTGTATGACTTAGATAACCCCAAGTAAGTCTGTTGTTGCTTTTACTTTTATTAGTTTTATTTGTACTCTCAAATTTCAGTGTTGTTTGTAAAAGATAAAAAAAAAATAGAGCTAAATTCCACCTAGTTTGCCCTTATTCCATTTTCATCTTTTAGCAGGGATGTAATGGTAAAGTTAATCATGTTAATTTGAATATATCACAGCCTTTTGCTTTTGTTCATAGGTAGACTTTCAATGGGCTTAATAAGGGAAAGGTCACAAACTGATAAAAACATCTCTAATTACCTGCAGTGGAGAGAGTGGAGATTTCACATGGAAGGCTGCAGTTTTGTCCTGTAATACTGAACCTTCATTTCCTTGGGACAACAAATTACCATCCCTTATAGAAGGAATATGTGGTTGCCAATTTCTCCGTGGTCCCTGTTATTCTTTCTCATCTTTTACTGCTTACAGTATGCATTGGTCCTTTCTATTACTTTCCAGACCTTTGAGGCCATTTGCTTATGATGCTTCATGCATTGGTATTATTTATGGTTATCACTGGTATCATCACATTTTAGGGTTTAAATATAAGTAAATAAATGAAGATTAGAAATGATGAATGTGACTATTATTTGCCTTCTCAGAGGAGAAATTTAATTAGCCCTCAATGGGTTTCCCCCTCCTTTAACATTCTAATATTTGGGGGTAAATTTAATATCTTACTGGTCTTTTTGGAGGAAATAAAACACCTTTTAAAGATCTTTGTCAGAGAAATAAGGATAAAAGCTGTATCAAACTGATTACTGAATTTGGAATAATCTTAAAAATGGAAACCAGATCTCCTTATTCAAAATATCTTAGTTATTTCAGTTGTAATTCTGTGTCAGATCAGGCAGGTGTGATAAAAAGAGAAACTCAGGAACCTTGAGGATAGCATAGAGACCAGTGCTATTTCTAACTTAAACGACTTTGGCAAAGTCCTTGAGCTTCTTGGAGTCTTAGTGTCCCCCTATTAGAGTGTAAGCTTCAAAAGAGCAAGCATTTGTATTTAATCAGGGAAACAGACAGACAGACAACTAAAATTGAATCTGGAACCTAGTAGGCAATCAGTAAATACTAAGTAGTGACTATGTAAAGTGAAGATAATACCTTTACCTTCTTGGTACTAATTAAATAAGATAATATCTGTTATCTAATATAGCACTATAAATTTAAAATGAAATTTTTACCTGAGAACTACATAGTTTAATTAGAATTATTGCTACTTAATACAGGTCATGTGCATTTAAAAAAAATCTGGCCTTTTTATATGATTATTAGTATTTCGGAATGACATTTATTCAGTGAGGTGGAATTTCTTATTTTGATTATCATTCACTGTAAATGTGAGAACACATCTCTACTTGTAGTTTTAATTTTTAAATCTATAAATGTTAGCCAGAGTTTGTGTTTTGCTTGTGTTGGTTGTATTTTTTTGGTTTAAAAATAATGAGGGTGAAGTGGCCATAGTGGTATAGTTTTAATTTGTAGTGTAATTTTATTTATCTTTTGTTCACTTATTTACATGCAATGTATTTTATTAAACTTATTTCAAAAATTTTGTTTAGTTACACTATACCAGAAGAAGGAGATATATTGAAGTTTAACTCCAAATTTGAATCTGGGAATCTGCGCAAAGTAATTCAGATTAGAAAGTAAGTCATTTAAGTTCACATTTTGTCTATACATAGATATTTTCCTAATTCTAATCAGATTTCTATATTTTCTATTTTCAGAAATGAATATGATCTTATTTTGAACTCAGATATAAATAGCAATCATTATCACCAGTGGTTTTACTTTGAAGTCAGTGGAATGCGACCGGGTGTTGCTTACAGGTTTAACATCATTAACTGTGAAAAATCCAACAGTCAATTTAATTATGGTAAGACATGTTTTGTTCCCCTAATTTTAAAAAGTATGTAGGCATCTTAACCGAGGGACAGGAGTTGTTTTTTTCTTTTAATTATTGACTTGTTTAAAAAGGTTCATTGTTCTTTTTTCTCTAGTTCTCAAAATTCAGGTATTTATTATGCAGAATTTAAATAAACTGAGTTTTGCTTTGATGGAGAAAAACCCTTTAAAATGTAGTGAATATCTTTGATTTTATTCAAATCAAATACAACCAAAGATTTATTACTAATGCTGCATAAAATCTAGTTTTTTATGTCAGTTTATCTAGAGGAGAATTACATAAAGTCATCTTTTTAAATTTTTAATAATCTCCCAGAAATATGATAGAAGTTGAGGAAAGTTCTCACATTCTCTTCACTGAATTTCCTCAAGTGGTTACGTCCAGAGTCAGGATTTGACGTTGGTGCAGTGCGGGTGCAGAGTTTCATGCCATTTTACTACATTTGTAGGTTCTTGAACCAGTCACGGCAAACCAAGATGCAGAATACTTCTGTCACCACACAGCCTTGTGCCCCTCCTTTATCACTCACCTTTCAGCAAGATACTAGCTGTAGTTTTCTGCAGATTTTAAAATCTAGTTGAGGAGGTTTCCTTCTATTACTCTTTGCTGAGGTTTTTGTTTTGTTTTGTTTTGTTTTTAATCATGAGTGGGTGTTGAACTTTGTCATAAGCTTTGTTTCAGTTGGTCTGATCATTTTCTTTTCTTTTAGATTGTTTTTCTTCTTTAGATTGTTACGATGGTATATTATATTGATTGAGTTTTGAATACTGAACCAGCCTTTTTTTAAATTATTTTTTAATTTATTTTTTATTTTTTTAAAGATTTTATTTATTTATTTGACAGACAGAGATTACAAGTAGGCAAGAGAGGCAGGCAGGGAGAGAGAGGAGGAAGCAGGCTCTCTGCGGAGCTGAGAGCCCGATGTGGGGCTCGGTCCCAGGACCCTGGAATCATGACCTGAGCCGAAGGCAGAGGCTTTAACCCACTGAGCCACCCAGGCACCCCGAACCAGCCTTTTTTTAAATGATGGAATAAAGTCCACTTTGTCATTGTGTATAGTTGCTAACATTTTGTTAAGAATTTTTGTATTTATGTTCAGGAAGAATATTGAGCTATAATTTTCTTTTTTCTTTTTGTATTCCGTTTCTTCTTGGTATGGTGGTAATACTAACCTCATAAAATGGTTTGGGAAATGTTTCCTCCTCTGGTTTTTTGGAAGAACTTGTATAGATTCAGTGTTAATTCTTTTTTTTTTAATATAACTTTTTTTTTTTTTAATTTATTTATTTGACAGAGATCACAAACAGGCAGAGAGGCAGGCAGAGAGAGAGAGGAGGAAGCAGGCTCCCCGCTGAGCAGAGAGCCCAATGCGGGGCTCGATCCCAGGATCCTGGGATCATGACCTGAGCCGAAGGCAGAGGCTTTAACCACTGAGTCACCCAGGTGCCTCTCAGTGTTAATTCTTAAACATTTGATAGAATTTTCCAAGTGAAACGATCTGGATCTGGAAGGATGTCTTTTTTGATAGTCTTTGAATTACAGACTAAATTTCTTTAATAGTTTTAGGGCTGTTCAAATTATTTCATCTGGAGTGAGTTGTGATATATGGTAGTTTGTGCTTTTTAGGAATTGATCCATTTCTTCTAAATTGTCAAATGTGTGTGTAGATTTGGTCACAGTATTCCCTTACTAACCTTTTGAGGTCTGCATTGTCTGTAGTGACACCCCTTATTTTCTTTTTGTTTTCCTTTGTCAGTCCTGCTAGAAGTTTGTCAATTTTCTTAACTTTTTCCAAGAACCAGCTTCTAGTTTCGTTGTTTTTTTTTTTTTCTCATGAGACAGTTTTAAAAACTCTAGTGTTGTACCAGCAAAAATATTAATAGTTGTTAAGTGTGAATATGATGATGCTTTTTAAGGGGCATTTCTGGAAATTACAGCTTTCAAGAGTTGAAAACGGTGTGTTCAGTTGTCATTATTTTCGTGGAAAATAGGAAACTGTATATGCTGGATGATTACATGTGTGGGATAACAGCTTTAGGCAGATTGACTAATTTAATGCAGTAATTATAGGAAGATTGGATAAACTAATATCTGGTTTAGTTATAAGCATTTTTAAAAGTTTTTAAATATTTTATAATCTTACTTTAATCCCTTTTTAATGTGTATTAAGGAGTCAATGGTTATATTTTGCATGGAGAATGATATGAATATTCTTGATACAAATCTATTTAACATTCTTTGTTTTTGGGATTTGGGGGCATAACTAGTAATCACTGGACGTCACGTTTCTTAGAAAAATTTACTTTTGACCCTAAACCTTCATATAATTTTTAAAAATTACCTTATTTGAAACTCAGATTATTACAGCAATTAGAAAATCTCGTTTTCCATATTTAACTTGTAAGTGTAATGCAAGCATAGTATTTTAGAGGAGAAAAGGACAATCAATGAAATGGAATTATATTTGTATTTTGGGTGCTCCATAAGAGCATATAAATATAAAAAGGCTTTCGATTCCTGAAATGATCATTTTCAAATTTTAGATCTATAGGTAGATGACCTCTCTACTAACTGTTCTTATTTGTTTACTTTTATAAAATAATATTTTATAAATAATATTTTATTTATAATAATATTTTATAATAATATATTATATTAATAATATTTTAATATATTAATATTTTAATATTATAATAATAATATTTTAATTTTTAAAATTAAAAGCTTATAGGGTTGGGAGGCTCAGTTGGTTAAGTGGCAGACTCAATTTTGGCTCAGGTCATGATCTCAGGGTCCTGAGGTTGAGCCCTATGTTGGGCTCTGTGCTCAGCAGATACCCTGCTTGAAATTCTTCCTCTCCCTCTCCCTCTGTTCATGCTTGCTCTCTCTCCCAAAAATAAATAAATACTACATACATAAAATTAAAAGCTTATGTTTTGGACCAGTGCTCTATTTTTTTAAAAAAATTATTTAATTAAAATTCTTTTCTATTTTTTTTTGAAACCTATACCTCTGTGTGATACATTTAAACAACAACAACAACAACAACAACTCTTCCTTTAGTGTCATTTTAAATTTAAAATAAATAAAATTTTATAACTGAAACCAAATCAAAGCAATGAGACAGATGACTACTTTATTTTAAAATTTTCCCTTCTCCTTAGTACTTGCCCTTTGGGTATTCTTGTGTGTTCGTCATACTTTCCAACTCAACCTCATAGGGATTTGGGTGGTGTCAAGAAAATTAAAACCATCAACAGTGCATCATCCAGAAATAATCACTTTAATATTGTTGTTTTTTTCTAACCCTTTTCTTTTTTTATTAAGGCAATATATGATTTCTACATATACACAGTTAGGTATATATTAAAAAAAAAATAAGACATGTAACCCATGCAGTTTCACAGTTTGTATATTAACCAAACATTATATTGTTAATGCTTTTTCTGGTAAATATTACTCTGAAACAGAGTTTAAATGGACATCCTACAGAGTTACTAGAACTTAACCAAACCTTTCTTTGTTGTACATTTAAGTTTCTAATTATTTTCTATTTTAAATAATGTGAGATCAACATTATTGTATAAAATATTTGTGTATATAATTATTTAGTTACAAATTCACGAAAGTGGAATATCATTGACTGCCAGCTGTGAATACTTTTTTTTCTGACGAGTAAGCAGTGGATCTTTTTTTTTTTTTTAAAGATTTATTTATTTTAGAGAGAGAGGGAGAGAGCGAGAGCACTCATGTGCAGTGAGGAGGGAGGGGGAGAGAGTTTTAAGCAGACTCTCCACTGAGTGGGGAGCCTGATGTGGGGCTTGATCTTATGACTTCGAGATCACCACTGAGTCGAAATCAAAGGTGGGACACTTAACTGAGTGAGCCAGCCAGGCGCCCTAAATAGTGGATCTTTATGTGGGAAATTTGGCAAATTAAAAACTATTTAAGGGTGCCTAGGTGGCTCCGTTGTTAAGCATCTGCCTTCAGTTCAGGTCATGATCCCAGGGTCCTGGGATTGAGCCCCACATGGGGCTCCTTGCTCAGTAGGAAGCCTGTTTCTCCCTCTTCCACTCCCCCTGCTTATATTCCCTCACTCGCCATTTTTCTCTTTCTGTTAAATAAATAAATAATAAATAAACTATAAAATTTTTTTTTAAAAAAACTCATTTAGAGAAGAATCTTACAGGAAGAAGAGAAAACCACCATTTAGCATTTTGCTATCCTCAAACTTATTCACATAATTTTAATATTAAATTTTTTTCTTTTATAGATTCATTTTACAATACGAAAATTCACACAAAACTATTTTAATTGCACAATATTTTATAAAAGAAATCTTGCCATGCCATTCAGTATTTTCAGTGACATCATTGCTATGTTTTTATAATATTTTGTTGAGTAATGTACAATGATTTTTTAATGATAACAGTTTGGGAATTTAAGTTATTAGCATTTCAGAATTATAAGCTGTGCTGTGCTTGATATCCTTAATTATTTTTTGTGTGTGTATATTTCTGATTATTGCATTGCTACCAATTCCTCCAAGTAGAATTTATCAAAGAAAATGAATATAGATTCCTGAAGACTAGGGAAAAGGGGTACTTTTTGTGCTGGTAAGGGTGTTAAATTAGTTCAGCCTTTTTCAAGTGCATTTGATAATATGCTTTCATTGTTAATAATTAATCATCTAGGATTTATTTTGGTATATTCTGTGAATTGGGATCTCACTTAATCCTATCGTTAGTAGTTAAGTCAGTATTTGTCAATATTGACAAATTGAGTTATTTCCTCAAATGTTTATATTTATAACTCTGTTCTGGACCCTCTAGTGAAAGAAGGGGAGGAAACATTACTTAGAAGACATTATATGTGGTTGGTCTGTGGGAGCTCTTACAGAAAAATGGTGTGGTTAGTAAAAACAGTTTGGAAACTGGTCGGTGAGATAGCACTATTAACTTGCACATAGTTACTGCCTTTTTGAATCTAGGTTGAATTATTCTGACCTTCCACTCATATTATTTGTCCCCACTGGTTTGAAATACCACAGTTCTCAGAAGCAGTGGACTAGCATTTGTTTGGGGGCTGTTTGTTGCTCTAGTACCACTTGATTTTAATGATCCGAGACTTTCTGTTTAGTGTAATGTCTTTGTTTTTTTTTTTTTCATCTTTTAAAAAAATTTTATTTTAATTTTTTCAGTGTTCCAAAATTCATTGTTTATACACCATACCCAGTCTCCATGCAATACATGCCCTCCTTAATACCCACCATGATGTCTTTCTTGCTCTAGTACCACTGTCGTGTAAGTGACTGTATAGTACAGCTAACACTTTTTTCAAAAATTATAAGAATTGTTCTACCTATTTTTCTCGAATAGTTTATTCTAAATAATATTCAAATAGTTTTTTCAAGTGCCAAAAAATTTCCATTGCATGAAACTTGTAGAATAATCTGAGAGAAATTGACTTTTTTTTTTTTTTTTTTTTTTTTTACAAACTGAATTTTTTGTATTAAGTCTTACTGCTTAGGAACATGGTGTATAGGTTTGTTTATTCATTTGTTATGGCCTCACCTAAGTTTTTGTTTTCTTTTTGTAAGTTCTGTTCATTTCTACTTACTTTCAAGTATTTTATGTATTTTGGGGGTTTCTTTTAGGAAAGAGTACTCCCTGTTTTCAGGCTTGTTATTACTTATAATTAAGAAAGCTGTCAAGTTTTATATATTCACTTGAAAATCAACCTCCTTACTGAACTTCCTTACTAGGTTTCATAGTTTCTCAGTTGATACTGTGGATTTTCTTAGTAGGTCCCTAGAATTTTTCCTTATCCATAGTTATACAGTGTATCTTTCATTGTTTCATAACTTCCAGATATGACTTATGAGAATGTTTAAAGTAAAAAGGAGACGTTAGGCATCCTTGTTTTATTTTGACTTGAATGTGAATTTTTCTAGTATTTACATTAAATACATTAGTTCTTTTGAGTATGGATTCTTTTTTGTAGTGAAGAATTTTTGTTTTTATTAAGTTTTAAAAATCAGAAGTATTTTTTTTCTATTTATTAATACGATTTGACCATGTAATACTATGAGCTGTTAATGTGCCTGTACTAATGTTCTTACTATGAAATCATCCTTGGGTTTCAGAAGTAAATTCACTTTGCCATGTGAATTAATATTTTAATATACATCTATTTTTAATTTATTAGTATTTTGTTTTAAAGGGTTTTTATATCACTGGTCATAAGTTAGGCAAGTCAGTTTCGTTTTTGGAGGGCTGTCTTCAACCAGTTTTGGAGGCAAGATGATGCTAACTTTGAACATTTAAATGGAGAAGGTTTTATTTCCCCACCCTGTGTTCTGGAGCAGTATAGCATTTACATGTCTTAATGAAATTTGGAAAGAATGCATCTCCAGCACTGTCTTGATTGTGTGCCCCTTGGGTGGGAAAGGGAGTATCTGGATAACTTTTTCAGATATCTGTGACTTAGTCTAGTTTCCTATTTCTTTTTTTTTTTTTTTTAAAGATTTTATTTATTTAAGAGAAAGAGCAGGAGCATGAACGGGGTTGGGGGAAGCAAAGGAAGAGGGAGAAGCAGGTTCCCCACTGAACAGGGCGCCCTGCATGGGGCTTGATCCCAGGGACCCAGGATCTTCACCTGAGCCGAAGGCTTAACTAACCGAGCCACCCAAGTGCACCTAGTTTTCTATTACTTATTGTGGCAATCTTGATAATTTATATTTTCTTATGTACATGACATTCAGATTTTCAAAATTCTATACTATATTGCATAGAAATCATGTAGATTTCTATACAATATCTGCAGTATGTGTGCTTTCTTGTTACTTTTGCTTATTTCCCTTTTGTTGTGCTCACAACATAATTTATTGTTTTAAAAACCTAGGTATTGGTTTTATTCATTATTTCCTTTCAAAGATTTTTATTTATTAATTTTTCTGTTTTTCTCCCTGAAGGAAAACAGACCTTTTTTTCTTCTTTTTAACTTTCGGTTTGTTTACCTAAATTTATTTTTGATGACCAAGTATTTGCTCTTGATTATAACTTATTTCTATATCCCTTCCCCTCTAGATTTTAATATTAAGACTCCTTATTATTTTCTAGATTGCCTCTAATTGTATGTAGTGTTGGTATCCTTTCTGATCCAAGAATTATTTAGGAAAACATCTGTTATATTCCTATAGTTGATTAGGTTATTTGATTAAAATTTTTAAATTATTTTCAAGTTTTAATGCATTTTGTTCATATACATAGAAAATTTATGACTTGGAATAACTTTTTGTGGCTTAAGATCAGGTCAGTTTTTGATTTCATGTTCTCTCCTGGCAACAACTTAATATACATTGTTAGTTTAGTGTTATAAGTTCATTTATTTGGTTTTCTCTGTCCTTATTTATTTTTTTACCTTCTCTTTCTGCCTCTTAAAAAAATTGTCTTCAGTTCTTTGTTTCTGTCAATCCCTCATTTATGAAAACATATTTATTTTCTACTTAAGCAATATTATTTGGCACATAGTTATAACTTTTCCATATTCCTTTTGTATGTACCATTTAATGGTATAAATTAATAGCCATACCTCAGTATTGTTAGCCTTGAATTCTATTTTTATATTGTTTTGATTTGAATTTGCTTGATATATCTTTGCCTGTTGTTTCTTATTAAATAGAGGTTGATTTTGTTGTTTGACCCTTGTCTTTAATATGATTTTAACTTATATAAAATTATTTTTATAATTGATATGTTTGGTTTCTTTAATGCTTCCTGTTTTTGTGCTTTATTGTTTTATCTGTTATTCTTTAAGGGACTTCAAGGTGTAGTGCAGCACTTTTTTTTTTAGCTGTGGAAATCCAAAATACATGTATGAAAAAATAGAGCATGAGGCATGTTGCATTGGATTTTTCTCAGTCCTGCTCCATCTGCCTTAAGTTTACTGGAAACTCCTCCCAAATTCTGACAAGTGGCCTCTTATGAGTTCTTCTTATTTCCATTATTTATAAGTATTTAACTCAGAAGTTGTTTATAGCTGTAAAATGAGCTTTTAGGTAGATGTATTTTTTTAAGTTAAACTCTGTCATTAGTTTTGTTGTTAGTACAATATAAAGGAAATCTTGGTTTTTCTTAACATCAATAGAAGAAGGAAGGGACTAGTATTTTATTAGTAAACTGGAATTCAACATTTTAAGAAATTGCAACTAGCTATGTATTTAATGTTATTGTCATTAGATTCATTTTGACTTCCCTTCAGGGATGGTGCTGATGCTTAAAAATATTTGCAATGGAAACTTGTTCAGCCAGAAGAATTTGTTTAATTGCCATACATAATTGAAATCAGGAAATAATATTAATTAGTTTTAATTAATTGTTTTTCTTTTTTTGATTGGGACGTTCTGGTTGCAGGAGTATTTAAGTATTAGGCTCTACCAAATATGTCCAAAAATATCTTCCTTCGCACTGCCCCCAGAAGAGGCAGAATTACTCTTGCTTTTGTTTCTGAAATTGCCCCTTTCTTGGGAATTTTTCAGTTGATTGTATTAAATACTTAGTTTTATCACAGGTGAATGATCTTATTTGTGAATTTAATTTGAGAATTTTTGTCACTGTATAATAATGCTGTTATCTGTTGTAATCTATTTCTCGCTCACCGCCCCCCATTACTTGAAAGGGGTTTGCTTAGATTACCGCTAGATGGCAGTCTTGCATTTTAGTTACTTGGAGCTTTCATTTCTAGCTCCTTCCCTGTTGCCTTTGTACTCCATTTCTCTAGCTCCTACCACCACCCTTCTTTTCCCCCCTCCCCCCAGCCATGTCTCCCAGAGACATGAGGATTTTTAACCACCTTCTTATATAAATTGAACATGTGTGGAACCAGGCAACAGAATAGAATTTTGGAGTCTTGTCTGTAGCATTCCCACCTTGCCCATGATAGTTAATTCCATACTTGGAAGTTGAGCTGAGCTATCTCAACTAAGGAAGCCTTCCCTGACTCTTCAGGCTGGATTAGTACCCTTGATAAATGTTTCTTGTATTTTTTTTTCTTTGGGGTGTTTATACTAGTTTTATGTTTTTTATGTGTGTGGCTGATTAATCCCTTTCCTGCCCCCCCCCCCACACTTGTTACAAATTCCACACAATCAGGGACAGTGTCGCTGTTGCTGACTGCCGTACTTAGAGTATGGCATGAATGGACGATTGGTAAATGAATGAGGCGATGGATAGATGAACTATGAAGAAAATTCCATTAGGAATGTAAAATGAATATGCACAAAATAGTATGTCAAGAAGATTCTAGTTTGGGGCACCTGGGTCACTCAGTTGAGTGGCAAACTCTTGATTTTGGCTCAGGTCATGATCTCAGGGTCCTGGACTGAGCCCTGCATCAGGCTCCATGCTCAGCGGGGAGTCTGCTTGAGGATTCTCTCTCTCTCTCTCCTTTTACCCCTCCCCCACCTAAAAAAAACCACAAATCTTCAAATAAAGAAGATTAAAAAAAGATTCTAGTTCAATTTATGATCAACTTTTTCTTAATGTTTTGAAATACTTTCAAATTTATAGAAAAGTTGTTCCCTTAATGCAGTCATTGAGGATTTGAAATGATGCCTCATTACCCTAGAATACTTTTGGTGTATTTTCTAAAACAGTGGCATATTTTAATATAACTACTAACATTAGGAAATTATAATTGATACATGAATCCTCTCTAATCCATAGGGCCCTCATTTGAGTTTCATCTGTTTTCTCAATAATGTGCTTAATAGCAAGAGGATTCAGCTCAAACCATGTGTATTTGGTTGTTAGATGTCTAAACTCTTTTTTTTTTTTTTTAAGATTTATTTATTTATTTGACAGAGAGAGATTACAAGTAGGCAGAGAGGCAGGCAGAGAGAGAGAGAGGAGGAAGCAGGCTCCCTGGGGAGCAGAGAGCCCGATGCAGGACTCGATCCCAGGACCCTGAGATCATGACCTGAGCCGAAGGCAGCGGCTTAACCCACTGAGCCACCCAGGCGCCCATGATGTCTAAACTCTTAATCAGGAACAGTTTTGCAGGCTTTAACATTTATGACCTGACATTTTTGAAAGTTATTGGACTCTTATTTTGTAGAGTGGTTCTCAGTGTGGAGTTGTCTCATGTTCCTCGTGGCTCAATTCAATTTAGGTGTCTGTGGCAGGAATGTTAGAGAGGTGATGTACTCTGGTGACACAGGATGTGTTTGTCCATTACTGATAATAATCATTTTATCACTTGATTAAGTCTGAGTCTGTCAGGCTTTTCCATTGTAAACTTAACCCTTTTTCTTTTTGTAATTAGTAAGTATTTTAGGTGGAAGTATTTTGAAACTATGTAAATATCTTTTTCCTCTTCAGACTTTTAATATGTGAATATCAGTCCAGAATGGGTTTCCTGTTTTACTGGATGGATTGTAATTTGTTTCTGTCATTATTTATTTTCATGTATCCCTATCATTCTTTATGGGTGTCCTTGCTTTTTGGCACACGGTGCTCAGAGTTCCCCTTGCCTGGTACCAATCATTTCTAGGAAGAGCCCTGGTTTGTTTTAGTCTTGAATGGTATTTAAAAACCAAGGTCTGTGTGCACTGTACGCATATTGTTACTGGACTTCTCAGTAGACAGAGCTGAGGACTGTATGTTTGTATATACAAATATATATACAGGAATTTTCATTTGTAGTAGTTTCTCCACATGTATGTATATATTTATGTTTGTGTGTGTGCACGTGTACACACATCCCCATACAATCTCCATGAGGTCATGGAGACTTACACCTTTAATTCCACAGATTTGTTCTGGTGGTTTTCCCTATATCTACAGTGTCCTTCTCCAACATGGAGAATTTAGGCTTCCATTATCCCTAGTGTATTTACATAGTGATCCATTCCAGTGTATGTTAAAATCCTTCTGATGCCTTTTTGGGCAGACGCCCTCCTCACCTCATTCAGGGTCTGACACTCAAGTCAGCTTTTCTTCCCACCGACCCTGCAAGTGTGCCTCTCTGCTTGTGTTCACATTGTTTTTAATTTCTAGTTTTATTACATGGTGACAGTTTTGTTTGTAGTGTTTCTTTTTTATGGAACTCCTGACATTTCCTTTTGATCTAATATATAATTAGTTTTTGTGAGTATTTCACGTGCTGTTAGAATAAGGTATATATATTCTGTATTATCAGGATTTTGTGTTCAACATCTGTATATAAGATTTACCTCATCGACTATGTTCTTTAAATCTTCCATATACATATTCTTCATTTTTGTTCACTTGGCCTGTCATGTACTGAGAGTGGTGTGTCCGTCTACTATAAATAGTATGATTTGTCTTTTGTATCTCCTGTAGTTTCTGCTTTACACAGGACATTGGTCTTACCTGGTACATAGGTACTGGGTGTTATTAATCTTCAGTGTGAATGGTCACTTTATAAAGTTCTTTCTTTGTCTCATTTAATATTTTTTGGCCTTTAATCTACTTTGATCTCAGTGTTTCAACCCCTACTTTGTTTCTATCTGCCTAGTGTGTCTTTGCCCATTTTTAGATTTAGGGTAATTTAATTAAAAAATTTGGTATAGTCTGTCTTCTAGTAATGCTGAAAACCTGGAGTTATGTGTGGTTTTATTTGTGCTACTTGTTGAATTTATTTATTTAGTTTTTGGTGGTGAGGATATGTGTGGAGATTCAGATTTAAGTGGCCACCATTATCCTTCAGACCAACAATGTGGTCTTCCTATTTTTAGTATAAATTTCTGCTGTAATACTAGCCATATTAGAAGTGTGTATTTTTTCTAGGTGGAATTACCAAGTCCAGATAATATATGCAGGTTGTGATAGGTGCCTTAAGGTTATTCGAGCTCCATTTTAAACTTTACTTGTCCCCCTTCTCTGTTAAATGTGAGAGTAATAGCTTCAACTTGAAAATTTCATGAATCTGTGATTCATAGTACATTTGATGATTAGGCCTAAAACACCTTGTCTTTCTTTGTGTCTGTATTGTTATTGAGCATATACTCCCTAAGCTTTGGCCTTTACACAGCTATTATTAGAAGCCAATGCCAAAGGTTGTTGGCTTCATTGTGGCGATTTAGTATTTTGATTGTATTCAAGTGACAAGGTTGACTGTTCTTAGCATATTTTTTATGCATATACAGGTTTATCCTGTGGCTGATGACAACAGTTACAGGCAAAATGTCAGGCTGAATAGACTGTTTATTCAGTCTGAGTTACCTCATTTGATTGATTCTTCCTGGGGCTACTTCTTTGGTTCAAATGGTTTTTGTTATAGTCAGAATTTTCAAATATCCCTTCTTCCACTCTAACTAAAATCAACTATCATTTAAAAAAGTACTTTAAGAATACATTGTCTTCTATAAAATTAGAATACTTCAGATAAATCTAATGCGCCCTGACTTCAGCTGGAACCTTACTATAGTTAACTCTGATTATGCGTTTTACGTGTCTAAAAGAGTTTGAAGTTTCAGATTGAAATGGGCCAGTGAATCCTAGGAAGGAATAAAGATCCTGGACTCTGTTATATGCACCAGTGAAATACTTGAATTTCAGGTGTAAAGAGAGAATCTTAACATACTTCTACTTTAAAACAACTGGTTACTTAAATAATGATAATAATAAGAGCAGCTAACATTTATTGAATATTTGCTGTGTGCTAGGCCTTGTTCTAAGTGCTAACATATGTGATCCAGTGCTAACACAATGTCATCCATTAAACAGAATCCATTTTACAGCAGAGAAAAAGGGGGCATCAGAAGTTTAGTAATCTGCCCGGGATCATGCATCTGGTAGGTGATGAAGTTGGAATTCAGACAGGTAGTCTGGTTGCAGATTGTATGTTCTTAATCACTGTGTTCTGCATGTGAAAAAATTAGGTTAGTGTTGGACTTCTCATCTGTGGCACTGGAAGTTAGAGGATAGCCAAATGTCTTTTGCGAAATCTGTCATTTGTTTGCCACTAGCAACAAACTACATCTTTGTGTATGTAGAATGCAGAAAATATGTTACCCCTGAGCCCTCTGTGAGAAAAATAAATGAGTAAAAGATCTCAAGATAGAAATGGAATTTATAAAATGTGTTAAAAGTTAAAATGTTCTATGGGGGGTGACATGGGAGAAGTGAAAAGTTAACTTATCTTGGTGGGATTGCTTAGTTACTGATATAGTATCAGTGAAATACCAGTTAATCCTAACTTTGAGGATGGGAGGTGGAATTGATGAGCACAATAGAAAGTTTCCAAATAATGGAAAAGAAAAAGAAATTGGAGAAATGTAACCAGGCCAGTAAAAATAAGGTAAGAAGAAGAAAGAAACATTAAATAGTAGAAAGAAAATTAGATGAAAGGAATGAGGTGAAGTGTATATCTGTCATCACTAACTGTGAGCTGAAATGTCTTCAAAAATAAAATAAAAAATAAAAAATTGATAGTTATATAGGGGACACCTAGGTGGCTCACTTGGTTAAGCATCTGCCTTCAGCTCAGGTCATCCCAGGGTCCTGGGATTGAGATCTGCATCAGGCTCCTGGCTTAGCAGGGCCCTGCTTTTCCCTTTGCCTACAGCTTCCTCTGCTTGTGCTCTCTCTCTCTCTCTCAGACAAATGAATAAATAAAATCTTTAAAAAAAATTATACAGTAGGAGGAAGGGCAGTGTTGATTAAATGACAAAGTTGAAAATAAGTGCTTAGGCAGGGATAAACTAGCCAAATGCAAATAAAATACAGCAGAAGTGGTTCTCTTATTGCCAGAAGTGGAATTGCTGGATCATATGGTATATCCATTCTCAATTTTTTGAAGAACCTCCATGCATGTTGTATGTAGTGGCGGTGTTAGTTTACATTTCCATCCAGACAAAGAAAAATTCAGGTTCAGAAGCACTGAATAGATACTTCATATGTACTTGTTGCAGTTCTTGAAGATGTATAATAATCACAAACATTTTTTAAAGATTTTATTTATTTATTTGAGAGAGAGAGAACAAGCAAGGACCAGTTGGGGGAGGGGTAGTAGGAGAGGGAGAAGCGGCCTCCCTACTGAGCAAGGAACCCCACTACGTAGGGCTTGATCCCCAGAACCCTGAGATAATGACCTGAGCTGAAGAACCCTGAAGATAATGGCCCCACTACGTAGGGCTTGATCCCCAGAACCCTGAGATAATGACCTGATGCTTAACTGACTGAGCCACCCAGGCGCCCCAATCACAGACATTATTTCAACTGAGGTATAATTGACATAAAACCTTATGTTTCAGATGTATAACATAATGCTTCAATATTTGTATATGTTTTGAAATGATCCTCTCAAGAAGTCTAGTTAACATCTGTTGCTACACAGTTATGAAGTTTTTTCTTGTGATGAGAAATTTGAAGATCTACTGTCTTAGCAACTTTCAGATGTGTAATATAGTATTATATATTAACCATAGTCCTACTGCCATACTTTACACTCCCCAGCCTTACTTCTTTTATAACTGGCAGTTAGTGTCTTTTAATCACTTTCATCCACTTTGCCCACCTCTGTTTCTACTCCCTTTCTGCCTTACCAATCTGTTCTATGAGATTTTTTTTTTCCAGTTCTACACACGAGATCTTACAGTATTTTTATTTCTTTCTCTGGTGCTCTTGCTGTCTCTCTCTCAAATAAATAAATAAAACCTTAAAAAAAACATATTTTTTAGTCACCTTAGATGGTATTCAGCTGAATTATATTTATCTTTTAAAAAATAGGTTATACTTTTATTTATTCCAGTAAATAATGGATAGATTCTCAGTATATTTTTCTGAAGCTAGTGTAATCTTATACTGATACTTGGTAAAGGTAGTTTTTTTTAAAGGGGTCAATGTTTAGATACAGAAACTCTAAATGAGATTTTAGCTAATATTATTATATACTAGTAAAAGAATAGCATTTTCTTGGAATGCAAGGATAGCTCACACTAGGAAACCTATCAACACATTTTACTGCATCAACAGATTAAAGGAGACAAGCTGTGTAATTCTTTTAGTGGATGCTGAAGAGGCATTTGATAAAATAATTAAAATACTTAAGTGTAATAATTTTATGAAAGAAACTACTTAGTTATGGGAGTAATCATAGCACCTGCCACAGAGGGTTGTTGTGAGGATTTAATGAATTAACACATGTAAAAATGCTAAGAGCAGTGTCTGTCACACAGAAATTATTCAGCCTGAGCTCTTTTTATTAAAAAATGGTACAGTTGATATGCAAAAAGAGTTGGCAGATGTTGTATTGAATGGCAAAACATTTTGATTAAAATGAAAAACAAGACAGAGTTGTTTGTTTTCTTACCTCTATATTTGGAATCATTTTTGAGGTTGTTCCATTTCTCTAAGACAATAAAAGTAGAAAATGAATAACTGATACAAACACTAAAAGAGGAGGTAAAATACTTTGAATTATAAATTATATGATTTTCATATGGAGAAAACCCAAAAGACTACTAAAGACTAATAAAAATATTCAGAGGTAAATTTAACAAAATTATTCTGTAGCAAGACAATCAAGAAAATTATTCTGTCTCTAAGAAAGTCAAAGTAGGTCTTAAAAAAATTGTCAACAATTCTAAAATTAACATAGGAATTTTATTAATTCCATTTAGAAGTCTAGTGTATTATTTTATGAAATTGGGTAAGATAATATGAAAGTTCATATATAGAATATATTTCCATAACTACCTAAGAAGATACACTATATATTTAATCCTATTTTTGTTAATAGTCTTTACACCTCCTCCTCTCTATAAGCACATAATTTGGAGAAGTTTGAAAAAGAAAACAATCTTGACATTTTTGTGATATTTTCCTCCTTAACCTCAGTGTAGAGTT
This sequence comes from Mustela lutreola, assembly GCF_030435805.1. Lineage (NCBI taxonomy): Eukaryota > Metazoa > Chordata > Mammalia > Carnivora > Mustelidae > Mustela > Mustela lutreola. Next base: position 73,844,644 of record NC_081301.1, read on the forward strand.
AAAAGTGTGATTATATACAATTTCTTTTTTTGTCAATAAAATTTAGAAGGATTTTTAATTTCCAAGTCCTTTGAGAAAGCAAAACTAATGCACCACAAATTGAAAGATCTAATTAATAAATTTAACAACAAGCCCAAGTAGTTTTTTTTTACATAAATTAGCCCATGTATTATAGGCTAGCAGTGTTTCAAATGATGGAGCTTCTACCGGTCTTCAAACTCTGTCCCTCGTCTGAAGGCAGACTTGATTGTGTCAGCAGAAGTGGTTTTCTAGGTCCAGGCATCACCAGAGGTTTTCATTCAGGAGCCACAATGCCAGATCCTCACAGCTTCTCTTTTCATCTTGTTTTGCCCCAGAAGGAGCAAGTGTACTAGGTGTGCTGGCTTATTTCAGTCTTTTTCACCATTTTCCTGAGGGAGGCAGCATAACGGTCCCATGTTTCCCCACAGTTCTGACCTTCTTGGTGCATTTAGCCAGGTTTCTGCTAATTAGGTCCGGCCCAGAGAGGATATATACTATTTCTTTGTATATTTTTTGACTCTCACTTGCTCCAAGGAATACATTTTACTTATTATTTTTATTATTTTTACTTGATCTCATACAGAGATCAGTTAATAAGGTTTAATAACTTCTCACTCATTAAAGTTGTAATCCCATTTTAGGTAAACTGGGATTAAAAGCATATCATTGATGGACTTAGAGGAGATTTTAAAGAAATACCTTTTGTTTTAATACATACTAAAAACTGAAATGTATTTTCTTTTAGCTTTGCTGAACATTTGGTGCTTTCTATAATGGTGTGATTAATTTTTAACTCAAACTCTGAAAAGATTTTTTTTCCTTTTATTCCTATTTCTCTGTCAAAGGTATGCAACCACTCATGTATTCGGTTCAGGAAGCATTAAACGCAAGACCGTGGTGGATTCGTGTGGGAACGGACATTTGTTATTATAAGTAAGTATTCTAAGAATAATAGGACATCAGGTGACACAAGGGGATCTTCATTCTTTTTCAATTTGAAGGTTAGAAAGTAGAGTCATTGCATTATTTGAACTATGATGGTATGCTGTACTGTTACTTTTAACAGAGTCCTTTAAAATTTAAGATTTATGGAGGTGGTATATTTCGTGGAAATAAAATGTGTCTTAAAGACAGACAGACCTACTTAGTCCAAATCTTATCTTCACCACTTAGATAGCTATGTGTCCTCAACTCTTTTAACTTAAAAAAGACTCTGAAAACTTAAATAAAAGTAAAATTAGGAATTCTAGGAAGTAATTATCAGTGCCTTTTTGTTCTGATGATATTAAGTGCAGTTCTTATCTTTTCTCTTTTGCATGCAAATATTTACTTAATTTGAATTTCCAGGATATTTTACATGGAGATGTGTTCCAAAATTACATTATTATAGCAGCCTATGCAGTTCAACTTGACCTCAAATAGGCCATCTGCTTATCAAGTCAGAAATAAGTGCTTGAAATCATTTATTGCTTCATTGGAATGATTGGATTATTCTTCAACTTCATGTCTAAGTAATCTGGCATTATTATATGTCTTGCTCCCGTTTTTACTGTTTTTATGTGTAATATGTTTCTAGATAACTTCCTCCACCGAATGCATTTGACATCCCGGTCTTTTCTCTGTTAATAATCTTAATCCTGACATTTTTGTTAAGTGGATTTTGGGTTTTTATATGGTGCTTAACTAGCTCTAATATTCCTTCTTTTTTAATCAGAAGGCTTCTGAAATTAAATGTTCTTACTGGTTTAAGACATGGCTTTGGAAAAACCTAGCTCTTAAGTGCTATTACTTTCTGAGGACAGTGTTACTTAGAATTCATTTCAGCAGGGTTTTTCCCCTGCTTGTAATAGCAAAATAACTCGTAAATGAGGGATGGAAATATAAGATGATATGCAATTCATCTGTGCCTGAATACATTTTGTATTTTTTTAATGGTAGGCTAATATAAAAGTACCCTTAATTTATCTCTTTCTCATAAAATTGAAATTGAAATCATCAGTCGGCGAGTGCTTTTCTTTTTCACATAGTCAAGTGAAAAGTTATAATATGACAGGTGGTGGTTCTGTTTTGTGTAAGGGTGACGTCAAGGGTTTTTGTTTGTTTAGTTTCATTTTTGTTTCTTCTTTTGGCTACTTCCATACCTGGAACTGGAATTCAGGTCAATTTGACAGATGTTTATTAACTGTTTTCCATGTAACAAGCAGTATCCTAGTTGCTTTCCTGAAACCTAAAATCCAGATAGGATTAAAATCTGTTTTTGCGCAGGGGCCATGCTAATCTTCTCTGTATCGTTCCAATTTTAGTATATGTGCTGCCGAAGCGAGCACAATAAATGAAACAAGATGGGATTGGGAGGGAGACAAACCATAAGTGACTCTTAATCTCACAAAACAAACTGAGGGTTGCCGGGGGGAGGGGGTTGGGGAGAAGGGGGTGGGATTATGGACATTGGGGAGGGTATGTGATTTGGTGAGTGCTGTGAAGTGTGTAAACCTGGTGATTCACAGACCTGGGGATAAAAATATATGTATATAAAAAATATATGTTTATAAAAAATAAAAAATTAAAAAAAAAAAAAATCTGTTTTTGCATGTGTCTTAACTTTTCATTTGTCAGCCAAGTCTTCCAATGCTTCTTTGTCTCATCTGCACAATGAGACTAAAACTACTCCTACCAGTTTCTGAAACAGTATAACTGACAGACTACCATATAGCTGTAATGTGGTTGTTATTAATAACTCTCCAATTAGATGTTAAACTTACGGGGGAAGAGAGTTGGCCAAAAGTTCTGGAATTTATTTTGTGCTTTCCTCAACCCATAGCATCTTGTCACTGAGTACTCAAGATATGGTGGCTGCATTAATGAAGACAATAGCAGTTTGAAAATACCTTGCCCATGTGTATGTGCATGCACGTAAATAAACTGTTGGTCATGGATTTCCTTCAGTTTATGACTTAAATCATAGAAGATGATTTGAAATTTTAGAAATTAGGTTGATAGACAAAGTACTGTCAGGCCATCAAATGTCAGTGATATTTAAAAGTCGAGAAAGTAATGTGCACTTTTAAAAAACTTTTTATTAGGGAAATCTTTTACAAACATTTACAAAAGCAGGTAATAGGATAATGAGACCACATCTATTCATCACTCAGTTTCAACAGTTACCAATGCGCGTTTGGCTTTGTTTTAGGAATACTTTCACCCCTACCACCACACTGAATTTTTAAAAGCATTTCCAGATATCATATTTATGATAAATACTTCAAAGATCTTTGTCTTTTAGAGATTTATTTATTATTTTTTTTTAAAGATTTTATTTATTTATCAGAGAGAGAGGGTGAGAAAGCAAGCACAGGCAGACAGAGTGGCAGGCAGAGGCAGAGGGAGAAGCAGGCTCCCTGCCGAGCAAGGAGCCTGATGTGGGACTCGATCCCAGGATGCTGGGATCATGACCTGAGCCGAAGGCAGCTGCTTAACCAACTGAGCCACCCAGGCGTCCCTCTTTTAGAGATTTTTAAAGACAGTTTAACCATGATGCTATTATCACCTCAGGAAATTCCTTGATATGATAAAATATCCTGTCATGGTTCAGACTTCCCTAGCTGTCTCATAAGTTTTTTTTTTTTTTTTTTTTTAAGATTTATTTATTTTAGAGGGAGGTACAGAGAGCAGGAGAGAGCGAGCAGGAGCAGGGAAGGGCAGGGGAAAGGCAGAAGTGAGCTCCCTGCTCAGCAGGGAGCCTGACAGGCATCCCAAGGGCTCTATCCCAGGACCTCGAGATCATGACCTGAGCTGATCATGACCCAAGCCAAAGGCAGACACTTAACAGACTGAGCCACACAGGCGCCCCTCATAAATGTTGTTTTATAGTTGATTTGTTTTAATCCGACCAACCAAGGCTGCACATTGCACTTGATTTTGTTGCTATGTCCCTTAAGTCTCCTTTAATATGTACATTGCCTTTTTTCCCCCTTATTCTTTCTCCTTTATTTGTTGAAGAAACTGGGTCATTTGTCATGCAAAATTTTCCACATTTTGGGTTTTGTTGGTTGCATCCCTGTGGTGATAATTAATTCTTCTATCTTACTGATTTCCTGTAAAGTAGTAGTTAAATCTAGAAGCTTGATCAACTTCAGGTTTGAGTTTTGGCAAGAGTACTTCATAGGTGGTGCAGTGAATTCCTGTTGCATCACATCAGGAAACACATCCTGTCTGGTTATTTCTTTTTTTGTGATCTTAAGATTGACAGTGAATTTACTTGTTGTCCTCTCTGATCCATCCACTTGAACCGTTGCCATTATTAGCTTTTCATCTAGTGTGGTAACAGTCACCCATGGTAATTGGTAACATCCAGTAATGTGAATGGCTAACGAGGAATTAGGTTCTAAGATTTTTATTGATATGTAGAGTCTCAACACCATTTAGTAGTAAATCCAAAGCTGAAAACTAACGTCGATTGATAGCAATTAACTGCTCATTAGTACCAAGTCTAAGTTTTATAAAATATTTAAGCTAAACTTTTTATAAACTGTATGGGCTTCCCCCCAAAGTTCTGTTTAAAAAGTAGTAAGGAAAATCAGAACTTTTGTGTGGAAGAAATAAACATGTTTTTTGCTTTTCTATTGTAGAAATCACTTCTCAAGAAGTTCAGTTGCTGCAGGTGGGCAAAAGGGAAAATCCTACTATACAATTACGTTTACTGTCAATTTTCCACATAAAGATGATGTTTGCTACTTTGCTTATCACTATCCATACACATATTCGACTTTACAGGTGAGAAGTCATTGAGTTGGATTATGGCTGTCATTGAGCTATATGCATGTGTCAGATAATTGGGGAAAAAATGGATTAATGAAATATCTTAATAAGATGAGAAAAAAAATCCAAGGCTGAATATTTTAGAAAATACAGTACTTGTTGAAAACATTAAAAGGAGTAAAATGGAAATGTAGTCTTCATTTTTATTTAGTAAAAATACTTTAAAAATTTGAAAAATGTTTACTCTCCATCTTTGTGTAGAAATCTATAGCTTTCCATGATTTACACATTTTAACTAGGTGAGATTTCCACTTTTTTTAATGAGAGGCATTAAATCTCATAGAAAATCTAACAATAGAAAAATGTGTAAGTTTTTCTGTAGGGAATTCATTTCTTTTAGTGGTTTGATATGGAGTTCTAGATCCAGGTTCTTTAGAATTTAGGATATAAATGTTGGGTTTTTTGGGTTCTTTTGAGATATTTGAGTGTTTGCATTGTAAAACAAAACTGAAAAATGAATTTGAGCAATTACTGAGGTAGATTTTTTTTTTCTCAATACAGAATGTCTGTCCTAATGATCAAGGATCATAGGGATATGATCAGTTTACCCAGAAAGACACTGGAACACTGTGATTTAGAAATAAGCTTCCAAATTATGAGGGGAAAAGGAAAGAAAAACATACTCTGCCCAACAGAAGAGATAGAAAGGCTGAGAACATTCAATGGGCTGACATTTTAATAACGGTTACAATTTACAATAAAGATATTACCATTTATCTTTCTGTGCCAAATAACATAACATCAGACTATATAATGTTATTATTCACAGGGTTATATATTGTTGTTCTTTATTGACGTTACCTTTTTAATGTATTTTGAATCCCCCTCCTTTTTTCCAATGGCACTGCCATGAGCTTTGCAGGCATTACTGCTGCCTCTCCTCTCCACTCGGCCACTTCTCACTGGTGTTCTAGAATTCACTTCTATCCCCTTTCCTCTTCATTAGTTTTTCACTCACATTAGAGCAGGAGGGCTCCTTGGTGGGAAGATCTAATCCCATAAGATCTTCATGTCATCATTTCTCTACTGTTTTTCATAATTTTTGCCATATCCACGTATTGTTTGAACTATTTATATACCAATATTTATCTTTAAATGGACTTTAAAATAACTCACTCTTCAAAGTTTATCCTCCAGCTAAGTTAATATTTGTGGTATTAATTCACAGTAAAATATTTTCCTGTTCATTTTTTGTTAAGGTTACCCACATGTCACTTATTTCTGTATCAGTTACCAGCCGTACATATATATGCTGTGCCTTGTGAGAGAATGGCCTGTGAGGCCCTTCAGTCTGTGTTAATTCTGTTTCTCAGCTTTCCTGGTCATCTTTCCAGGATGTGTATTCCTCTTTCTTTTGTCCTGGTCTTTATTCCTCTTTCTTTTGTCCTGGTCTTCCCACGTACCTTCCTTCTGCCTGCAGCACTCCCCTTTCCCCTCTTCACTCATTCTTTGGATCTCAGTTTGAATGTGACTTCTTTTAGGAGACCTTTCCTCACTGTCCAGATTCCACTAGGCTTCCTGCCCCTGATCACAGGCTTTCATGGCACCCTGTATTTTCCTGAAGGTAGGGTCTAGTTGTTCCCTGTTACATCCCCAATGCCAGGCACAGTTTCCTGCACAGAAATAGTGACCACATAGTAAATCGTGATTATGTGAACAAACGTAGGCAATAGTTTGGAAACCAACTAAGTTTCTTAAATAAGGGATTGAACAATTTATGTGTGATATAACCATATACTAAAACCATTAAAATTTGTGTTTTCAAAAGACACATAATTCACATGTTGAATGCTATGATAATAGAGTTCATGATTATGAATGTTTGTGTGTGTACAAATTATTAAGTGATAAAAGCAGGTTATATTGGCATTTGTTACTAGTAATCTAGGTGATGCAGTTATGGGTGTTGAAAATTTTTTTCTTTGTACTTTCTGTGTCTTCAATACATTTTACAATTAATCTTGAAATCAGGAAAAGTTGTTAAAAAATTTCTGCTACATATTTCATTCTGCAGGTCTGTAGTCACTTTTATAATTTCAAAGTTCAGAAAGCTTTAAAACCAAAAGCTTTCTCCTAGCCTATTTGGCAGCAAAGCCTGGCCTGAATTGATGTGAGCTTATTTAGAATATTGATTCCACTTCGAGTGACTCCACGTATGTTTTGCTGCAGAAATAATAATGTGCTTATTGCAGGCTGCTGGCACTGGGGTATTGCAGAATTAATGGTATATGTACTGTATCTATCATCCTTTCTCACCTGCCTCAAATAACTGAGGTTTGAACTACATCTGGCTCCAGGAGGGTTTCAGAGAAGGAATTAGGAGTCTGATTCACTTTTGTTGTGTGGAGCTCTGGATACGTTTGTTTCTGTTTATCCTAGGGAGTTTTTAAATGATTGTATGCTTTGCTTTTAAATTTTTATCAAGATGCATCTTCAAAAATTGGAATCAGCACACAATCCTCAGCAAATCTATTTTCGAAAAGATGTGTTATGTGAAACCCTGTCTGGAAACACCTGTCCCTTGGTGACTATAACAGCAATGCCAGAGTCTAATTATTATGAACATATCTGTCAATTCAGTAAGTCTGTCTTCTTCACTCAAAATACCAGTTATTCTTATTTTTCTTTTCTTCGTATATATTTTGTAAGGGCAGCAGTACTAGGAATAGGCATCAGAAGTCTTGGGTTCTAGTCTTGGTCCTATTACTGCCTGGCCTTTGGCCTACTTCTAGGCCACATTTTCCTCATTTCGAAAATGGTGGAGTTGTGTGAGATTATCTCTAAGGTCTCTCTCAATATGAATATTCTGTAGTTCTTATCCTTAGAAATACTATCCAAAGTATAATACAACAAAATGTTTGAAGAGTTTACATGAACTCTTAAAACATTTAAAAATTTACATTTTAAATGTTTAAAATTTAAACATTTTAAATTTAAAAATTTACAATAAACTAATTTTATTAAGTTTAGTAGTTTATTTATTAAACTAATAAAATAATTTTATTATAAGTAAAACCACTGGTAACCTATCAAATGCTTTGATGCCAGCACTGAATAGCTACTTGTTTTTTCCGGCCATTTATATTTTTTAAAATTGTCTCAGATGCACAGCTGTAATAGAAAGAATAAGAAAACTGCTCTAATTTTGATAAGAAGGTTATGAGTGGGTGGACTGAATGGTTATATTGTAGACCTATATATCTAAATGTATAGTGAAAAATTGAAAAAATTTTCTTTGTAAATCTCTGAGCAGATATACCTTATTTTATCTGTGCTTATAACAACTATAAAATGGGTAAAATGACATTTTCCCTCCCCCCCCATGACTTTATGGAAAATAAATTTATATTTAAAGCTTCCCCAATAACTTGTTCTTTATAAAAAGCGAGATTATATAAAAGAACTAGTTTTAGATGTCAGATTAATTATTGGGAAATAAATAGGCAACTCAATAGTATTTGTTGTGTTATGTTTACACTATGAACTCCTTTAGCACATGGCTTATATGGGTTTTCTCTGTTTTCTCTGGAGGGCCTTGTGCCACTCTTCTATATAGTAGGTGCACAGGAAATTGTTGCTATGAATGTGTATGAGAATTTACAATTGAATGGAAATATTTCTAAATCCCAAAGTCAGACAGCATACAAATTCTTAGTAGCTATTCATTTTAACTTGAGATTTTTATGTGTACTTTAGGAAACCGCCCTTATGTTTTTTTATCTGCTCGGGTACATCCTGGAGAAACTAATGCAAGTTGGGTAATGAAGGGAACACTGGAGTACCTCATGAGTAATAACCCTACTGCCCAGAGCCTACGAGAATCCTATATTTTTAAAATTGTCCCTATGCTAAATCCAGATGGCGTCATCAATGGAAAGTAAGTGAAGCAAACATTAGAGACATGCTATTGACAATGTGGCTGTTCAAAATACTAGAATCCAGGTTAATTTGGAAAACAAATTGAGAGGTTTTTCTAGAACAAAGAAATTGTTGGTGGGGAATTCATCTAAGATAAATGTTTAAAGGAAAATACATTTTATGTAGCAGTATCATATTTTGAGAAATTCTGTATTTATCCCACAAGAGTATGATTTTATGAAATGTATGTCTTGCTTGAATTGTTTTAGAAAAATCAGTGTCAGGATATGAGAAAGATATTTAACATATCCTCTTATATTCCTTTTTGTTTGTCAGTGGTATGATCTTGGCTTGTTCTAAGATTTAGAATCTTCTGGGATCTCTTTCCACTGATATGGTTTGGCTCTATCTACTGGCTTCTTCCTGGTAGGAAGAGGTATAGTTTTGACAGAAATAATTTTTTAGACTGGAAATACTATAAGATATCTTCTTCTTTGTTTTTGTTTTGTTATTTTTATTAGCATATAATGTATTATTTGCCCCAGGGGTACAGGTCTGTGAATCATCAAGCTTACACAATTCACAGCATTCACCATAGCACATACCCGTCCCAATGTCCATAACCCAGCCACCCTCTCTCTACCCGCCCCATTCCTCTAGCAACTCTCAGTCTGTTTTGTGAGATTAAGAATCTCTTATGGTTTGTCTCCCTCCTGAAGATAGCTTCTTTTTAAGTTGAGATGGCTCAACAGTTAGTGCAATTTATTTTTTGTGGGAATTAGGAAAGGTCTCTGTTTCTGAAAGATGGGAATTTGGTCTTGATGTTACGATCATCTGCAGAGCTGAAGATGCCATATTTTATTTATTTAATAAAGATAGAATGGGTAGTTCTCATATTTTAGGGGATTTTTGAATGACAAAGCTAGAATAATGTCCTTTTAGGTAGTATCTTATGGAATTAAAATGAGATTTTTATGACTGGTTTTAATTTAGAAACATATTGGCTAGTTAGAATTCCGTTTATATTTCTGTTATCACCTTCTGATAGTTTGCTTAAATTTTTGCTCAGTTGCAATACTTAATACCTGCAATTAAATGAAAATATATTTGAATTTTTCAATAATGTAAACTTTCCATATACTTCTCCTTTTTAGGAGGTCCCAACTCAGATAGCACTTTCTCTTTTCCTTTTCTTTACTTTTTTAAAAAGTAGGCTCCATGACCTGTCTGGAGCCCAACATGGGGACCAGTGTTGTAGAACTCACAACCCTGATATCAACACCCACGCTAAGATCAAATGTCAGATGCTTAAGCAACTGGGCTGCTTGGCCGCCCCCCAGATAGCACTTTTACATAGTAACTAATACAGTTTAAGTACAGGATATTAGTATGTAACAAGTGATTATTACATAGCCAGAATGAAAAATAAATTTTAGAGAGCCTGGAATAAAATGGGAATTAATTTTTTCCTTTTTTAAGAATTTATTTATTTGCTTATTTATCTATCTGAAAGAAAGAGCGAATACATGTCCACTCATGGTGGGGGGGGGCAGAAGCGAGAGGGAGAGAGACTCTCAAGCAGGCTTCTGGCTGAGCACAGAGCCCTATACTAAGCTTGATCTTAACAACTGAGATCTTGAGCTGAGATCTTGACCTGAGCTGTAATGAAGAGTCAGAGGAGGCTCAACAGACTGAGCCACCCAGGCGCCTCTTAGTTTCCCCAAGTTTTTTTTTAAAAATAGGTTGATTGGGGCGCCTGGGTGGCTCAGTGGCTTAAGCTGCTGCCTTCGGCTCAGGTCATGATCTCAGGGTCCTGGGATCGAGTCCCGCATTGGGCTCTCTGCTCTGGCAGGGAGCCTGCTTCCTCCTCTCTCTTTCTGCCTGCCTCTCCGTCTACTTGTCATTTCTGTCAAATAAATAAATAAAATCTTTAAAAAAAAAATAGGTTGACAGTGTTAGCCTAAGTATCTGAAAACTTAACAGGTTAAATGCATGTAAAACAAGATATTACACAAAGCAAATACTTAAGTGTTTATTTAATGACTAATGTATTTACTGGAAATAGTTAATAGTTACTAGCATCATCAAATTAAACATAGGTAAGAGTTTATCAGTACTGATGTTTGTGGTTGTGTTTACATATGTGTAGTCATCGCTGTTCTTTAAGTGGAGAGGATCTGAATAGACAGTGGCAAAGTCCAAATCCAGATTTACATCCTACAATTTATCATGCTAAGGGGCTGCTACAATACCTGGCTGCTGTGAAGCATTTGCCACTGGTAAGTATTTGTCTAGTCACAGAGATGCTTTTGTTAATTAACTACTCAGCATTTCATGGTTATAAAAGTTAAGTTTTAATTTCTATTATCAATTACTTGTTATCAATTACATAGTATCAGTGTATTATGATACCAAATTAATACAGTGTTTCCATATGCTTATTTCATCAGGTTTAAGTTTTATAGTTTGCATGAGCTCTTTTTTTATTTATGAATATTGGTAACTCCTGGTGGTAAGTTTTAGGTATTTAACTTCATTGTTTAAACAATACTGAGGTAACAGGATGTATCTTCCAAATTCTCAAACTGGAAGAAGCTTATTTCTGAGTTCTTTAGTCAACTCTGAAGGAGGTAGGTCTCCAGTTTATATATGAAAGGTGGCGTAGGCACAGTGGTAGACTTCCAAACATTTAGACGCTATATGCTGCTTCTGTTTTCCGCAGAATGTTTCTGTTGTATTATGGTTTAAATGAGGTAATCTTCCTTTGGGAAAGATAGGAAATCTGTAGAGAAGGAGCAGCAGTGACATGCAAGCCTCTTCTTCATTTTAAAAATGATGCTCTTAAAAATTAAATTGAAACCATACCCTTTTTTAAATAGTGTTTTTCATGAGAGCATTTTCATGTTCTTTCAAATTAGATAAATGTTTTAACAACCCTGGATCAGTGATGATTGCTGTTGTAGATTTGAACTATAATTGACTTTATTGTTTTTTAAATCGTAAATAGTAGATACATAAGAAAGAGTGGAACTTGTGACTTAAAATACAGGTCCTGGAAAGGATTTAGCCATTCTGGAATTAATCGCAGACCCTTTCCAGAACACAGTATTGCTACTTTTATTAGTTGTACTTGTTAAATGGTGGTTCAGTTACAACATAAAAACAAAGAAACAGACCCATTTATTGTCTTGGTATTCATTAGCTTTATTTGGCAGTATATGAATTTGAAACTTTTTAACTTTTAAAATATATCATATTTTCCAGGTTTATTGTGATTATCATGGCCATTCCCGAAAGAAGAATGTATTTATGTATGGCTGCAGCATCAAAGAGACTGTATGGCATACCAGTGATAATGCAGCTTCCTGCGACGTTGTGGAAGATGGAGGATACAGGGTAATTATTACAGATGTGTGTGGAGTTTTGGAGTTCGAACATGCATAGCACTATAGAAAATAATTTAACAAACACGAACTACTCCGATTCAGCAAGTGTTGCCATTTTGCCGTTTTTTGTTTGTTTGTTTGTTTCAGATTTTTTCAAGTTAAGCATTCTAAAATTTTTGCTTTTCATATTTAGATTCTTAATCTATTGGGAATTTATTTTTGTGTGAGGGTTGGGGATCTAATTTTAGTTTTCCCATATGTAGCCAGTTGTCTCAGCCCCATTTATTAAACAGTACATCCTTCCTCTGCCAATTTATAAAGCCATCTGTTACATACCATGTTTCTACGCGTCTGGGTATGTTTTGAGGCATGCCCAGGACTTAAGGAGATCCAACTGCTTCACGCCCTGGGTCCTCTCTGTTTGGGCACAGTGGCTTTCCTTACTGTATTTGTGCTCAAAAAAAGCACCCCAGGTTATTTTCCCAAAAGAGTTTTAGTAGCGCACCACTGCCATGCTCAGAAATTCAAATTCACATTTTCTTTTTGGTGTCTGCTTTCTTCTTCCCCTTTCCCAAATAAATAAAATTATTAGGGTTATATAAAAAGAAAAAAAATGGGAACACTCCAGAAACAAAAGTAGTAAGTGAAAAAAGTTATCTCTCAGTCACAAATCATTTCTACCATGTGTGTTGGGAGATTGCCTCTAAGAACATTTATTCTTAAATGTATGTACGTATAGCCCATGAAGTTCTCTTCTAATTCCCATATCACGGCCAGTGTGCATTGCTTTGCATTTTTATCACTGTACAGACGTACCAAAATTTGTTTACTTAGTAGTCCAACCTGTTAGTGGCTATTTGAATGGTATGGCCAGATTGTCCTACAGAAAGGTTGTGTACGTTGATACTGCTCCGTACAACAGCTGACAGTGCTGTTTCCATACCCTTACTACAGCATGTGGTCGTCTCTGCCAGGGAAAAACTGAGGGTTTTAATTTGCATCTTTGTAATTATAAATGAGGTTGAGTATCTTTTCATATGTTTGGCCAATTATGACCTCTCCCTCTCTTTTATAGGCCTTTTCTTATATTCTTAGCTTATTTTTATTCTGGTCATCTAATCATTATTGTTTTTAAGCTAACAACTCTATATATAATCACAAATACACTAAAACATTTTTTGTGTGTATGTGGTAACTTGAAACTTGCATCATGTTTATTGATTTTTTTAAAAAATATTTTATTTATTTAATAGGTCACAAGTAGGCAGAGAGGCAGGCAGAGAGGGGCGAAGCAGGCTCCCTGCTGATCAGAGAGCCCGATGTGGGGCTTGATCCCAGGACCCTGAGATCATGACCTGAGCTGAAGGCAGAGGCTCAACCCACTGAGCCACCCAGGTGCCCAACAGATTTTTTTTTTTTTAAATGACTTTTGAGTTTTGAGCCTTAGAAAGACTTCTTATCCCAAGATTTTTTTTTTTAAAGCCCCATGTTTACTGTTTTTAACTTCATTTTGCAATTTTACTAATTGTATGTTTAAATTTACGATCCAGCTAGACTTGAACTACTGAAGGAGTGGCTTCAGCTTGTTTATCCCAGTGGCTCTCCAGTGGTGCCAGCAGTTAGGGAGTGATCAGTCTTCTCTCCACTAATGATTCTAATTTTAGCATCTGCCTTTGGTTCTAATTCAGAATTCTCGTTCTTTCTGGAGAGGTATCTACTCCCACACACTATCACAATTTTACTTCCCTTACATATGTAATTAGGTTAATATCTGTTGGATCATGTCTCTAGTCAAACCCTCTTCTTTCAGAGTTGCCCTGGCTCTGCCCCCATACTTACACACTCCAAGAGAACCTGAGAATAATTTGAAGTTGAAAAGGTTGTGGGCATTTTGATTGTGATTGTCTTAGCTTTGTTGATTAATTTAGAGGTCATTGACATTTATAATGTGAAATCCCTTAATTAGTAGACCATCTTTCATGACTAAAGTTGGGGTTTTTTTTTTCCATAGTTTTAAAACATTTTTTAACATAGTTTTTGTTCATTTATTGGTTGCTGCTATGAATGTGATCCTTTATTCTGTTTTCTAACTAATTATTGTTCGTCCAGGAAAGCAGAACATTCTAAATTAGTAAAGAATGATTTGGATGCTTGGAAAAGCTGAGGATAAAGCAAGAAGATCCACATAGCCCTGCTCTAATCACTGTGCTTTTGTGAAAATTTTTAAAAATTACAAAAACAATATTATTTAAAAAAAACTTCATGAAATCTTATGTCATTCTTACCTTTGCAGACTTTGCCTAAGATACTGAGCCATATTGCCCCAGCATTTTGCATGAGCAGCTGTAGCTTTGTAGTAGAAAAATCTAAAGAATCTACAGCACGTGTTGTAGTTTGGAGGGAGATCGGGGTACAAAGAAGCTATACCATGGAAAGTACTTTGTGTGGCTGTGATCAGGGAAAATATAAGGTAAAACATCTCAGGACTTCAAGCAGTAAAAATTATTTTAAGGACTTCCTTTTCATATAGTATGCTGTTGGTTTTCAAGTATGTATTAATGACAGATTTGTTATACTGAGTTAAATGTAATTTGCAAGAATAGAACGGAATCATATGCAATTCCTTTTTACTTCTCTGTACTTAAATAGCTTGCTTTTGGTCTTTATGAAATCTTGGTTGATCCTATCTACATCATAATTTTTAAGGAGGCATGTTGTGGTATATTAAATATTGACTGGTAACTTATGAGCAGTGTAAGTAGTACATTATGAATAAAAGTTTTCTATCATTTTAATTTGTTGGATGTAGGTATATTTATATGCATTTAGAAATACATTTATTTATAAAGTTTTGTATATTTAGATGTATATGTGTGACTTTTAAGTGCATATTCCTTCATTAAAATGTTTTCTTTACTAAGACTGCTCTTCTCTAGTGTTGTAGATTTTTTTTTAAAGATGTGTTTATTTATTTGAGAGAGAGAGAGCATGAATGGGAGGGGCAGAGGGAGAGAGAGAATCTTAAGCAGATTCCACACTGAGTGCAGAGCCAACCACTGGACTCAGTCAAGACCTGAGTTGAAACCAAGAGTTAGATGCTTAGCTGACTGCACCACCCAGGCACCCCTGGTGCATAGTCTTTTATTGGAAACAACTGGAGCTTAAAGTTTACTTTTGAAATTAAAGACTGATAAAATATTAGGTGACTTTGACATTTTTAATTTGGAAGATTGAGAACCTAATGGGCAATCGTTTGAACCTTGGATAATCAACAGCAAACAAATATTATAAGTACTTATTTTTCTTGCCACAGAAAGATTTTCAGGTGTCATGCTAATTATTCCTCATTCTGTTTGATTTGGTTTGGTTTGGTATAGGGCAAGAGGAAACTGAATCTAAGAGTGATTTTCATATACTTCACATAAAAATGGTTGTAACTTTGGAAGGAGTTAAAAATTTTCCAATTGGTTAGTAGTAAAAATGTCAACATATTATAGTTGACTGAAAGCTTAAATGGAGAGCCTAAGTAATGACTTTTTCAGTCTGTACCAAACTGGGAGAAAATTGTAGAGATATTGCAACTGACATTCAAACTTTAGGGGCCTTGTAGAGTAGAAGTTAATGAAATTTCAGTACTTTCTGTTGAGTGACTTCTCTAAATTTTAGGTTGACCAGAGTATATTATTCTTACAAAATGTCTTTTGAATTCTCTTCAAATACTGTGAAACAATGACTTCTCATCTACTAAGGACATGATGGTGATAGGAGATAAGATGTCCTAGAGTACTCCTCTAGCTTCCAGCCCCTGTCTCCTAATCAGTGCTGTCATGGACAACTTTGACAAGAGTCTCACGTTCTGTGTGTAGGATGGGAACAGAACTTGAGAATCACTTTTGTTTAAGACCATAGGTGTCTCTGAGGAAAAAACCCTTATGCTGTATGATTTATGGGAATAGACTGTAAATTACTTCTTAAAGAGATCCTTTATGCAGTCAGACAGGAGAAGGCAACCTAAAGTGTCAGTGTTTTTGAAACTGGCCCCTGGGGGTAGGCAGAGAAGTAGGGAAACTGAGGTTACATGCCATTTGAAATCAACTATAAGATATAGCAGTAGTGCTTTCTTGCTATATTTGGATTCTACTGATAGACTTTCATTGGGTTTTATAAGACATTCTATTTGTATTTTGATAAATTTTTTTGTCATTTAAAAAATAGCTAAAATATATTTTGAAACATAAAATGTTAGACCAGTTTTCTAAAAATTATTTTTTAAAAAATGTAGACTTTTAAAAAAATAAAATGGGTACCTAGTAAATACTCATTTCTTTTTTATATGATTTAGTTAATAGAGTTAATGTTGATTTAAAACGTTTTTTTAAATTTAAAACTCTTATGCAGAGAAATGTCCTTACTAAGCCAGTTTTTTAGTGTCTAAAATTCAATACTGTGATCATAACATTTACTTTTTATAAACTTTTTTGTTATTGTTAATAAACTTTGGTTTTGTTTTAGATGCATAGCAGAATTGAGTGGAAAGTACGTAATTCCCATATATTCCCATCTGCCCCTACCCATGTAATATATACTTTTCAGCCTTGTTAATGTTAGCTACTAAGTTGTACAAGTTTAATGATATTTTAAGAAACCGTTCTCTTCACCTCAAGAATGTTCTTATTTTACTGAATTTTAGGCTGTAAGTGATCCTTATTTTTATTTTCTGTGAGTTACTTCAGAAACAGTCATAGGTTTTCTAAAGCTTTTAAATTAGGAAGGCAAATGAATCTTCTAATAAAGTTAGGTTAGACTGTTTGGAGATGGATACACTTTCTAAACTGTCAGTCAACTGGCGTGGCTGGGTGGATCAGTCGTTTGAATGTCAAGCTCTTGGTTTCATCTCAGGTAATGATCTCATGGGTCATGGGACTAAGCACCATGTCAGGCTCCCCACTCAGTGAGGGATTTGCTTGCAGATTCTCTCCCTCCCTTATTCCCCTTCCTCTCAAATATAAAATAAAAAATAAATCTTAAAAAAAATAGACAGTCATTATTATAAAGGCATGTGTTTTGTGCAGGGTAGGGTAAGTAACAGTTTTTACAATTTATTTTCTTCAGTTACTCTGTGCTTTCAGTCTGGTTGTTGTAAAACTATTTTGAAGTACCTTTTCTCTAAATGATGTGTGTTCTCATTTTCACTGCAACTTTTGTTGGTGTAAGGATTTCACTTATTTTAGAGATTAATTTTAATCTGAAAATTAAACAATAAGCAATGTTTTGATTTGTAGTCCATTTTTATCATTTTATGTGATAACATTAAACTTTTGATATGCCTTATATTATTTATTGGGGAACTGTCAGTTAGAAAAGGATAATGAGTTGCAGTAAAATTCTCTTTTTGCTGCAGTAGACCAGATTTGAAATGGGCATTCCTAATTGACATGGAATGTAGAAATTTATTTTACTGCTACCTCATTGACCTAGATCTGTTTGATTTCTTTTTCTTTTTTTTTTTTTTTGACATAGTTACCTTTCTTTTGTTTGTTTTTTATTTACCATTTTCTTTTATCATACAGTAAAAAGGATATATGGTAATGTTCAGATATACAAATTAGGGCCTTGATTTTGACAGTACAGTATTTCAACATTGGCATCCAAAGTAGTGGATTACAAGAAATACTAGCAATGTCTCGCAAAAATATAATTCCACACATGAACTCCCAAGAGTAATATAACCACAGAATGTTTTTTTCCCCTGTGTGTTAGTGAAAATAGTTTGCATGTCATGAATGAGAACAAACATTTAGAAATGGTTTTTTGAGGGGCGCCTGGGTGGCTCAGTGGGTTAAGCCGCTGCCTTCGGCTCAGGTCATGATCTCGGGGTCCTGGGATCGAGTCCCGCGTCGGGCTCTCTGCTCAGCAGGGAGCCTGCTTCTCTCTCTCTCTCTCTGCCTGCCTCTCTGTCTACTTGTGATCTCTCTGTCAAATAAATAAATAAATAAATCTTTAAAAAAAAAAAAAAAAAAAGAAATGGTTTTTTGAGACAGTTTCCTTTGTGACCTAAAATGATCGATCTTACATTGTTAAGACATTGCGCTTATTGAGTTTTAGCCCCATACAAAGCACCTTTTAATTTTATTAATGTAATTATAAATTTCACCTATGTAATTATAATGATGACAGCCAGAGGACAGCGAGTGAGTTGGAGGAAATCAGAGGTGGAGACAAACCACGAGAGACTGTGGACTCAGAAAAAAACTGAGGGTTTTGGGAGGGAGGATTGGGGGTGGGATGAGCCTGGTGGTGGGTATTAAGGAGGGCATGTATTGCATGGAGCACTGGATGTGGTGCATAAACAATGAATTTTGAAACACTGAAAAAAAATTAAATTTAAAAAAATGTCCTAATTTTATGTATGAAATTGCTTTATTTCTAGGGTTTACAGATTGGTACTCGAGAATTGGAAGAGATGGGAGCAAAATTTTGTGTTGGTCTGTTGCGTTTGAAAAGACTGACGTCCCCATTGGAATATAATCTGCCTTCCAGCCTGCTTGACTTTGAAAATGACTTGATTGAATCGAACTGCAAAGTAACTAGGTAAGACACACTTGTTTCCTTCTGTTATTATGTGCAGTATACTGTTAGACTTCATTAAATTGAGGAAAGGCACAGAGATTTTGATAGCCAAGAATAGTTTTAGGATTAATATAATTAAGTTTAAATGTCTAGATTACATACTTGTTTGTTCCAAATTGTGATAATATTCTTCATTCTTTTATTTGGATTGAGATTGTAATGAAACATCCTTGTGTTTTGAATGCTATTTTTAGTGATCTTAATGATTTACCCTTTTTTTAAAAAAAGATTTTATTTATTTATTTGACAGAGAGAGAGAGAGAGATCACAAGTAGGCAGAGAGGCAGGCAGAGAGAGGGGGGGGATGCAGGCCCCCCGCTGAGCAGAGAGCCCTATGTGGGGTTCGATCTCAGGACCTTGAGATCATGACCTGAGCTGAAGGCAGAGGCTTAACCCACTGAGCCACCCAGGTGCCCCAGTGGTTTACCTTTAAACCCCCAAAAAAGCAATGTGGAAAAGAGTACTTAGGTTATATTTAAATTAAGAGGACTTAGAATCAGGATTCATACTTGAAATTTTATTTTGTTGATATCTACACACATCAAATGGCTTTCCAGTAACTTTCTGTTTACATATACTAAAACTAGCTAATTAATTTAATATCCTGCCAAATAATTTAATTAACTTATTTATTTATGTTCACCAAGTAATATTCTCAATAGATAAACCTTTGCTCCTTAAATATTTATAAAATTTTGATCAGTTACAGCCTCAGATGTAATTCAGTATTATAAATCTTTTTTTTTTTTTAAGATTTTGTTTATTTATTTGACAGAGATCACAAGTAGGCAGAGAGGCAGGCAGAGAGAGAGGGGGGAAACAGGGTCCCTGCTGAGCAGAGAGCCCGATGTGGGGCTCGATGTGGACCCTGAGATCCCATGACCTGAGCCGAAGGCAGAGGCTTAACCCACTGAGCCACCCAGGCGCCCCCAGTATTATAAATCTTAATCATAATACCAGATCTTAGCATTTTATAGTTTGATGGATATGGGTAAGAAAATTCTCATTTTGTGGAATGTTCATGATTTTTCTTGTTAGATACTGACTTGTCATTTGTCAGTTTATTGCTATGCTCTGTTATATATATTAGTTTAGGAGTTTTATGTGTGGTGAAACATTAGTTAGAACTCTGTTCTTTTTAATGTGATCATCGAGTCAGTAATCACCTGAGTTCTCTACTGGAATTACATATTTATTATAAAGATTGTCCATTGTTCTGACTAATATTTAGAAGCCTTCCTTCAAGTTATTTCAGGTGTTCTTTATTCTCCTAGGTTTATCAAAGTATAATTCACAAATATAGATTTGTAGAATTGTAAGATTTTGTGATGCTTTGATATATGTATGCATTGTACAAGGATTGCTCCCAACACACCCATCCATCAGTGCACGTTTTGGTGTGTGTGTGAATGAATATGACCATTTCAGTTCTGCTCTTCAAATTTCAGTCATACAGTCTAGTATTATCAGCTGTAGTCACCATTCCTTTTTAGTGACGCCTTCAGACCTTATTCATCTCAAAGCTGAAAATTTGTACCATTTTACCAGTCTTTCCTTTTTTCCCTACACCCCAGTCCCCTGGCAGCCACTTGCCTACTCTCTGTTTCTCTGAGGTCCATTTTTTTGTTTTTGTTTTTGTTTTGATTCCACATGTAAGTGACACCATGTAGTAACTGTCTGTCTTTGATTTATTTCACTTAGCATACTGCCCTCCAGTTTTATCCATGTAGCAAACGAAAGGATTTCCTTCTTTTTAAAGTCTAAATTATACTTCATTATATATCTGTATATTACATTTTCTTTATCCATTCATCCATTGATGGACACTTAAGTTATTTTGATACTTTGTTACAAATAATACTGCTTTGAACATGGGAGTGCAGATATTTCTTTGACAGCTAATGATTTTATTTCCTTTGGCTATGTCCCCAGAAGTGGTGCTGCTGGATGATATGGCAGTTCTACTTTTAATTTCTTGAGGAACCTCCATACTGTTTTCCATAGTGCCTATACCAGTCTGTGTGGTGACCAGCACATATATCTGTTGGCCATTCATATGTCTTCTTTGGAAAAATGTGTATTTAGGTCCTTTTCTCCATTTTAAAAAATTGGGTTTTTTTTGCTTTTGAGCTGTGAATTCTGTGTATGTCTGGTATTAACCCCTTATTGAATGTGTGCTTTGCAAATATTTTCTCCTATTCCATAGGTTGTCTTTTTATTTTGTTGATGGTTTTCTTTGCTGTATAAAAGCTTTGTAGTTTGATGTGGACCTACTTTTTTATTTTTGCTTCTATTGCCTTGCTTTTGGTGTCAAAAAAATTATTGCTAAGCCCAGTGTCAAAAGAGTTTACCCATTTTGTTTTCTTCTAGGAGTTTTATGGTTTCATTTCTTACTTTCTAGTCATTAATCTGTTTTGAGTTGATATTTGTATATGGCGTAAGGTAGGGGTCTAGTTTTATTCTTTTGTATTTGTCTAGTTTTCCCAGCACCATTTAATGAAGAGGCTGTCTTTTCCCAATGCATATTCTTGGTTCCTTTGTCAAAAATTAATTGGCTGTATATGCAGGGGTTTGCTTCTGGGCTCTCTATTCTGTTCATTGATCTATGTGTCTAGTCTTTATGCCAGCACCACTATCGTAGGATTATTTGAAATCAGGAAGTGTGATGCCTCCACCTTCATTCTTTTTCAAGATTGCTTTGGCTATTCAGGGTCTTTTGTAGTTCAACTGTTTCTTTGAAAAATGTCATTGACATTTTGATAGGGATTGCATTGAATCTGTAGATTGCTTTTGGTAGTGTGGGCATTTTAACAACATTAGTTTTTCTAATCCATGAGCACAGACTGTGTTTCTGTTTATTTGTGTCTTCTTCAATTTCTTTTATTGCTTTCTTATAGTATATATCTTCTACCTCCTTGAGTAACTTAGTCCTGTTTTATTCTTTTTGCTGCCTTAGTAAGTAGGATTGTTTTCTTAACTTCTCTTTCATGGTTCATTGTCGGTGTATAGAAATGCAACTGTTTTTTGTGTATTTTGTTTCCTGCATCATTACTGAAATTGTTCATTATATCTAACATTTTTTTATGAAGTTTTTAGGGTATCTGTATATAACCTTTCATTTGTACTAAGAGAAAATTTTACTTCTTCCTTTCTGATTTTGATGTCCTTTGTTTCTCTTTTTCTTGCCTAATTGCTCCTAGGATTACCAGTACTAGGTTAAATAAAAGTGGTGAGAATAGGCATTCTTGTGTTTTTTCTGATCTTAGAGGAAAAGCTGTAGCACTTTATCACTGGATATGATGTTAGCTGTGGGCTTATAATATATCAACTTACTATGTAAAGGTGTGTGTCATCCTCTTTCAGTTTTTATCAGGAATGGGTGTTGAATTTTGTCGAGATATTTTTTCTGCATCCATTGAGGTGATCACATGATTTTTATTCTTCATTTTGTTAATGAGGTATACCACATTGTTTGGTTTACAAATGTTGAACCATCCTTGCATCCCAGAGATGAATCCCACTTGATTATGGTATATGTTTGATCCTTTGAATGTATTGTTGAGTTGAATTTCCTAATACTTTATTGAGGATTTTTGCATTTAAGTTCATCAGGGATATTGGCCTCTAATTTGTTTTTTTGAGTGCCCTTGTCTGGCTTTAGTATTGTTATGCCCTCCCCCCTCAAAATGGGTCCATGATTAAAGGAGCGAGACTGATATAAAGCAAAGGTCAAGTAAAGATTTATTGCGTACCATGCATCAAGAATCAGACCGAATGTTTGGGGACGCACCTCTTACAAGAGAGGGTGACCCTTCTCTGTTTCACAGACTAGCTTTTAAGGGCAAAGGCCATGCGGTTGGGCCTGGCCACGCATAGGTGGCCAATGAAACTGTAACACACAGAAAAAGCTGCAAAGTCATGCTAGGTGACCAACTGAATTACAATTTACCCTAGTAGACATTTGAACCAGCCTATGACCTTCGTCAGAATTGGCACCCAAAATGTGCCCAAAGGGCAGGGCTCATACTCCTTGGTAACTAGGGAGACAGTATGCATCCCCCTACTGATCAGATGTCTCCACCTGGCCTGACCCACCCTTGTATTTTAGCTTTGTTACCTTGGGCTGGTTTCCAGGACTTGTTTTTAAGTAAGTCCCCTGGGGGAAGGGGAGTAGGGATAGTTTAAACAACATTATTGTTTTAACCTTGATGGAAGCCTCTGGCTAAATAGGTCCTTACCGTATCAGGGTAATGCTAGCCTTGTAATATGAGTTTGGATGTGTTCCCTCTTCTATTTTGGGAGGAGCTTGAACGGATTGATACTAGTTCTTCTTTAAATGTTTTGTAGAATTCATCAGTGAAGCTCTCTGGTCATGAACTATTCTTTGTTGGGAGATTTTTGGTTACTGATTTAGTCTCCTTAGTAACAATTGGTCTGGTTAGGATTTTCTATTTATTTTTTCATGATTTAGTCTTGGTAGATTATACATTTCTAGGAATTTATCCATTTCTTCTAGGTTATTCTATTTGTTGGCATATTGTTGTTCATAGTAATCTCTTACAGTCCTTTGTATTTTTTGGTATCAGTTGTAGTATGTCCTCTTTGATGTATAATTTTATTTGAATTCTCTTTTTTCTTGTAAAGTTTAGCTAACAATATTTTTTTTTCTTCAGAACATTAGCTCTTGGTTTCATTCATCTTCTTTTTTTCTTTTTAGTCTCTCTTGCATTTATGTCTGCTCTGCCTTTGTTATTTCCTCCCTCAGCTAACTTTGGGCTTAGTTTGTCCTTTTTTCTTGAGGTATAAAGTTAGATTATTTGAGATCTTCCTTTTTTCTTACTGTAGGTGTTTATCACACTAAATTACCCTATTAAAACTGTTTTTGTTGCATCCCATAAATTTTGGTATGTTGTGTTTCTATTTTCACTTGTCTCAAGATAATGTTTTGATTTTTCTTGACTCATGTTCAGGAACATGTTTAATCTTCACATATTTGTGAGTTTTTTCTTTTTGTAATTGATTTCTAGTTTTAAACTGTTGTGGTTAGAAAAAATGCTTGATATGATTTCAGTTGTCTTTTATTTTTTAAGATTTATTTGTGTCCTCACATGTGATTTACCTTGAATAATGTTCTATGTGTGTTTGAGAAGAATATATTATTTTGCTGTTGTTGGTTGGAATATTCTGTATATGTCTGTTAAGATCCATGTGGTCTAACATGTAGTTTAATTCTAGTGTTTTCTTATTGATTTTCTGTCTGGATGATCTATCCATGTTGGAAGTGGGTACTTCAAGTCCCCTGCTAGTATTGTATTGCTGTGCATTTCCTTCTTTAGATTTATCTATATTTGCTTTATTTAATATGTGCTTTTATGTCAAGTGCATAGGTATTTATAATTATTATATCCTCTTAATTGACACTTTTATCTTTATATGATGACCTTCTTTTTCATTTTTTTTTTCTTCCTGATGTGAGTGCCGCTGACTCTTGCTGTCTTTTGGTTTCTATTTACATTGAATATCTTTTTCCATCACTTTGCTTTCGGTCTATGTGTGTCCTTAAAGCTGAGGTGAATCTCTTACAGGGAACATAGAGTTGGGTGTTAACATTTTTTTTCTTAAATCCATTCAGTCACTCTATATTTTGTGCTTGAAGAATTTAGTCCACTTAAATGTAAAGTAATTATTGATAGGTATAGGCATACTGTTGCCATTTTGTCCTTTGTTTTCTGGCTGTTTTGTAATTTCTTTGTTCCTTTCTTCCTTTTTTGCTTGCTTCCTTTGTGACTTGATGATTTTTTGTAGTGGTATACTTTTTTTTTAACATGGCTATAAAAAATTTAATGACTTCAGAGAATGGTGTAGTGGTATACTTTGATTTCTTTATCTTTTGTGTGTCTACTATAGGTTTTGTGTTGTGGTTACCATGAGAGTTACATAAAACATATTTATGATAGCCTAGTTTAAGCTGATAATAACTTAACTTCAAATATATACCAAAACTCCTCCTTCCCCACATTTTGTTTTTGACATCACAGTTTGCATCTTTTTTACATTGTATATCCATTAACAAATTATTGTAGTTATGGTTATTTTTAATACTTTCATACTAGATTCATAAATGATTTTCCCACTACCATTGAAAAATTACAGTATGAATGTAACTATATATTCACCTTAACAATATAATTGTAATTATATATCATATACATATATTCATATACATATATTCATATATATTCACATGCAGTTTGAATGCAACTATATATTCACCTTTACCAGTGAGTTTTATGCTGTCACTTGTTTTTCTGTTATTAGCATACTTTCATTTGAGCTTGAAAAACTCTCTTAACATTTCTTTTAAGCCCAGTCCTATGGTGATGAACTCCTTCAGTTTTTTTGGTCTGGAAAATTTTTTATTTTTCCTTCAATTCCGATTGACAGCTTTGCCAGGAAAAGTATTCCTGGTTGGTTGGGAGTGTGTTTCTTTTAGCACTTTGTAGGAATCCTTCCACTCACTTCTAGCCAGCAAGATTTCTGCTGAAAAAAATCTGCTAATAATCTTATGTGGGTTCTCATGTACATAACAGGTTGCTTTTCTCTTGCTACTTTAAAGATTTTCCTTGTCTTTAACTTTGACACTTTAATTATAATGTGTCTTGGTGTGGGCCTTTTTGGATTCATCATTTTGGATCTTCGTAAATCTGGATGTCTGATATCTTTTTCTTTCCCCAGGGTAGGGAAATTTTCAGCCATTATTTCTTTGAATAAGCTTTCTGTCCCTTTATCTCTTCTTCTGGGACCTCTGTAATGAATATATTGGTTTGTTCGTTGATGTCCCTTAAGTCCCTTAAGTAATTTTCGCTCTTCATTCTTCTTTTTGTTCCTCTTTGGATGAATCCTGCTTCCCTTTTGGAGTTCACTGATGCTTTCTTCCATTTGCTCTAGCCTGCTGCTGAAGCCTCTATTGAATTTTTCAGTTATTATATTCTTCAGTTCTATGATTTCTACACAGTATTTTTTCATATCTTCTCTCTGTTGAAATTCTCACTTTGTTCATGCATTGCTCCTGACTTTGTTGAAAATCTTTATTACCATTATTTTGAAATCTGTATCAGGTATATCATTTATCTGCATTCTTTGAGATCTCTTTCTGGGTATTTATCTTGGTCTTTTGTTTGAAATAGATTTCTCTGTTTCTTCATTTTCCATGACTCTCTGTTTTGGTTTCTGCACATTAGATGAAATAGCCATCTCTCCCAATTTGTGGCAGAATGTTCTTGTGTAGGAGATAAACTTCATTCATTATTCTGACTTGAGCTTCTAGTTGTGTCTCAGGCTTTTGTGATTGCCCAGACCTCTTTCTTCGTCTTTAGTGCCAGTGGTTGAGGGTCCCAGGTTATAGTAGTATCCCAAAAAGGAGGATCATAATCGCGCTTAGATGCAGGATGATTAGAAGCTGGACCTTTTAGCAGCAGCTAGAAAAGTCTGTAGTTAAGCCCTTCCGGGGAAAAACTGGGAGATGGGTATTTTTGCCTCTTCCCTTTGTGGTAGCCTGACTATATGGCTATTAGGACGTGCCTCTGTGCCTAAGAACTGTTTGTTCGATAGGGTACATGGGATTCATGGATGCAAGCCCTGCTGGCTTCTAGAACCAGGCTGTCTGTAGATCTGTCTCCTCAGTGGCAGCCACAATAGCTGAGGCGTCAGATGTAACGTATTTTGGTTACTGGAGCACCCTGCCGGAAGAAGGCAGGATATGTATCTGCTGACTTCCCCAGTCTCTGAAGAGGATGGCAGTCCACAATCCCTGCTAAATTAGAAGTCTGGCCCTCAGGCTGCAGCTTCTAAAATATGCCAGTGAAACTTTTTAAGGGAAAGACTGGGAGACAGGCGGTTTTGCCTGCTTCCTTTGTGCTGAACACACACACACACACACACACACATGCGTGCTTGTGCATTCCAGTTAAGACTTGGTTCTTTGTTTATTATAGCCTTGTGCATCCTGTGAACACAAGTCCTGTTGACTGTCGGAGTTAGGTGCTTTTTCTAACCAACTTTTAATTCACCTATCCTTTCTTTAGCTGGGTCTAATCTTTTAGCTTTCTAATTATTAATTATACTTAATTAGGGGGATTAAGGGGAAAAAATACCTGCAGGGCACTGGGAGGTGATTTAAAAAATTTTTGAGAAAATGTTGCCGTGGGGCATAAGGTCCAGTAGCTGTCATTCTGGAGGCCCAGTTGGACTTACCTTTGAGCAGACTTTCACTTACTCTCCTGACCTTCATTTCTGTCTTTTGGCCCTAACTGAATAGCCTCTCTGATAAAAGTTTTTAGAAAGTCATCTTTCCCACTTTCTAAACTAGGGAATAACCTGAGGAAGATGATCTGAAAGTCTAACTGCTCTTTATAAAATCTTTTAATCAATTATTCTCTTTTCAATTGCACCCTGATAACCAGGTTATCGCCCAGATTATTTTAGCTTTCCTTTGACTTTGTAATGCAAATCAGCGTTTTCCCCATGGCTTCCCCTGTTGTAAGTACTTGAGCAAAGTAGAGGTTGGTACTCAGACCCCATTCATTTTTCATCCATCTGCTTTCATCTTCTAACATTTGTTGATGTCTCTTCTCTGCTATTATTTCCTCTTCAGTTTTCTTTTTCCTGTGGATTATCCTTTTAAAAAGTTACTCTTTTACAATCATCTTTGTTGCTCTTGAGATTCACGGTATTTACCAGAAGTTATAGAACTTCTTTTTCAGCAAAGCCTGTGGTTGAAAATTAATCACGTTTTATATTCCCAGAGCATTCATTGAAAATTACCATACATAAATCATTTTAACTTTACTTAATTGTATCTGTTGTATAATAAAAATTTCATCGGCTGTAACACTAAGTCTGCATTGTATCTTTCCTAGGGGCGTGTGTTTATTTTAGGTCAAAGCTGGGAATATTGGTAGAGCTCATTTAAAACTTACAACTAGGGCGCCCGGCTAGCTCAGTCGGTAGAGCATGAGACTCTTAAAACTTACAACTAGGTAGTATTTTTGTACTTAGCGGAAGTGTTTTATTTTACCTGTCACCTGAGCTATTAAAGAGTCCTCTCAGCGAGTCTCATTTAAAGTATTTGAGAATTAATAAAACATTTAACAGTGCTGCACATCAGGATATGGTTAGTGGGGACTACATTCAGGATATCATGTATACAGTAGAAGTACTTGAAGTTTGAATATATTTAAAACATTATAGGAAAGCAAAGTTGAAAAATGCCAAACTCTATACAGTGTCTTATCATAATAAAAACATATGCCTGTGTTTAAATGAAGCCTAATGACTGTCTTCTAATTAGTGTTTTGACCTGTTTTCTTTCTTTTTTTTATTGAGATGAAGTTCATAAGCATAAAATCAGTCATTTTAAAGTGAACAATTAAATGGTGTTTAATATGTTCACAATATTGTGTAACTACCAGCCACCTCTGTCTAGTTCCAAAACTTCTCATAGCACCCCCAAAGAAAACCCTCATACCCGTTAAACAGTCATATCCAGACCCTGACAACCACTCATCTGCTTTTTGTCTCTGGATTTACCTGTTCTGGATATTTCAGATAAATGGAATCATATGGTTTATGGTCTTTTATGTCTGGTTTCACTCATTTAGCTTGTTTACAAGGTTCATCTGTGGTGTAGCATGTATTGGCACTTAATTTGTATTTGTGCATACAGCATGGACATTAGAAAATTTGGTGAGAAATTGTTCTTAATGCAACTAATAAAATAAATAGGACTTAAGCTGGAGAAAATCTTTAAAATATGCTTAGCATTTGTTCTATTTTTTTGTTAATACTTTTTTAAAAATCTAATTTGATGCATTTTGATAAAGATAGAGTACTTTTCTCATCAGGTATAGAGAATGAGTACAGGCATGTGAATGAGTTAACATCATCATGTTTCTTGGTTAAAGGCTCTGCCTCTGTTGCTAGCATTATCACAGAGACTGACTGGAAGTTACTGGTAAGGTAGTACAAAGATACTCATTGCTACAGACTGTTAACACTAGAATGAAATATTAGCCTCTGTATTTTCTGTACTTTTTTCATGTGAAGCTAGTGTTTATTGTAAATATGTAAGAACTTTTCCTTCTGAGAAAATTAAATTAATATTATTAAAGAGAAATTTATTTGTGACACTGTTACAGACTACGAAGGCAGACTGTTCAGGAGGACTGCTACTAGGGGTGAAGGCAGTGAGGCAAGGTGGAGATTTACAGCCAGGGAGTAGGGAGGGGGCTTGGTGGATGGAAAATTACTGAGAGGAACTCACATATAAGGGAGATTCTGGCTAAACCTACTTGATGGAGTTTTTGCTAAAGCAGGCCAGACTGATGAGATACAGAGAGTGAGGGATTTTGATAAAACTGACTCAGCAAGATTCTTACCACAGCTAGACTAAGCAGGGGAGCCCCTGAGGACAGAGCCCAAGGTCAGGGCCTAGTCTGTAAGAGGACTCAGAAGAACCTAATTCAAGTTTGGTCAGGGACAGAGTCTGTCAGTATAGACCGTTTGTGGCCACATGTTAATGGCAGTATTTACAGCAATGCAGTCAAACTTACTGTTATTAATGTGCTTTATTTTAAATGTATAGTTTACCGTTTAATCAAGCTGCTCCTTAAAAAATCCTTTTTAATGGCTGTGAGGCACATGCTTGAGTCTGGTGTTCATTTGTGAGTGTCATTTATTGTAACTGTGTAGAAAATTCTTACAGCTATAATTAGATTAGAATATTTTCTAGGGAGATAAATCATGCCATGTAATTGAAGATCATATTATCTCTTCTGTCCACTGGAAATCATAGTTGCTCATAACTAAAAGTGAACCATTTGTGTTTTTGTGCAAAGTCAATGAAATGCTCTTGTACCTACAAATACAGAGGATATTAAAATCATCTGGGAAAATAAGTTGGGAACTTAATGTGAATACTTCAGGACCCCAGGCCAGATTTGATTATAATGAAAGCTTTGAGGCTTCTCATAAGAAAAAGAAATGATCCTTACCATTGAGATCCAGATAAGTATGAAGTTAGTAATTGTTAATCTCTAAGACAGCAGTGTAAAGAATTTGATGATTTTAGGTACTTATTAATATTTATAAGCTATATTCTCAGTAGCCTCTTGGAAGAATGAAGTTATTCCTCTTAGTGCCTGTTTGAGACGTCAAAGTAAGAAAATGGTATATCAGAATAAGGAAGAATACATATTGTTTCCAAGACGATTCATTCTGTCCTCTGGCAGGCTATGGAGTAGGCAGGTGGTCCCAGTCTGGCAAGGGACGGAGCTAACTAGAGGTGGGTTTGCAAAACTTGTCAAACTTGTCTAGCCATGGTTCACGTGTCCCCCTCTAAGTAGTTGCCCTTCAGAGGTCACTGTGGAAAGCCTAGGGCTTCGCCTTTCCTCAGTACCACAATACTGCCCCAGATTCCCTTGTTTATTTTCTGGTTTGTTTGTTTTGCTGCTTTCTGCTTTGCTTTTCAGCCTCTTGCACTGTGTATTTTATGAATTTGTCACACGCCTCCAGGGGAGAACTGTTGGGGTCATATCTCTGCAACTCCCTTTTTTCAGGAAACGTGGCAGCTCTGAACTCCAATTTTTGCCTCCAATCCTTTGAAATTGCTGAAAGCTCTGATGACTTCTCTGCCTCTTAGCAGCTGCCCTTGCCTTGCCTTGGGTTCTTCTGGACTTTGCCCCATGCACCTTTTCTCTTGATTTTTCTTTGTATCCTTTCACTGTAATATCCGTCACAGCTGTTAATGCAGCTGTGTGCGGAATCCTGTATGTCTGGCTAGCACATCACTAGACCAGGGATGGCCTTGGGACCCAAACACGCATGCCCATTTTGAATTTCTGTTAAGTTTGATTATTATCTCCGAGATTTTTCTGTTCTATTGAGAGCCATCAGAGACAGATGGTATTGTTACCCCTTTTCATATGTGTAAACTGAGGCTCAGAGATGAATTGACCCACGGTCATCTGTCTGGTAATTCTCAACGAAACCAGGAATTGTGCCCAGATTGATTGGACTCCAGAATTCCCCTGTGCTTTCATTGTATCTTGTATCTTCCAAGTGACTAAGCAAAATTACTAAAAGGGAATGGTTTCAGCTTTTGAGGGTGTCCTGTATTATTGAGAAAACAACTATTTAACCTTTTCGCTTTGTATAAGGAATGTTTTTAGATCAATAGTAATATAAAGTCAGTTGGAGTTTAGTGACTGTTTTTTGAAGGCAGCTTGGTTATATTTGTGGTCCAAAAAATATCAGTAAATTAACAACTTTCTTTCCTTCCCCTCCACCATAGATGATCCTGTTAGAAATTCTGTACTCTAATTGTGTGTTGAGTATATATACCTGTGTAGGAATGTGCAAATACTTGTGTATATACACTGTGGACATTTAAGACTGACAAAATTGTTAACTTGTATTTTCTATGGATAATTTTGTTTGCTTTGATATTTAGTAGATAAAACATCTCTTATGAGCTGGGAATCAAATTATATAAATAAAACATTCTCTGATATTTAGGCAGATAGAGCCTTTACTTTCACATGAGACCTGATAATTCGATACAGGAAAGACATAATCAGCAAGTCACAAATTGCTGCTAATTTGGGCAATGGAGTATATTTCTGTTTGTGTATCAGTTTCAGAATTTTTCCCCTAGGATATCTTTATTGTGCTGTCTGAAAACAGGTAGGTTAGTTTCAAAATTGTAGAAGAGTAGGAGGTTAAGGGAGGATTCGAAGTTACAAAAGTAAGGCAGTATTTTTAGTCCTTTTGGTGTGGTGCCAGCCCATTACCTGGGCCCTTTAGGAACTGATTAGCTTTTTTCTGTAACAAGGTAGGTTTTATTAATTTTATAATAGCATTTTATATTTGTACAGTTTAAGAATTTACAGATGCTTTCACACTTACTACCTAATTGGAGTCAAACAACTTGTGAGGTAGTGGGGCTGACAGTTATCTCTGCTTTTATTCTGGAGAAAAGCCAGTGCTTGGAGAGAGTATGTGACTTGTTCAGGGTCATGCAGCTGGCTAGTGGGAGAAGAGAGGCACAGGCCCAGAATTTCTGACTCCAGGTCCAGTGTTTTGCTTCTTTCATGCTTTTGTATATAGGTAACAGAGCTGAAGATCTGCGTCCAGGTATCTCAGATGTCCAGTCAGCTCTCCTGCAAGTAGCTGGCCATACATCAGGGGATTTGGTGAATTTATTAGGTTCAATATTGCATATGCTTACTAGTTAATATAGTGATAGGCAGAATACTTTCAGAATCTGAATGAAGCACAATTTTTCATCTTTGGAAATTAGTTGGAATTTTAAACCTTTTCTACATCGTAGTGACACCATACAGCAGGGAATTTCAACAAATTCATCCTGTGAGAAAGCCATTTGGGTGAAGGTTTTGATTTTTTTTTTTTTTCCTGAAGCACCATGAGAAGGATTTGGTTTTGGACTAAAATGCTATTCTCTTTTAGAATGAAATGTTTCTTATTGATTAAAATCCAGAAAAGAAGGATGTTAGGGCAACGATACAGAGGCCAGCTGTTGGAGAATGAAGCAGAACAGGGAAACAGGAGTAAGCTTACATGAAGAAAAGTAGAGGGACAAAGAAGTTGTGATGGGAAAAAGGTAATAGTGATAGGAAATAATTGAGTGCTGATTAGAGTTTCTTTTTGTGATCAGAATTTTGTGATTGAATTCCTTTCTACTGATGTCAAGGGATTATTTTATAACTCTAGGGCAGATTATCTTAAGGTCTTTCTTTTCCCTGCAGGTTATTGTGAGATATAATGTATATGAAGGCTCTTCCTAAGTTGTACATTGTTCAAAACATGTTGGAATTACTAATAAAAGCAAAGCTGAATTGCTGTGGTCTTGTGCCTTACGTTTTTTTGTTTTATAACACAAAGTATAATAAGTGGGATGGGGTAATATAAAAAGCAGTGATCTTGTGGGCCCTGAGGCTTCTCGTAAGGAGTTCGGCAAATATTTTTTTTTGCGCCTGCAATGTGTCGAGTACTCTTAGGAGCTGAAAGGAGTTACTAATGTGGGTAAGTCACAGCTCCTGACCTTAACATGCTTATGAGAAGATGGACCCACAAATAGGTGGCTTCACCTGCATGGGAGAAGGGACCAGACAGAATGTGCGGGGTACAAACGGAATGCAGAGAAAGGGCGCTTAGCCTGAGATGGGCTTTCATAAAGGAAGAACATTTGCAGATGAGCCTGAGCTATAGTTTGAAGGAAATACGAGTCGGTGGGAGATAAAAGGTGGGAAGCATGTCCAGAGGAGAGGAAGCAACATCAGTGAAGGTCTGTGATGTGAAATGTGAGGCAAGAAGTAGCTCAGAGCTTGGCTGGCAGGACTTGCTTGCTGAGAATTGTAGTTTTATGACTCACTGAGTGGATGATGTTGGGACGAGGGCAAGCGGAAGCAGGCTTGCAGGGGGGAGTCTGATGAGTTCCCTTGCAAACATACAGTGGGGGTATATGTGAGATAGCCGCGCAAACCTGTTCACAAGTGCTTGTGTGCAGAGTGCAAGTTCAGGGGTGAAGTCAGGGCTTGAAATTTGGAATTTGGAAGTACCAGAATGCAACTTAAAATATGGGAGTTTACTCAAAGAGAGCGCGCCAGGAGAGCATTTTTATAAGTGCTTGTTTTTGAGGCATAGTAGGGAGGATGGAGAGCACTTGATCAGCAGTGAGCAGGGACAGAGGGGAATGCGGCACACCAGAAGGGAGGAGTGCTGGAATTTCTACCAGTTAAGGGCAAGAAACAATGGACTGGAGAGTGGCAACTGGAACACTGGCCAGAAGGCTGCTTTCAGGGGAGTGATGGGGATTGAATTCCTCTGTTCCTGTTGTCTCAGGATTCCTGCAGCTCTGACCCTAGGCCTAGCCAGCACTCTCCCTGCTGCCACAGGTGCGCAGGTTAGCACTGAGGGCTGCTTTGCCATTGCTAGATGGACTCACTGCATTTCAGACAGACGGTACACTTTCATGAAGCTGAGGCTAGGAACATGTCCGGTAGGACCTGCAGAAACAGGCATCAAATAGCAGGGTCAGTGTGGGTTCCGAGAATGGACTCAGAGTGTGAAACTGGTCCATTGCTAGATATCATGAGGGTTGATGCCACGACGTGGATGGAGTTTATGTCGCAGCATATGAAGGAGCCAAGATCAGGAATTGACAGGCTCAAAGTATTTTCTGAGCATTCGTTATTATGGGGTTTCTTGTGCTTCTTAGACTTAACAAAAGTGCTTATTAAGTGTCTGATCCTAGCACTGTTCCAAGTCTCCTTGATGGCTAGGAACTTTTTTGGTTTGATCCTGGGCATTTTTATTGCTTCTGAACCATATTTCTTCTGTTTCCTTAACTTATAAGACTGTTTTCTAGCCTGTAAACTAGGTTTTTTCTTTAAACCCTTTCTCTTAGGTCATGTTGATTAATGCTCTAGTAGTCAGCTTCCCATGTAGAACTAGGTCCTCGCCCTGACCTCGGTGTAGTGGCTGAGGTTCCGGTAACCAGTTTACTTTGTGCCAGTCTGTTTTCTTTGGTGGTGGTATGGGGGGTAGAATTCTACTGTCTGCAGATCTCCTGAACGATGCTTGCCCCCTCACCTACCCACCCACCACATGGATTCTGTGCTCTACCTACCTGTCAGGAGACCCCATGAAGCTGCAGGTAACTGCGCTGCTCTGGTCCCGGTGCCTCCTTGCTGTGGAGTGAGCCTCTCCAGTCCTGCTTGGTTTCCCCAGCCCCTGTACCAGTGGAGTGCATGGCTTTTGAGGAAATCTACCCCCTCCCTTGCATCTCCACTATCATTTCTTCTATCATTTCTTCTTATTAGGAAGAAAGTAAGCAAGTTTCCCCCCTCATTTCTGTCCTTCCCCCTCTTTTGCTCTAGCAGAAGCCTCCATCTGTCCTGAGAGTCTGTTCTAATAGTCCTGGGACACCCTGAGAATTTGAAACACCAGACTCAAGAAGGAGTGAATTACTGTTTTAAAAAAAAAATGGTCATTTTAGAAGACAAAAATGATTTTTTCCTTCTAATCTCATTTTTTCCCCCAAAGACCTAGTAGATTCATCATAAATATTTCAGTTGCATACCTGAAAGCTATGAAACTTGTGAGTGTTAGGTAAGTCGTAAAGTCTCACGGAGTCCTTTAAGCCACTCAGCTGGCTTATCAGGGCTACTCCATCACAGAGCAAGCTCTGAACTTTTAAAGAAGTTTGCTACATAAGACAAAGGGGGTTTTGCAATATATTTTTAATGAGCAAGATAAAAAAAATTCTAGGGAAAAAAGATAATCTCAGTGGATGAATTTTGCTTTCTCTTTTTAGAAAACAAGAACAGTATAATCCAATAACTTGTCTTTCCTGCCTAGACTTGGAGATAATCTGAACTGAATTTCATATTCAATGCAGGACTTCTTTCATTCTAGATGCCTAATGACATTTGCTTCTCTGCTCATTTTAACAGATTATTGTTCCCTTTTTATTGTCTGATTTTATAGCTTTTAATTGCATCCATGATGGGAAATCCTTTTTGGAAGCAGGTGGGATATCAAACATATATCTGTGTGAAATTAAGATGGTTTTGGTCACAAAATGGGGACATTGAAATGTTTGTGTAGTGTTTCTTTGATAACGCTGTGTGTGTGCACGCAAGCACGTGTGTGTGTGTAAAATCTCCCAGATGGGGAGAAATCAAGATGGAAAGGCTGTCTTTATCCCAACCTACCTAATGAAATATTCAGAAGCACTTAGTGCTTTTAAGCAAATATCTTATTCTGTGTCCCAAGGGCAAGTAATTAATCTGGGTGTGGAGCATTCACTTGTTTTTCATTTTTATTCTTGACCAATGGAAACTGGGAGGAAGCACGTAAGGGCTGTTTTATGGCAAGTAATCATTGTATAGACTTAGAATAAGTGGTTTTAGTGTTTAAATACCGCACTTTCTTATAAAGGATGAATTAATAAAATAAATAAAGTAAGGCTTACTGAAATGGTCTGTTTAGCCCTGCAAATTGATACAAAGTCCTACAAAAAAGCAACCAAATAGGGGAGTCTCTTGTTTTTTATAGCTGTCTAATTGTAGAGTATATGTCAACAACCTTGTTGTACAATTAATACTTAACATGTCACCATTTATAGTCTCAACTATTATAAATCTCTTTAACTTTTTCATTTGGATAACACTTTTAAAGCTAACGCAAACTACTTGTATTATTTTGAAATCAGATTTAACCCTGTGTGGTCAAATAACCTTGTATTAGAACCTTAGGATCTAATGAAGTCTCGTGTGCTCTATGTGCTCTGGCCACAGCCCTACCACTTACGTGTTGGATGAAGATGAGCCTCGATTCCTTGAAGAAGTGGATTACAGTGCAGAAAGTAATGACGACTTAGATACTGAATTGGTGGAAAACGCAGGGGATTATGAACCTTCTGCTCAGGAGGAAGTACTTTCTGACTCTGAATTATCAAGAACATACCTACCTTAAACCTTCTACCATCTCTTGAAAGTGCAAAACAGAAAGGAACTAGCTTGTTTTTTTCTTACACAGGAAGTTTGAGAGAAATGAGTTAATAGCTGACTCAAGAAAGAAAAAAGTAACTTGGGCCTGTTTGGTTTCAAGACAATAAATATGTTATTAATTCATGATAAAATTGGCACTTGTTTTATTTTAGATATTCAGTGCACTTGATATGGCATTGAATGATCAAATACTGGATTTAATTTTTAAAACAAAACAAAACAAAAGCTGAGTATCATTGCATGAATTTTTATCTTCTTATGGTTATATCCTGCATCAGATGGATACATTTTGAAGTGTGTGAGACTATAAAATCTGAATCCCGAGTTGTTGAAAATCCCGAGTTGTTGAAAACAAATATATATGTACATGGATTTCTCTAGCTGTGACTGTGTAGGGTGAGTAGATACTGAAGATAAGACTGTGCTTCAGAATCATGTTAACTGTGGACTTGTGACTGAAATAACCCAGAGTTTGCCTTGAAAGCGTTACATTCTCCACTTACCAAATTAAAACAAATAAAAGCTATATTAAATGTTGAATTCATTTCGTCATCCTTTTTAACCAGCTCAGATTATTTGGTTTATAGAATCTTTGTGAAGATATTCTAGAAATCCAACATCTGAACACATTGATAAAAATTTGTTAAAAAAAAAAATGCTGAATTTACTAGTGTTAGACTTTTTAGGGTATAGGTGTACCTCTGAGTGTTGTAAACAATATATTTGAACGGCTCTTTTCTCTAAAAGAAAATAGAGTGTGTATCACAATAGTTTGTTCAGCTTGAAACATGCAGTGAGGATACGATACAGTGTTAAATGTGTATCTGTATATTAAGCGTATTTAGCATTTCCTGAGTTGTGTGATGCTGACCCTGGCGTCTGAGTCTAGATGACTGCAGTGACCGTAAGCCATTTTTTGTAGTGACATCTTTCTGGTTGAAGCTGCCCTGCTGCGGAAATGACTTTGTCTTCAAGTAGAATAAAACTAGTTCAGCGACTTTGGATAAATGCCCTAAGAACTAAGGTTCTGTTAAAATAAAACAAATCTGAAAGAGTTACCTCATTAACAGATTCTTGCCAGATTTTGGTACATTTGGTGCTTCGGTTTTGGTACATTATTCCTGATTAGAAATTTTTAATCTTTATTTTTAAACCTATAATAATGGAAAAGAAATGATAAAATGTATGTCAGATTTTTTGCATTTTCCAAGTCAGTGATTTTCACTGTATCATTTGAGGCATTTTCTCCATAGTGTAGCTCATTTTTGATGTCCTGGCAGCTATGTTTAAAAACATAGTATGGGGCAGTTCATAGAGTTCTTTTTCTCTTAGTAGCCTAAGTCTTAATTAATCTCAGAAAATAGAAGACTAGATTTTGAGGGTTGACAGTCCTCTTGGTGTGTTGGTTAGCTAATTTGGGAAAGATCAGGATACTTTAGCGAAGAAAATATTATTTATTTAATAATTTATCTAATAATTCATAAAGTTATTTATTTTAATTTATATGTTTCACATAGAAAATAATTGCATATTTAATTGTGATTTTTTTTCCAGAGTGGAATATGGAGCTACTACGTATGTAAATTTTTCTTGATTCTTATAAAACTAGAAATGGAAACACAAGGTATCCACATATGAGAAGTAATTACAGTTACTATAGTGTGCAGATAACTCAGAACTTCAATTTATTATGTTGACAGTGTAAAAATCCCTTGTTGTGTACTATTATAAAATTTCGTATGGGTGACATCCATCTTTTAGTATATGTTACAAACCTGAATATGCCTTTTATTAAATCATTATTCACAAGGTTGAAGAGAAAGTCTTCTATAGTTAGGAAATGATTTTTTCCTTAATAAATAGCTTTATTTATAAAAATTTATAAAATTTCATTTATAAAAATAAAAATTTAAAATCCCAACTTTCTGAATTAGTGGGTAAAACTGTCACTGACTATTAGTAGCTAAAATTGCCCTACATTTTATCTCTGTGGCTATTTCTTTTCAGGATTTTCAAAGAATGTTTGAAATGCCTTCAGTGACATAACCCTGAAAAAGTAATGCGTAGCTG
Source organism: Mustela lutreola (assembly GCF_030435805.1). Classification (NCBI taxonomy): domain Eukaryota; kingdom Metazoa; phylum Chordata; class Mammalia; order Carnivora; family Mustelidae; genus Mustela; species Mustela lutreola. Next base: position 73,883,018 of record NC_081301.1, read on the forward strand.
ACAAACTGAACCTAATGATAGAGTTTAGACTGATTTAATTTGCCTTGTGTTTGGAACTGCGAATTTCTTAACTGTGGTTTTGGTCTGATCCAGTGGTTCTCATACTGTGTTGTGTACGTCAGAATCACCTGGAGGACTTGCTTCCCAAATCAGAGATCGCTGATCCAGTGTGGCTCTGGGCAGGGCCCCAAATGTGCATTTCTTAAAAATTCTCACGTGGTCATGCTGTAGGAACCACACTGGGAGAACCCCTGTCCTATCTGGTGTGCTCCCTCGGCCTCCAGTTTCCTAGGAGTTGCAGGACCTGTGAACTGTAGATCAGCACCAGGGATGGTTTAGATCAGACTCAGGTGTAGAATCAAGACAGTAGACACACAGAGGTCAGGCAAGGTCACCATGTTCAGGGTTTCACCCCAGGTCTGCCGGCAACTAGCCTCGAGTTCTTGCCGCAGAAGGAGGTGCTGTCCTTGGCCTTTCCCTCAAAGAGCAAGGAACGTGAAAAGCTTGAGGGTCTTTGTTTCTTGAGTCTGTGAAATTTATCCAGGAAAGGCAGAATGCAAAAAACCTGTGGTTCACATCGGCATTTCCTTTATTGCAGTCATACTATTGTTTGAAGAAAGGGTTTCGTCCTGCTTTAAGTATCCTTACTCAGTTCCTGCCACGTCTGCCAGTGGTGTTTGTTGTTCAGAGACATGGACATTTGTTTGAATTCTAATTACAAATAAGTAACCTGGAGTTCCACTTGAGATATGCACTAACAACAGTGAATATGCTACTTCAACATTTCAAATATCCAAGTGAAGATGACCATATTATTATAAGCACTAAAGTGGATAATATAATAAATGTACTGATGGAATTGTCTTTGTGCATGATCCAGAAATAAATGACACTAATGAAACCATAAATGTATCTTTATAAATCCTTTGTTTTCCTATACGTACATTTTTTAAAAAAGGTTTTATTTATTTGAGGGAACATGAGAGGGGGGATGGTCACAGGGAGAAGCAGACTCCCCGCCAAGTGGGGAGCCTGATGCAGGACTCGATCCCAGGGTCGTGACTGATGCTTAACTGGCTGAGTCAGCCAGGCGCCCTTCCTGTATGTACTTGAATCGTTATAAAATATTAATTGAAAATCCGTGAATTCAGTGAATCAGCTACATGTAAGCCCTAGGTCTCTCCATTTGGAAAAAGATGGTGAAGCGATATTTTCAGTTGAAAGACCATTCTACTTCATCCAATGGAATGTTCTTACTAACATGAAGCAAATATTTCTCTGGCTAAAGCCCATTTGAATTCCTGCACAGGAAAAGGGAAACTCAGAAGAAAGTCTCATTTTCTTTATGAAAATTCATGTTTTGAGGGTTCTGTTCCTGGAATGTCAAATTTCGGTTGTTTTCCACCATTAATCGTCTATATATAGCCTTTGTACTTACCTATACGGGGCTGACCATTAGGACCTTCTTTTTTGAGACCCTAAGAAGTAACTTGGGCCTGTCCCCACTCCTTCCACCTCATAGCCTTCCTCACACTCCAAGTCCTTTCGACCTCCTAGCACCTTCTATCAGCTCTTAGGCTTCAGAGCATGGCTGGTTATTGGGGTCATTGAATAAACCTTGCAGTTTGAGGTGGATGCATAGGCAGTACTGAAATCCTAATGAATGGGCCTCCTGTGGTGGCATTTGAGGCACCGTGCAGGCCAGCCAGGGTGACAGTTTGGAGTCTGGGGCCTGGCTGACGCTGTGAGAACTGAAGTGAGCTCTGCCTGTGCGGTTGCGTGCATACGCACTCCCAAACCCCTGCAGAGCGGGGGTGGACCTGTGGTGCCCTTCGCTTCGTAAACCCAGCAGCTTGGGACACTTTGCTGCAGATGCTCAGATGGTTTACCTTTACAGTAACAAATGTGGGGCTGTCCCTTTCCAAGATGTCCTGATAGGATGCCAAGCAAATATGAAGCAAACAGTAACAAAAATCTGGCCGGGGGAATCATGACGCTGGTTTCCGAACATTTTTAACGTGTTCTTAAGGTACATACAGAGCTGTGATGAATGGCAGATGGGAAGAAATTATGGAAGGCAAGGATGCTTGTTACTGAAAAATAAATGGGAAAGACTCGAGTTTAATAAATAAGAATAAAGTCTGCACCTTTGAAAGTAGATGGGCTTCTCTGTAGCTGTTCCTCTAGCCGAAAGTGTAATTAAATTTTAAGACTGGAAACTTACCTTCATGTTCAGTGCTAAATAGTTACTAAAGTCAGATTACATACTCTCTTTGCAGTGTCTTGATTCTTTATGCTTTCTTCCATGTCATCTATATGACTGCTTTTTCTCCTGTTAATTCTTAGAAATGTTTGACATTTCATCTATTTTTCTTTTCAGTTGTGGGCACTTGAAACACAGTGAACGAATTGTATAATTTCATATAAAAAGATAAATTTCAAAATCTGAGAAGATCCCTTTTAAAGGGTTATAATTTGTGTTTAACATAGAGAGAGGAGTGTCTAGTGCACATCTACCTTTGTCAAGGTTTATTTCTCCCTCCTAAACGGCTACATGAGATGAAAATCTATCAAAAACTAAACCCAAGTGAAATAAGTCAAGCAGAGAGAGTCAATTATCATATGGTTTCACTTATTTGTGGAGCATAACAAATAGCATGGAGGACATGGGGAGATGAAGAGGAGAAGGGAGTTGAGGGAAATTGGAAGGGGAGGTGAACCATGAGAGACTATGGACTCTGAAAAACAATCTGAGGGTTTTGAAGGAGGGGGGGGGGCGGGTGGGAGGTTGGGGGAACCAGGTGGTAGGTATTAGGGCACGGATTACATGGAGCACTGGGTGTGGTGCAAAAACAATGAATACTGTTACACTGAAAAAGATAAATTAAAACTAAACTAAACTAAACCAAACTAAACCACCATTCTCACATACATGACAATCCAGATCGCTTACCGGATGGAATGGCCCCGGGCATGCTTGCTTCTTGACTATTCATTCTCCCCTTTGCCCCAAACCATGTTCAAGACCTGTGTGTCCTGTGGCCAATACCTTTCCCTGAGGCTTCAGGAGTGGGGCGCAAGAGCTGAGCCCCCCGCCCATGCAGCCCATCACAAGGATGGTCAGGCAGGCATGTGATCCACGTGAACCCAAACAGCAAATATCGGGACTTCGGCTAGTTATGCTAGGACAAAGGCCCTTCCATGAAAAGGAACGCTGTAGCTACTGCTGGCCTCTGTGCAGCCCTGAGAGGAGAACACTCCCAAGACGAGCCAGTGTTGAAAGAACAGAGCCGAAAGTGAGAGAAACTGGATCCTTTTATCACTGGAGCCCTGTATTGAGCTTTCTGTGAAACCTTGAATTAGGCAGTTGCATTGTTCAGGCTTTCAAAATTGAATTTCACTGGTGAAGGTATGTCTTACACAGGTGTGTCTGAAACCTATCTGAAAAACCAGCAACCTTTAGTGTCGGGAGGATGGCCCTACCCAAAGCACACATCCTGAGAGCGGTTAAAAGAAAGGGACAGATCCCTTTACCCAAAGGGACACTCTGGAAAGGCAAAAACAGCTGTCGTCTCGAGCATGTCAAACTAGTTTTTATTTTATGTCTACCAGAAAGATTTACTGGGCCAGAAATGGGCCATATTTCTGTCATCCTGCTCTAAACTTAGGAACTACTTCCTCCAGTTTTGAGACTTGTCACTGGTGTGTTCAGAGGTAGCATGAGCCCAAGAGCTGACTTTTCGACATCTCGAAAGTTCTCTGTTGTAGCAGCGGAGAATACAAACGTGAACTACTCATATGGAATAGGGAGCGCGTCTCTATGATGGTGCATCCTAATAGGATGGACCCAGAGAGCAAGCTGAGAGGGAGCAGAGATTCCTTTGTTGAGTTACATCAGTTAGACCAGTGAGCAAATATAATGGGATGAGGTTTCAGTGGTATTTAGTTAGCCGTCTCCGAGCTGTTTCTATCCCCCCACTGATTAGAACTACAAATCCCTGCCTTATCTGCACACAGGATTCATATATAAGGAGTGTCTAAATAGCCCTTTAAAGTTTAAGAAGTATTTCCCACAGGTTCCCTTACTTGAGCATCACTATTGACAAGCAGATATCACTAGTATTTCCACTGAATGCATGAGGGTTAGGGCATAGGCCTCCACCAGGCTAGCTGGTGTGCAGCAGAGCGAGGACCTACGCCCGGGTGTCGGGCCCTTTGCTGGCGGCCCCGTGCTTTCTCTCCACGTGCCGCCAACCCGTGGCCTGTCCCAGACCTGTGAGTCTGGTAAACAGGTTGATGATTCTGAAAATCTGCAACTGTTTTATTATTACATCATCATAGGGTCCCTACAAAGGGCGGGATGAGCTAAACCTGACAATATTATCTAGTGTGTTGACCACTCTCCTGGGGGTTTATGAAAATGATCTTGATGGTAACATTTTATCTCAGATTTTCCAAATCACTATTTTTATTGATGGTTAGGTACATCCAGAAAATGTACATCCAGTTTTAGAAAGTGGTACATCCAGTTTTTGTGTCTAACCAATTTGCGGGGGTCTTTTTGTTTTCTGATTTTAAAGAAAGAGACCCTTGAGTCTTTTTTATTTTAACAGAATAGGTAATGGTTTAGTAGAAGCTTCACTCTGTCTTTTCTTGTTTTTCTGAAGGCTTGGAAAGGCTGCTTTTATAGCCATGATGGTAAGGGAACAGTACATTTTGTCTGATAGACTTAACCTAAAATAAATTTTGCTGCACTTCCTTAAAAAATTTCCATTTTTATTGGGAAAAGAGTTTAATCTGTAGCTTCATTATCACTTTAACTGGCAGGGCCAAGAAATCAGTTTTAGAAATAAGCCCACAGTTATCTGTTTTCTAGAGCAACATAATCTTTTTTATAATACAAAACAAGAATAAGATGACCTCAACACCCTAACTTGGACTTGTACTCGTGTCTGATCACCTTGTTGGTGAAATTTTTATGGAGACTTTTAAAAATTTGTTGATTAAGCTAAGCAAGCTGATTCAATTGTCCTCAAAGTTGTGCAGTTGTAAGGGTGTGAGCACGGTCCTTAGCAACTGGGCACCTGAGGCTTCTGTGACGTTTCTGACAAGGTCCTGCCTGCCTGCAGAAGATACCTACCCCCCTACGGATAAGTCTTAGGGTGTGTATAGGAAATTCAAAAGCACGAGCCTCCTAAACAAGCAAGAGGGCCCTAGGATCCTTCATGACATTACTCCTAGTTAATAGGGTCAGGTAGGTTTCACTGTGTCTTTATAGGTAAACCCATCAAACCTAAATAAAAATCTTTCAGTAAGACCAAAGCATGCAAATCTGTCTAACACTTAGAGTGAACAAAATAGTGACTTTTTGCTTTGGTGAGAGTAAAGGCTAGTATTTACTGAGTGCCTTACTAAGCCACCAATACTGATCTGTGTACCTATTTAATCTTCACAGTACTGCACAGTATTATTACTCCCATTTTATAGATGTGGAAACTAACCTGTTAAAGATCAACAGCTAATAAATGTTGAAAAATAAGTTGATTCTTATTCAAATCAAGCAGGAAAGTGGCAACTAAGAACCACCTAAAAACTGGTTTTTACAGTTGTCATCCCAGATTCCACGGTGTCTGACCAGGGGGCACATTTCATAACCGATACAGTTCAAGAAAAGCTTATGGACATGGGCCTGCCATTTTGCCTATTAACCCCAGGACCAGGTGCAGTGGAGCACATAAGTCCCAGCTTAGGAACCTCAGTGACTTGGGAACTGTAGCAGGATGGCCTCAGTTCCATCATATTTCACTTTGCAGTCTGTGTTGTGGTTCCCCCATCGCAGGCCTCCCTGTAGCCAAGAATGATGGAATTCAATAGTCACTCAGCCACGTACGTACTGTCCAGTCCAGCCATCATAAGCCTTTGTTGTTGTAGGAGAGAGAAAATAGAATCAGAACTGTCCTGTTGTCTTGATTAGAATAAAGAGAACATGGTTAATTGGGACCAAGAAAAAAAATAACAAATACATGTTTCTAAAATAATTATCTCCCACGCTACTTGTGTATAAATCTGGAGGTTGGGTTGTGAGTATTCATCCCCTCTTGGGGGAGGTGCCATACCTTCCAGCACTTCCTTTCCCTGGGAGGCACCTGCCTGGGGTGCACTGAACCGGTCCTGTGGGGGCAGAGTGGGGCGGGGAGGAGCTCACTCTGGAGACCAGCCATGGACTGTCTACCTGATCACTGTACAGATGCCACCTGGAGGGAACCTGGGGCGGAGGGAGTGTTGGAATAAGTTTTTAGGCCAAAGATGGGCAGCCGCTGTCCAGGATGCCACAACAGCAAATGGATAACCTTCTTTCTCCATAAATGGCTTGGCCAGATGTGCTATATCCAGACAGCCATTCCCCAACGCCCAAGCCAGCCCTGGGCTCCGTACTTACCACCCTGTTCCTTCTCACCCTTAAACAGGTTTGACATTGGCTCCTGCCCATCAGACATTTTCTGGATTTTTTCTTTTCTTTTCCTGTTCTTTATTCCTTATCCTGTAAGAGCTTTCTGCCTCTGCCTTACTTAGCAGTTCAGCAAACGGAGAAGACTGTCCGCTCCATGAGGGGTTGATTTCACCTCAACTGTCTTCTTGAGTCTTTCAATAACAGGTGTCCCACAGGGGTGGGAAGATTCCCAGTGCCCAGGGAGGAGAATCAGTGGGTGATCTGGGGGGCAGTGTGGGGGCAGCGTCTCACAGCAGGAAACCACCCCACGCCCACAGAACTGTCGCATTTGCATTATATACTATTATCAGCTTGTATAGGAACATGAAATGTTTCTCCAGGCTTAGGGAGGTGGGAATTGTTTAAGAAATGGTGTCATTTGATAGGTCCATACAGGTAAAAGCTAAGTATAACAAGACTACTTTCTTGGCTAATTAATTACATAGTGCCCACCCTATGTCAGAGCTACCTGCTTCAGACCTGACAAGGGCAGAATTAACACCCAGAGGCGGAAATCCTCAGAAATCCAGTAGGTCTTTGGGATGACTGTTTTCATTTTTAACCTCTCCCTGACCAACCCCACCCACATGTTCTCCCGTCCTCCCCAGTAGGTCTGCTTTGTGGTCCCATCTTGAGAGCCCTGGAATCTCGTCAGCATGGGTTCCTTCAAATTACCTGACTCTGTTCAAAGGGACAGAGGATGTCCTTCCACAGGCCGACCTTTCTGATTTGCAATTAGTTTGCAGTTGGTGAAAGATTTAATGTCCGTTTAGTTAATTCACCAAATATTACTGTCACAGCACGTGAAGTTCTGGTGGCCCAAAGTAATGACAACAACCTGTTGGCTAAAGGAAGATAGTACTAGTCTGCTCGAGTCCCCTAACATAATAGTATGGGTTTATAGTGGAGAGAGGGAAGGAAAGCAAGAGATAGTCTTTCTCTCTCTCTCTCTCTCTTTTTTTCTGCAGTCTTTATATCTTGCTTTAAAATTGCCTCCTCACTTTGGGTCAAAAATGCCCCTAAACTTCTTGGAAACTGGGGACACTTTAGTCAATGAACCACGAAAAGTCCAAACTCCAGAGCTCTTAGTACCTAATTCAGCCTTTGCATCTCTATCAGGCCCATGTCCCTATCTTGGTGTCTTTATTGATGAAACTGATGGCAATACCCGCCTCCCTCCCCCCCACCCCCGGAATATGAGTGTTTCCCTGCATCAGGTTCTCACAGGAGGGGTTCAGAGGCTGGTGTGGGCTTGGGATCTAAAGTCAATAAACTGTGCGACAGGCTGTCCTTTCAGGGGTCGGCTTTTCTAATTTGGAATTAGTTTGAAGTGGGGGGAGAAGCTCATGTCTGTTTAATTAATCCACCCAACATGGCTTGTGAAGTTTTAGAGACCCAGATTCGTAGGATGTCAGGCACAAGGCCCTGCACAAAATAACAGCTCAATAAATAGCATGACACTGTGGGTGGCGGCCCGTTTGACTCCATCCCATTTACTCTGCTTAGTATTTCAGAATTTTTCCGTCTCGGCCTTCATAGGTCCTCCAGTCCCGCTCTTGTTTAGATGAAGAAATTCATCCAGGAAAAGCGACTTGCCTGAGGGAGGCCACCCGCTTTCTGACTGCATCTCAAACCTTCCGAATCCTTTCTGATGTGCACGCTCTGCTGGCACATGCTTTTAGGCTGAGCAGAGCCGGCTCTAATTTCAGACTTGTTTCATATTCTGTTGACAATTACATCGCCCATCTTTCATTTATAGCCTTGACTTTATAGCTTTGGGAAGCACCTTAAAATATAATTGCAAATGCTCTACCCATCCAAATGTGCACACTCCTTGCCTAATAATGAGGCTTTTAAGTGGCGGCATAGGAGAGCAGCAAGATGATGACAGCTCATGTGAAATGGGGACTCTGGGCAGATGGGATTTGGTAATGGAGTCAGTGACACCAGTTTTCTGATCATTGGTCCGCGGTTACGGGGGCACATTTTGTATTTTGAAAGGCACAAAGTGTCAGGTCATTGCCCAAAGACTGATTAAGATTTTGATTATTTTGCAGAATCATAACGAAGTACCTTAAGACTGACTTTTCATTTTCAGAGCTTTCTGTTTGATGTTTCTGTCTTTTGTTTACAAGTGGTGCTTGCTATTGTTTGTAGATCTAGCAAAAAAAAAAAAAAAAACAACTTTTTCTCTCCTGTTGCCTCAGTGGTTTAATTTGCTCTATTCTAGGAGTCAAAGTCCTAGCTGCCCTTGGACTTGAGACACGTGACATTGGCCTGTGTGCTTGGCAGCTCTTAATTGAGAGCGTTCATTCATTCATTCGCCAAACTTCTTGCAAGTACTTATGTGCACGGCAGCAGAGGGGGTGAAGGTACACAAAAGCAAGTAAGACATGGTCCTTACCCTCAGAGACCTTGAGTCTCGTGGAGGAGAAGGGCCTGGTTTCAATAAACAGCAATGAGTTAAGGCAGAACACGATGCCAGGACAAGGGACACCATGCCGAGGGGTCACAGGAACAGACTCATCCCCAGGTGGGCCTCTGGGAAAGGGGTCACAATGTGAGTCCCAGCTGGACCTCAAGGAATGCTGGGAATTATGAAATGTGGAGATGGGACTTAGCAGCAGGGGGCAGGTCGAGAGCGGGTGAGCAGGGTCAGCATTCCAGGCAGAGGGAACGAGGTGAGAGAAGGTGGAGGCTGGTTGACAGCTGGGGAGAGGGAAGCAGGGGTCTGGTCACAGAGGGCCTTGGAAGTTCTGCGATGGAATCTGTACCTGCAGGTCAGTGGGAGGCTACAGATGGATCTTGAGCAAGGAAGTAAGGGGAGTTGCCTTAAATCGTAAACAGATAGGGGGCTCTTGGGTGGCTCAGTCGGTTAAGTGTCTGCCTTCAACTCAGGTCATGATCCCAAGGTCCTGGGATTGAGTCCCCCATAGGACTCCCTGCTCAGCCGGGAGCCTGCTTTTCCCTTTCCCTCTGCCTGCCACTCTGCCTACTTGTGCTCTTTCTCTGTCAAATAACTACATTAAAAAAATAAAAGTAAAAATAAATTGTAGAAAGACAAAAAGTGATCAGAAGGGTATAATCTCCTGATTGCACTTTTGGATCCGATAACCAACCCAGTGGGGTTTCTTAAGTATGCCTCTACCTCCCTTCTTTGGGTAGGAGTTTGTCTCCGATTCCCAGCTCCCTCTGGCCATGGGCTGCGCCTTTGGAGCAAGCCTCCCGAGCCCTCGGAGATGAGCCCCCGCCTCCCTCTGAGCCAGGCCTGCCGTGCCTGCTGTAGCCCAGAGGGAGTGACAGTGATGATCACACCAAAGTTAACTCCTGCTTCTCGAATTTCATAAGCTCGTGCGAGCTAGGGATCTTGAGGTGTCAGTTAAGGATTCCAGGCTAGATCAATGTGGGCACAGAATGAAGTTCCCTAAGGCTGGCAGGTCTTACAGAAACTGACAAATAATTCTCCTTCTCACCCGAGCTGCGAACAAATCCCCGATGAATGAATTTGTTGAGTGAATCCTTAAGGGGAGTCATCTTCGGGAAGTGGACAGAACTGAATCGAGGGGAGCCAGCTGGTCTAATCAATGCACCCTGGTCAAACCTTCAGCAAATAGTGCATCTCCTTGAAATTCATCTTTTTTTGTCTATAACGTCAAAGTATTAAGAGATCCTAAGGTCCCTTGGTTCTTTGATTCGATGATTTGCCCCAACTTTATCTGTTAAAACATGTATTAGATAGGTTTCTCTGGTTTTTCTTACATATAATGGAAAGGACTTGAATCAATTACATCAACTTTGACAGTCTGATAAATTCATGGTACATATAGACACTTCCTACCGCTAGTTCTAACGGGGTGCAGAGTGACCGCCCCTCCCCCTCTGGACCGAGTGGGATCATTACGCAGACATTGGCACCCTCCACTTCCCAGTGCAGGCCAGTGACTTCCCCACCTGGTTGAAGCTGGTCTTCCCATGGGATCTGCTTTGGACTCTGACAAAGAACTGGAGGTGTGCCAGGACTAACTCAAGAAACAAACGTCAGGTGTGGTAAGCAGTACTGTGGCTCGTTCTTGTCACTATGTCTCACATTGAACTTGGCTCTCTATCAGACGCAAAATCTAGAAGCCCTCTTAGTAGGACTGGAGGGAAATGCTGGATTAACATCTGTGGGTTGACTAGGCAGGGTGGATGAAGTTCACATCTGTCTGGGATGAGGGGAAGACAGAAAAGGTGGAGGTGAAAAGGGGGCAGGTGAGGGGGGTGAGGAAGGAAAGGGGGGGTGAGGGAGAGAAGGGGAGAGAGGGGGGAGCACGTGAAGGAGGAACAGTTAAGTCGGGTTTGCAGGCGTGTGTCCAACCCTTGTATCGCCTTTTTGTTTTGGGCTGGGCTCCGTTGCCCAGAAAGATCTAGAGGTGGGCCACCTCCTCTCTGTCCTACCAGGGGGACCGTTGGGGGACTCAGTCCCTGTCCCCTGCAGCTGGTCAACACCTGCTGTGCCCACTGTTGGCTCACCGGGCCCCAGCGAGAGCATGCCCTGTATACTGCTGAAGCTTCCAGAAAGTGTGCAAATGCCTTGCAGGTGCAGAGGAGAAGGAAGGTGGGGAAAACAGTGTTGAGCCACTGGTCTTCCTCCCCCACTTCCTGCGGCTGAGCAAGGGGCAGCTCTCCTGGGTGGTCCTTCCAAGGTGACCCATAGCACGGGGTGCCTGTCCTTCCGAACCCCCCACCAGGCCTCCCTCACGCTCTTACCTGCCCAGTGTCTGGCTCTCTTGTCCTACAGTGACGCCACCCCCTCCCCAGAGCGAGAGCTCCGGCTCCCCCAGATTCTCTCGTACCTTCGGAATTCTCTGCTTTGGCTCATAGGTTTGACTGAGTTTTGAGGAAGCGGGAGAAGCTGTGGTTCTGGACAGGGTGGGCTGGGGAGAAGGCAGGGACCTCCACTCTGGGCGGAGCTCTCACCCCTGAAAGACCCGAAGACAGACACTGCTGGCCACTTCTCACTGGAGACCACCCATCAGGCCCCTGTGAGGCAGGTGCTTTCCTCGTAGTAGAGCGACGTTGGCCATTTTTCCTGAGAAATGTTACTGTCTTTAGAAGGAATTTCCTTGTTAACCATGCTATTTGAACAAATGGTGCCATTTTTACATATTTTATTGCTCATCTGAAGGTTTGTAGAGCCTATCTCCTTTTAAGAGGTGTGTGTATACGGTGTGGGGGGATATGCAAGTGCACGTGTGGTGTGTGTATGGTGTATGTGCTGTGTGTGTGTCGTATATGCACGTGGTGTACGTGTGTGTGGTGTACGTATGGTGTGTGTGATGTGAATGTCTGATGTGTGGTGTGTGTGCGGCATGTTGTGTGTGTTGTATGGGGTATGTGTGTACTGTGTGTGTGGGTGGGTGGGTGCTGATGGAGAATGGTGAGAAAGGAGCTAGCAGGAGGCATCACCCCTCACTCTGGCGGAGGCAGAGACTCCACTCGTGTTTTCTGAATCGGATTCTTTGCAAGACTGTGCTCGTTTTCTCTGAGAACAGGCGGCGCCTCGCTGCTGGCAGGGTCATGTGGCCGGGGATGCACGGCTGAGCGGGCCACCCTGCTCTCCCTCCGCAGGGGGATCCCGACTTTGTGCAGGATGGCAATACACACCACCCCAAAAGCTCCCCTCCAGCGGCCGGGAAGGCTTCACAAAGGAGCTGGTGTTGAACTCCACCGACATTGTGTGTGTGTGTGTGTGTGTGTGTGTGTGTGTGTGAGTGTGTTGTGACCCCAGCCCCCAGCCCTGGCGTGTAGTTGCAAGCCCGGTGCTTCCCGGCCGAGGCGGCCAGGCGGATGGCCGTCCAGTTGGAAGAGCAGAGGGAAAGTGACAACATAGATTCAAATTACCTGGCTCTCCGTCCGCACAAAGAAGAAAATTAACCTGAAAAACAAGTTAGTAAATAGGAGCAGAAGTAGAGGGAGGGAGGCAGGATTCTAGGGATGTTCTGTACCGACATCTCCCCCCTCTTCCCGTCGGGGCTCTTCGGCTGGACTAATAATTACACTGGCCTAAGTCAGATCGGCGGGAGAGTGCGGGAGCCCGAGAGCTGGGAGTCCCAAAGAAGGAACCAGAGCCGCCCGCTTTCATGCACGTTTTTTCACTTCTTTGTGAAGATCTGACAAAACACAGGGGGTTGGGGTTTGGGATAGCAAATTTATGAAGAAGCAACGAAGCTGGTTGATCGCGTCTCCTCAGCCTTCCGTTCCCCATCTCTGGCCATAAGGACGCTTTCCTCCCTGTACTTGGGGGGTTCCGTCATTTGGGAGATTAATCTCCTGCTTTCAGGAGGACCAAGGAGGGTCAGAATGTCCTTCTTATGTTGCTGTTTCTTAAGTAACTTTATTTTTTTAAAGATTTTATTTATTTATTTGAGAGAGAGAGAGAGAGCGCAAGCCAGGGGAGCAGAGGGAGTAGGAGAAGCAGGCTCCCTTCATGGGGCTCGATCCCAGGACTCCAGAATTGTGATCTGAGCCGAAGGCAGACGCTTACTCAACTGAGCCACCCAGATATTCCCCCCCTCAAGTAACTTTCACTCAAAATAATCCAAAGGGGGTATCTAGAGAAGGAGGGGAGGGAAAAGAACGGAAAGCCAGCGCCCAGCCACCCCGGGGCGATCCCGCGGGTTTCGGATGGGCTGGCAACGCGATTCCTTTGACAGACAACACGAACCACCTCTCCTGTCGCTAGAGCTCCAACTTGCACGTTTGGCCTCAGCTTCGAGGTGCTGCTTTCTGTTTGTTTGCAAGCATATTGGAAAGTTTATTTTAATCCCCTTCTGAGTTAGGAGAAAATATACTTTCCTCATTTAAAAGTCAAATCATTCCAAATGCGTTGACGTTTCAGGCATTTTATGGGATTAACACTCAGTGTGGAGTAATAGTTCAGTTGAAGTTTTGGGTGGAAAGAGAGAAAAACATACCGTGAAGCAGCCTGGCGCTGTCCTTTAGGATTGCCCGGAGGTCTGGGAGTTGCCTCACCCAGCTGGCCCCAAACATCTTGGCCAGTTTGGGTGTCCTTATTTGTGTGGAGTGATTGATAATATGTAGATGTCCCGAGAATTGCATAACTCCATAGGACTCTCAGCCACATATGCTTTTTCCGTGATTTCGAATCTTGTACAAGGTTCCACTTTGTCAGAATGACCTTGGCCTTTTTACCCTTTTTAATATCAGAAAGGTGGACTATTCCAGCTGCCGGTTACCGAGTGTGGTCACACCTGTGCGTTCAGTGCATGTGGGATTACAATGAGCAAAATTCCCTGAGCCAGTGGACCGTATAGAAAAGGTGAGGTGGGATATGTGCGTGTCGGTGGGCCCAGGGAGGGGAGCTGGGGGAGCAGCTGAGCTGGCGATGGTTCTCCACTGTCCCACTCACTGTCACTGCCCAGCAGATGGGCCTCCCCTGCCCAGGGCCAGGAGCTGTATGCTGGGGGCACAGGCTGAGGGCACTAAAGAGACAGCAGGGAACTGAGCCATAAGGAGTCCCCCTCAGGCTGCTCTGAAGGACTCAGACACAACCCCCCTGAAATGCCCACCCCGCAAAGGGCACCAATATCGACTCGGTGTGAGCCAGAAAACATCAACAACCAGCAGGAGGTGTATAGCTGGGCCTAATCTTACCCCTAACTCTTAGTCCAAGAAGTGGAGGCAACCAATAGGAAAGGGACTACATGGGGACCCAGTGAACTAAAGAAACAACGGCTCTTTTCCCTCTCCCTGCGCCATCCCCAACAGGCCAGAGGAGCCCTGCCCTGAGGGTCAGGAGCTGATTCAGAGCTCAACCCTGACCTGTCTCTGCAAACATTCAGGGTCTGATCAAGTTAGTCCTTGAGGAGGGGAGAAGATGAGCCTGAAATAGAATTTGAGGTTAAGTCCATGGTATGAACTCAAAGTGGCATCAAGGGGAGGAAATAGGAGAGTTGACACAGTATCATCGAAAATAACCACTGGGGCACCTGGGTGGCTCAGTCGTTAAGCGTCTGCTTTCGGCTCAGTTCATGATCCTGGGGTCCTGGGATCGAGCCCTGCATCGGGCTTCCTGCTTGGTGGGAAGCCTGCTTCTCCCTCTCCCACTTAAACTGCTTGTGTTCCCTCTCTCACTGTGTCTCTCTCTATCAAATAAATGAATTAATTTAAAAAAAAAGAAAATACCACTGGACTTTATGCTAGGTGAAGTGAGTCAGACAGAGAAAGGCTAATAATATATGATCTCACTTCTGTGTAGAATTTAAAAAAAAAAAAAAGGTGGACCAAAGGGGGGGTGAAGGGAGTAAAGGTACAGATTTCCCACTATAAAATAAATAAGTCCTGGTAATGTAATATACAGCATGATGTATAGTTAATAATACTGTACTGCATATTTGAAAGTTGCTAAGAGAGTAGATCTTAATGTTCTCACCACAGGAAAAACAAATTTGTAACTAGGTGTGATGAGGGAGGTTAACAAGACCTTCCCGTGATAATCATTTCATAATATATGCAAATAGTGAATCATGTTGTACAGCTGAAACTAATCTAAAGTTCAATGTCACAGGCCCCTGGCTGGTTGTGAGTTCAAGCCCCATGTTGAGTGTTGAGATGATTTAAAAAAACAACAAAAACAAAAAACAAAAAAAACTTTAAAGTTCTATGTCAATTACACCTCAATTTAAAAAAAAAAAAATCATTGGAGGAAAAAATAAAACTGTTTCATGCTTCTATCCCCACAGAGTTGAGAACTGTCCTGTAAATTGATACAGGTATCATACAGTAGAAGGGTGACACGGGCTCCAGGTGGCCCCAGGTTCTGGGTAACGGTGTGAGAGTCAATGGGTTTGGACTCAGTGTAAGGAATGACCGGAGGTAGAAGAAGCTGACCATGGAAGAATGAGTTCTTCGTGTCTTCAAGGAGGCGGGCTGACAGGAAATCGGAGCACATAGATGCTCCCTAAAGTCACTCCAAACCCAGGGCTTTTTTGCCTCTTCGGGGATCCTGGGAGAGGTGAGTGCACAGAGGTAGCTCAGGAGACTCAGAGGGCAGACGGGGGATGGTCTGCAGCTGCGGATGCCCCTGGCCAGAGGGGTCAGGGCCTGGAGGTCGGTGGTACTGGAGCTGGACTTCTCCGGTTACCTTTGCTTGGCCTGGGGTGGGCTCTTCTGAGGACCCCCACCGCCTGCTGGCTGTGGCCGTGATGCTGTTTGACAAGAGTTGCACTAGCTGCTGCACTGGGTCTGCCCCAAGGCCTCCCAAGTAGGGTGTGGTGGTGACAGCCACCCGCAGGGCCCTTGACTTTCAGGCCACCCTGGCTCTGCTCTCGCAGGAGGGCCGGCCACCTCTCCTCCCACATGGTCGTCTCTGCTGTAGTGTGAGGTGGACGTGAACTTTTGCAAGTGGGAAAGGCCAGGCCCAGAGCCGTCACCTGGGGCCGTTAGGAGGTACCTCCAGAGCTTGGTTGTGGGACCTTGTGTGCTGGTTGCTGCTAATTTCAGATTTGGGGAAAAGAAAGAAACCCAAAATCACACATGAGATCATCCAGTTGCCCCAGGGCTCAGGAGGCCCCAAAGAACCTAGGGGTTCAAGTGCTAAGATTCCATGGGCCTTCATCCTCACGCCTATTTCCCTACAGCATCAGTCCTTTTATATCTTCCCCCTCTTGACTAAATAAAGAATCATTCCTCTTCCCCAGCCTCATCCTTGCTGGGCCCAACCACCTCCTTGGGTTCATGGGCAGAAGGCTCTGGTCCTTGCGCAGGTAGAGGCCCACAGCAGACTTTGCAGTGAGGCCAAGGTTGCCAGATTCAGCCAACAGAAAGATCGCACGCACAATTAAAGTTGAATTTCAGAGAAACAGCAGTGTGATATTTGGGACATACTTGCACCAAGACCTTCTTTATTGTTTATCAGAAATTCCAATTTAACCGGGTGACCTGGGGTATCCTGGGGTATCCCTGCCCCCTGGGGTTGGCGCAGTGGTGTTGGCAAATGTCAGGCCCTCCCTGCCGCTTCCCACATCCCCCAAAAACAACTAGGGGGATCCACTTCTTTCGCTGAATGCCACACTACCTCACATTGCTTTAAAAACTGCTCTTCAGGGTTTGATGTGCCTTTGCTCAGCGCTGTGACGAGCCCTCCCCCGGGATCTCCGGCAAGCTTCTGTGTTTCTCTGAGGGAAGCTGCTTACCCACGAGGCTGAAGGATCAGCCGCCTTTGTGCCAGGGCACCTGCTTTGGGAGGGCTGCCCAGCTAGCTGGTCTGGGCTTTCCAGTCAAACACCCGTTTTCCACTGAGGGGCTTGCTCTTGTCCTGTCATCTGACCGAGATGGAATGTTCTAGTCCGACGGAGGGGCCTCCTGTATCATGAACCGCAAGGACTCAGGTCGGTGCCCCATCCTTGCGCCCCCCAGGAAGTGTGTTGGCTTCCAGCAAACGTTCTCATGTCCTGTCAGCGCCTGTCCCGCCTATGAAGTGTCTCCAGGAGAGGCCTTCGTTAAGGCGCCAGAGCAGAGGAGGCCAACCACCTCGCTTTAGAGAAGCCAGAAAGTAACATTTTCTCGAACCAAATGTGTTGTGCCCATCCAGACAGAAAAGCTGTTAGAAATATTAAAATGGCAGCTTCTTAAAATTCTGCCTGATCAGGCTCTCAAGCTACCTGAATGGGAGACAGAACACGGGGTGGTCGTCTGGAGTGCTGGTCACCTCACAGGGCTGTTTTAAGGCACGTGAGCCGTGGCTTTGGAGTGGTTGTCTCACGTAAGAGCAGCCTGAGTGTGTGTGCGTGTCTGTTTAGTGTAAGTGCAATGAGCCTGTGCATCCTCCGAGGGGGCAGTCGGCCAGCCTGTCTCCTGTCACAGAGTGTTTCTTCAAAGTGCTAAACACACATACAATCCATATTGTGTTTTAAGGAGACAGTGGTTCAAAGGCTTTGCTAGACTATTTTTAACATCGAAGTCTGGAAGGAAAATGATGTCATGATGCTGGGAAAAGGGTCCAGATATTCCAATAGACCACAGCTGAAGAATTCTGGGTTTTATTTGTGTCTCACAGATTTGGGATCATTCAAAGAAGGTGTCTTAAACCCCACATTCCTAAAAGCTTTGCAGCTTGAGCTGTGCCTGGAGCAGCTTTCCCTCCTGCAGTTTGTCAAACACGCAGGCCTGGGGGGGAATGGGGGAGCTGGTGGGAAGGCATGAGGGGAGAGGTCTTCTCCTGACAGCAGACGGATTCGCATTCTGGGGGAGCAGAAGGCCAACAGCCATGTTAAGTTGAGGAGAAAACCATAATAACAACAAAAAGATGATCCTATTAGGTTTTCCTACCTCTGCTGTGTGATCTTGGACAAGTTGCTGAACCTCTCTGATTCTCAGTTATCTCTTGTAACGTATGGCAATTCGGACCTCAGAAGATTTTTGTGGGTATTGATAAGTTAATGAATGAGAGCAGCTGTTTTAGCACATGGTACATCCTAGGTTAAACAAGCATTAACTCTTGTCTCTGCTCTCCTTTGACTTTGTTCCATCAGCATGTTTTTGGGCCCCCCACTGTTTACGAGGGAATACGTGTTACAAAGATCTCTCCAAATTACTCTGGCCTACCATCTTTAAGGTAGGAGAAATAAAGTCATGGGATGGGGGAAGAAGGAGAAAGAGTATGTCTATGTGTCCTGTTCCCTTTGGGAGTGGGGGTTCACCTGTCTTCGGGAAATAGGGGTTTTATTTGCAGATGAGTGCGGTCCTGACATTGTCCATGCAATGGCCGGGGACTTCAGGGGATGCGTTTCTCCCATGGGGATGGAAATTGTCTGATAGAGGAAGGTTGCCTCTCTTGGCCAGCACTCCCAGAGCCACCTGGGGCTGCTTTGGTATTTCAGTGTGAGACAATAGGCTTTCAGGGAGGCTCAGACTGTTGGTGGGCTTCTCAGTGAGAACTGTATTCTTTATCATTTATTTCGCTTTTGCCCTATTGCCTGGGTTTCTTCTTTGTCTGTATGGGGCGGAGGGAACTAGAGATAGTTGATTATTGCTCTGGGGGACACACAGCCAGCTCCCAGGCAGAACGGAGCAAAGCAGGTCCTAAGAGGAAGAGTCGAGACCTTGCTTTCAGAACCTGGCATGGAAGGTCATGCCTGCTCATTCCTCTCTGGGAGAGAACGTTGGTCAGCTTTGGGTGGGGTATGTAGGAATATCTTGACTATTGTGCAAAACCTGGAAACTGACCCAGCTTCCTACTTAGTGCTCATATAGTCCTTTTATCTCACTGACTTCTTTTTTATGGAAGAAAGAGCCTCACAAATGACCCATCTGGTGGTCATGGTACAGGGGTCAGTTGGTCAGTTATCCTGACGGGAAAGGTCCCCTCCTGGAAGGATGAGGCTCTTGCCTACTGTTGCTGTTGGCTGACCTGCCTGCTTCATCTGCTGACCAGGCTCTAGTGTTGGGTCAGTGACCTAAAGGATGAGAGGACGAGCCCCACAGAATGACGGCCCAGCAGGCTGGGGAGACCTGGTGAGATGGGGCAGAGGGCGCTCCGCAGGTGGGCAGCTGTCTTTCTAGAGCAAATGATGTTTTTAAGTCCAGACCTACAGAATGAACTTCAGCCTCTGCAGCCAGAACAGAACATTCTGAGTGGCAGGAACAGGATATGCAGAAGGCCAGAGACAGGCACAGAGGTTGGGAGAAACTGTGGGTTTCAGCGCACCGTGTGGAAGGAGGGAATGAGAAAGCTGGAGAGGGCAGTAGGGGTTAGGCTGTGCGGGGCCTTCACTCAGACGACTCTGCTTGCTGGGCTGAAGATGGCCTCCTTGTCAGCACCTGCCCATAGAAGCTCTTGCTGAGGCTTGGGATAGAGATGGGGGCCTAGAGGCACGTGGCATATGGGCTGGCCACCTCCTCTGGACCTTCTTCCCACCTTAGCGCCCACAGTCCCACCTGTAACAATACCAGCACCTTCCCTGCTTCACCAGATGGCCTTCTCTTTCTTCTGCCTTGACTTTGCCGCCAATATGTCGGGCTATAAGTTCTGAAAAATTAATGTCCCGGGAGCCTCACTGAACCAGGAATTCTCAGGGCTTGGTGGATACATACCCCACCTTCCTGGCTACCATGGGTGCAATAACTGGGCTGTTTGACCCTGGCTTTCAGAGTTTCCCTTATGGGATTAAACCCCATTTGTCCAAACTTGAACATGCAGATATGATCGGAACTCAAAGTTCAACATCCTGGTGCCCACCCCCCAACTTCACCCCTCCTTTTTTTTTTTTTTTTTTAAATCACTAGGGGGATGAGTGCCTTCCAAAATTTGATTCCTGATCGAGAATTATGTTAGTAAATTAGTGGCTTGGTTGCCAAAGAACAGCCAAAATCATAGTGCTGTAAAAAAATATAAGAATTTTTTTCTCTTACCGGTGTGAGCAGTACAGGAGAGATGGTGGTGCTGGGAGTTCAAGGACCCAAGATCCCTCTTTTCTCTCGTTGGCTGGTAGATTAGTCAGGAGAGGCGAGGTTATGCTGCAGTGACAAACAAAACCCACATCTTAGTTCCTTAAAAGGATAGTTTTATTTCCCTGTTATGCTCCCTATCCACTGAGGGTCAGCAAAGGGGTGTTGTCCTTATCTGGGACTCAGACTGATCAACAGCCACTACTGGAACATTTCTGGTGGTCACAGCAGCAGCCTCACATCAGTGAGTGACATGCTCACACACAACTCAACGGGCAGAAATTCTCCAACAGGTGTGCCGGGACAGAGGTGAGTACTAAACAGTGACAAGCAGCGTGAAGGGTGGCCACATGCCATTCACAGCGGGCTTCCAACCTCTGGGTCTCAGATGGCTGCTCTATCTCCTATCATGGAGGAGATAGAGTCAGCAGAAAGGGGACAAGAGAGGTACAGGGCCTGCCTCTTCCCTTTCAGGTCATGATCCAGACAGTGGTCATCCAATTGGTCCAGACGTGTCACAAGGCCAAGTGAGATGCATGGGAAGCTGGGAATTGTAGTTCTTTTTTTTTTTTTTTCTTCTAAGATTTTATTTATTTATTTGACAGAGAGAGAGACAGTGAGAGAGGGAACACAAGCAGGGGGAGTGAGAGAGGGAGAAGCAGGCTTCCCACCAAGCAGGGAGTCTGATGCGGGGTTTGATTCCAGGACCCCTGGGATCATAACCTGAGTCAAAGACAGATCTTTAACGAGTGACCCACCCAGACACCCCTGGGAATTGTAGTTCTTATGTGAGTGGCCACGTGGCCAGATAAAACTTGTGGAAACATTGGAGACTCGATTCAGGGACATCACCAGGAGGTCACTTTGGCAAAAATTCCTAATACTTTCAGTTAGTGCTGAAGTATCTGAGAAAGATGTGATGGAGGCATTTAGGATCGTTTGTTTTCTAACACAACTTACTCATTCAGTTTCTGGCCCTAGAATCTAACCCTCCATGGGTAGAGATCTTCTTTATGGTCTATTTTTTATAACTTTTTTTTTTTTAAGATTTTATTTATTTATTTGAGAGAGAGACAGTGAGAGAGAACATGAGCGAGGAGAAGGTCAGAGAGAGAAGCAGACTCCCTGTGGAGCTGGGAGCCCGATGCAGGACTCTATCCCAGGATTCCGGGATCATGACCTGAACCGAAGGCAGTCGTCCAACCAACTGAGCCACCCAGTTATGGTCTATTTTTTAAAGATTTTTAAAAAATTCATTTATTTGACAGACAGATCACAAGCAGGCAGAGAGGCAGGCAGGGGGTGGGGGAGGAAGCAGGCTCCCTGCTGAGCAGAGAGCCCGATGCAGGTCTCAATCCCAGGACCCTGAGATCACCACTTGAGCTGAAGGCAGACGCTTAACCTAGTGAGTCACCCAGGTGCCCTTTATAGTCTAGTTTTAAAAAGACTCAGTAAATAGGAAGGCTCCATGAATACTTGTCACAAATACTTGAAGAATTGCTCCAGGATCTAGTTCTGAATTGAATGGCCACGATACTGCTATTTCTTTATTACTAGTGAGTGTTAACCTTCATGGACGGCCACAGCTGTCCATCATATTTGAAATAGGGAGAGATCTCATGATCTTTCGAAAAGAAGTCTATCTGTATTCGATGGGTATTCCCTAGAGCAAAGCCTGGAATTTTTTTTTTTTTAATATTTTATTTATTTATTTAACAGACAGAGATCACAAGTAGGCAGAAAGGCAGGTAGAGAGAGAGAAGGAAGCAGGCTCCCCGATGAGCAGAGCGCCCGATGCGGGGCTCCATCCCAGGACTCTGGGATCATGACCTGAGCCGAAGGCAAAGGCCTTAACCCTCTGAGCCACCCAGACTCCCCCAAAGCCTGGAATTTTTACCTAAAGTTCCCCTCCCCACCTCCCCACTCCCTCCACCATGGAGAAGCCCTGGGAGCACACTCCAGTCTCCGGCCCTGGCTGAGCTTTCAGCTGAGAGCCAGCACCAAGGACCTACCCCAGGAGGTTGCTATGTCCATGGAAAGGCCTTCATGTGACGCAGCCCCAGCCGACATCTGAATGCAATGGCATGAGAGTCCCCGTAAGAACCTGTAGCTGAGGTCCATAAACACACGGGACTATGGGAGATAATGTTGTTGTCTCAAGTCAAGTTCTGTGCTGGTTTGTTGTGCAGCAGCGGTTGACTGGAACATGAAGGATTTGTACCGACATCCTTTACAGGGACTTTCTAAGCTCTCCTAAATGCTCTAAGTACAAAGACAAACCGTCCCATGAAAGCAAGTCAAGAGCCTTGGTCGAGTACACCAAGGACTAACCACATGGCGTTCAAGGGTGCAGTGAGGTGACACACAGCCTCTTGGCACAGAGAGAGAATGCTGATGACGTGGGAAATTCCCAAACGCAGAAAGTGCACTTGTGAGGAAAGAGGCACTCTTCTAAGGATAGGGACGTCTCTCTACTGCCAGTGGTGAGGTGCCAAGGGAGACAGTGTAATCCAAAGATGAGAAGAGGTGATTAGGGACAACCTGGAGTTGACCTTCAGGAAAGCTGATGACTCCAGGACCCTGCAGTCTGCGCATGTGTAGGTGGTGGACCAGTTCTCCTTGGTCTTTTTGCTGGAGGGGTGGAAAGAGGAAGGGTGAATAAGAGACACACGATGGCGGCAGCAGGCATTCCCAGCCACTACTCAGCAACCTCTTTTCCTTCAGCCATGCTGGCAGAACCCTTGTTTCCTGGGGACATGTGTGTATGTGTCCCAATGCAGTGGCCCCAACCAAAAAGCTACACTTTCCATCTCCCTTGCAGTGAGTAATGTCCATACAACACAGTTCTGGCCCAAGAGACACCGTTGAGCTTGTTGGCTGAACCTTCTGGAAAGTCTGTCAGTGGGTGCAGATTCACAGAGCATGCGTTCTTTGCCCTTGGCCCACCCCCTCCTGTAGGTCTGGGGCGGAGCTTATGAACTTGGAGTTTGCAAGCGCTCCTGCCCGTTTGGATCTGCCCGCCCAGAGACCTAGCTTGCGGAACCACTGCTGGGCCACCCTAAGAAATGGGGTGGAAATTCGCACGGGAGTGGTTTTGGATTCCTTCTAGCCCCAGAGCAGCCGGGGGGATGTCCGGGGGGAAGGGGTGACAGGAGTCGTCACCAGAAGCTTGGAGGGAACCGGACTCCTCCGATGTCACCATTGGGATAAACAACATGCACCTTTTGTTCTTCAGGAAAGGTGGGCACGTGACCAGATAAGGGTGCGCTCCCCGGGGCACGTCCCCACGTGTTCCCCACGCCAGGGCCGGGCCCCATCGCCGCCAGCCCGTCCTCACCTGGCTGCGGTCGGCCGTCCTGCCTGCGGGAGGGCTTCTGCGTGGCAGGCGTGTTGGATCCATCATGACTTGGTTGTTACCATACACGGTGTTTATTTTTCTTCATAAAAAGATGCAAGCTGTGTGCCTCCAAATGCTGGAAGCTCAGAATATTCCATTTGTTTGTGGAGACACAGACTGGATGGCACAATTTCAATCAAACTATGAAATGCAGCCTGGCATGCCTGGAGAGAGAGAGAGAGAGAGAAAGAATAACACTGCGTGCTCTTCTTTCCGAGAAGCCTGAGAGCTGCACACTCGGTTAACCCGTCAGTGCCCGGAGGGGGTCCTGGCGGACGTATGCGGGTGACCAGGGAGCTGTGGCCAGAATGCCGGCGCCTCTTGCTGCAGACAGGCGAGCCCGCATGGCACGCGCTGTGCCCCCACAGTTTTACCCTGGGTAACCAGGCCTGTGCCCTTTTGGTTCATTGGCCATTTTCCCCCTCATTACAAAAATATGATAATTTTAAAATTTTCAGGAAACAAAAAGTAAAGATTAAAAAAAAAAAAAAGCCACAATGTCTCCCTGTCTGTTTCTATCTATTATCTAAGCTGCTTTTTTCAACTAGGGACATCTTTCAGGGGCAGCCTATGTGGTCTGTATCCGAAATGGTGATGCCTGAGTATCATTCCACTGTGGGGCTCTCCCAGCTCCGAGAGACTGTTGGTAAGTTGCCAGCTGTGTTTATCCTTCGAGGTGCGTCTATCCGGCCCTTTGTTTTACAGTCTGCCCAGGCTTACCTCTTCGCAGTGGAACTGCCGGGAAAAGCCATGAACACCCGGCCGAAGCGCCCTCCTTGATGCCTGCGCCTACGACAGCCCCACCACCCCCACCCCCACCCCTGGACCCTCCGGACCATAGTGGTCATTTTCTGCAAGCATCTGTCTTCTCTTAGATGTCTGAATGATTAGCATATCCTAACATGGGAAATTTTCATGTAATAAAGATTTTTTTTCTCCTTTTAAATTATGGTTATAAGCTTCTGATTATTATAATAATAGTATTTATTTGGCTGTTTGCTAATTGCAGTTTGGTTTTTCTGTGTGTGTGTGTTATGAAAATGTGCAAACAAGAGCACACCTGGGTGGCTGCGTTGGTTAAGCCTCTGCCTTTGGCTTATGTCGTGATTTCAGGGTCCTGGGATCGAGCCCCAAGTCAGGCTCCCTGCTCAGTGGGGAGCCTGCTTCTCCCTCTGCCTGCTGTTCCCCTTGCTTGTGCCCTCTCTTGCTCTCTCTCAAATAAATAAAATCTTTTTTAAAAAAGGAAAAGAAAATGTTCAAACTGTGAGAAAGTTGAGATAATAGTGCAAGGAATACCCATATACTTCATCTAGATTCATTTACATTTTGCTACGGATAGGATGTACCGAGCTCTATAGGAGTCTGTATTTAAATTTTCCTAACAATCGCAGCACTATTATCACACTAAGAAAATATCAATAATTTCATAATAACAGCTGACGTCTAGTCCATGTTTAAGGTAACCCAGTACATGCGAAGTATTATTTCACTATATAACACGTAGCAATAACATTCAGAGCTCTCAATCCTGGCTTATACATCACAAACTCGGGGCTACGTTTTTAACAGGTGCTGGGCCTTGAATTCAAAATTCTTCAAAGAACCTTGACAGGTAGAGGCCGGAGGAGAGAAACTGGCTAAAATGGGAAGTTGTTCTGCCAATCGGCACACATATGGGAGACGAGATACGAGGGGCCCCTGATGCAGGG